>NC_061792.1:5256279-5563612 GCF_022458985.1 Mugil cephalus
TTCAATTTTAGTTATTATTCTGTCCTATTGTGAATGAGTGTGACAGTGAACCACCACCACACAAACGTAATATATGAACCCGTATTTTTTAATGTTGATATTAAATTTAAATCCATAAAACGTTAAAATGATAATTTTGTGATTTCTGTAGGCTTCTAATTGACTACTGAGTCAATTATACCGATAAGATAAATATCTAACTGCCATATTACGTGTAGATGTACAACATGTGACTTCCGGCGTATTTCCGGGCTCGGGCGCGATTAACTTTTTATTATTATTAAAGATTGTTTGACAACAAATGGGCGTCAGTTAGCAGTAACAGAAAGAATAATAAATAATAATAAACAAGAGAAATATAGATTAAATTGCCTTAACTCTCTTTAAGATTAAAAGAAATGTTTTAAGTCATTTTTAAGGATCGAGCGGCCTAATTTCCGCTTTGGAGATCAGGTCGGCCATCTTGCTTGCAGTTGGGTACTCGGGGTTTTAAACACTGGTTTTAAATTATATGGAGTCAATGGTTTTATCAGACACAATCTTTTAAAGATCAGCATTTCTTGGAAGATATCGGCAGTTAGCCCATTGACAGAAAGTAGCTAGCATTAGTTACACTGCATTCGGCGACTCCCTCCATTAACGTTAAACTATTCTTTTCTTTAAATTAATATTCAGCTTTTTACGATTAATAATTAATTTTCCAGACAACCTTTATGAATTCAAGCTTTACAAATTCCTGCTCCCTTGGTTTATTTAATTTAATATATATATACAGACTATATCTTTAGCCCGTTAGCATAATTGACTAATTGATATTTGAACGTTTTCGGAAGAAAAAAAAACACTTGTTTTACCAAGCACATTGTTTTTTTCATTGATTTTCATTGATGAAAAAAAAAAAGACTAAGGCAATTATGCTACTATCCTTAGCCTAATTAGGCTTTCTTATGTGAGTTCACCTTTTTTTTTTTTTTTTTTTTTAAATTGATGTTTTGGGATTTTTTTTTCACGTTTGAGTGCGTTTTATTGTCTTTCCGGGGGGGGGGGGGGGGGGGGGGCAACGCACAGAATATTTTTAGGTTAAATGCCAAGCTGCACTGTTTTAGGTAAAATTAACCAGTTTTTAATGAAGTAATTCCAAATTCAGTTTTAATGCATCAGTAACACACTGTGGCAGCAATATACTTCCGCTCCAGCACAGTGCAATTTAACATTTCATTGCTTTATTGCGGCTTTATTGCCGGATTATTAAACTACCTGTTGATGTTCACATGAAGGGGGGGAGAGATGGATTATCCGCGATTTGAACGCAGCGTTCGGATGTTTCCTCGGCTTGTTTGTTTTTTTTTTGCAGCTTGCGTGTCGGAACCTGTTTCCGTGCAGCAGATCGCGGAGGGAAACAAAACATCTGGCCGCAGCTGCGTCTTTAAGCGCCGCCGCCGATAAATTAGCGGCAGGCTGATCGAGCGCCGCTGTCCGCTGAGGGAGGTGCTGAAATCAGAGCTCATTCTCTTCTCCATCACTCCCCTTACCTCTCTCTCTCTCTCTCTCCATCTCTCTTACACACACACAAACACACACTCCTCCCCTCTCTCCCTCCCTTATCTCGCTGTTGCCGCCGATCGACACTTGCAGCCATTTTACGCAGGAAGGAACCCGATCATGTCGTGAGCTTCGCTGGTTACCTGGGCACAGCCAGCAGCGGCGGCAACAGCAGCAGCAAGGCAGCCGCACACAAGCAGGCGGGAAGGCAGGCGGGCAGGTCCGGGCAAAGATGGTGAAGAGGAAGAGCCTGGACGAGAACGAGCCGGAGTGCGGGAAGGGGATACCGTTCCCCATCCAGACCTTCTTGTGGAGGCAGACCAGGTTAGTTTGGTGGGGGAAACGATAACAGGTGTTTTGCGCCGCTGCTGGAGATGATGAGGAGGAGGAGGAGGAGGAGGAGGAGGAGGAGGAGGAGGAGGAGAAATGCCTGACGCAGGGAGGGTTTGATCCGGGTTTGATCCAGACGAGGCGTCAAAAACGGATCTCAACAGTGAGTGAGACGCGGTGTCACCCACTTCCTCTGATTTCACCGTCTCCAGGGTGGGAGGCTGATGTGTCACACGTGTCAAAACGCAAGAAGTGGGACACGCAGGTCGAAAGAATAGCCGCTTTGCTTTGTGTCTTTCAGTGCGTTCCTGCGTCCCAAGTTGGGGAAACAGTATGAGGCGTCTTGTGTGGTAAGTCATTTCCTAATGCGTGATGAGGGGAAATAATCGCTCCCCCTCCCAGTACCAGTAATCTGTTTTTGCCTTAATGCATCTGCAAGTGATTTTTCCCATTTAGCAAATGAGTTTTTGCTTCCTCCTATTAGTCAGCAGCTAGACCTTTTTGGAAACTCATATTTATAATCACGCCCAGGTCCCTTTGGGGCCCCCGAAAACAGAGCCGCCAGTGTGTCTCCCGCAGGGGACGCCTCGCTTGAGGGCCATGTGTCGAAGAAAGAGGCTTTAGTTTCTGGCTGATGTCTCTCTTTTCTCTCCTCTCCCCTCTCTCTGGCTGCCTCCCCAGTCTTTTGAGCGGGTGCTGGTGGAGAACAAGCTCCACGGGCTGTCGCCGGCCCTGTCAGAGGCCATCCAGAGCATCTCCCGCTGGGAGCTGGTCCAGGCAGCCCTGCCCCACGTGCTCCACTGCACGTCCATCCTGCTGTCGAACAGGAACAAGCTGGGTGAGGACACGCGGGACACGCTTTTTTTTTCCTGTCGCCCCGGGCATCGAGTTGACAGCCTTATCCAGCTTATCCTCATTCGACAAAACACGAAACGGATGTTCTTTCAGCTAGTGGACGCGTAGAGAGCAGTGATCTGACATTTTCTGCATGTTCAAGGTGGTAGCTTTTAGTAGCTATCTAGTTTTAACTAAAGAACGCACTCAGCCTTCACGCTGCCCATTCATCACCACACCAACCAGCGCCGAGCATTAACCCGTCGACCTTTGACCCCCCGAACAGGCCACCAGGACAAGCTGGGCGTCGCCGAGACCAAGCTCCTCCACACGCTGCACTGGATGCTGCTGGAGGCCGCCCAGGAGTGCAACCACGAGCCGAGCCTGGGCCACGGCTGGTCGGCGGGCAGCAGCAGCAGCAGCGCCTTCCTGCAGCCCGTGGGGAACCAGGGCTCGTCGCCGGGGGCGCCCGGCTCCGTGTCCGTGTCCGGCTCGGCGCTCGGGGGCTCGGGGCCGCAGCACGGCAGCTCGCTGCTGGAGGAGGACGAGCACGCGCGCACCAAGCTCTTCCACAAGAGCATGGCCACGGTGGAGCTGTTCGTGTTCCTGTTCGCGCCGCTCATTCACCGGATAAAGGTGACGCAGAATGTAATCGATTCAAGAAACCTCAGCTGAGTTTCTTAGTTTCACTCTTAGAATATTCCTATATTTGCCCGTACACTTACGCTCAGGGTCACCCTCTGCTTATTGATCTGTGTGTACTAACAGATAAAGGGTCGTGTTACAGTACTCTTGGGACTGCGCCATGTTTCCCAATTGTACAATGAATTACTGTGTCTTGTAAGTGATCCTGTCATGCAGCTGTTTTGTGCTTGGAAGCAACTCCTGCACCGAAATAAAGCTGCACTTTCCCCTATATAACTAACAACCAAATGCGTCCAAAGCTAAATGCTCCTTTCTTTATGGACTATCTTCCAGGAGTCAGATCTGACCTTCCGATTGGCCAGCGGCCTGGTGATATGGCAGCCGATGTGGGAGCACCGCCAGCCCGACATCCCCGCCTTCACGGCCCTCATCAAGCCCGTCAGGAACATCGTGACAGGTGAAAAAGCAGCGCTTTTTTTTGAACGAAGGCTTAATCTGTTTGCTCGTAACTCAGACGTGTAATCTGCTGCGCCTCAACAGCAAAGAGGAACTCCCCAGTCAACAACCAGTGCAGCCCCTGCGGATCTGGCAACCCGGGTCCCATGGTGAGCGTTTTTTTTTTTTGCTAATTTTCATTAGCAGCAGCCGTTCGGGAGCGCGGTGCTTAGCCCGGGTCAGGGCGGAAGCCTCACTCACAACCTCGCAGCCTTTAATTATCAGGAAGCCTGTTAATCTACCCATCTGCAGTATCTGTCCGTCTCTTTCTCTCTCTTCCTGCCGCGCAGGGTTTCCAGGTGGTCTGCGAGGCCGCCCAATCGGATTCCTCCTCCCCCTCGGCCGGGGAGCAGAGCTGTCGTCGTGGCAACTCGGTGGAGAAAGGCGGCCCTTCCCAGCAGCCCGCGCCGGTCAAAGGCCCCTCCAAGAAAAAGTGAGAGCGAGCACTTTAACGGATTCGTAAGTTGGCGGGGGGGAAAATGCAAAAAACGGACGAATCGGATTTCAGGGGTGCAGCCGAGCGGCAGCGATTTACGAGGGACCGGCGCTGACACGGAGCCGGTGCCGTCCTCGCGTTGATGGCTAAACACTCAGCCCTGCGGCGCGGCGCGCTCCACTCACTCGTGAAGAGCTATATGAATAGCTCCTCCTTCCCCTGTGTAATGTGTTGCTCTGAGCTGTGCTGTCTCCTCAGTCAGCACACACACACACACACACACGCACACACACACACACACACAACCCTCGTCTAGCTTGAGCATCACCAGATCCATCTGACATTTGCCCGCATAACCAGGGTAATTATGCTTAAGTAATGTGCTACACGTCTAGTGCTGGCAGTGTCCCTGGCCTGGCCTGGCCTGGCACGGCACGGCCTGGCGTGACCGGGCCTGCCCACGGCAAATCTGGCGTCGCTCGGCCTCAGTTTGAGTGTCAGCAAAAGGTAAATTTAAGGCATCGATTCTGATTTCGTTGGGAGTCGTTTTCGAGCTCGACGCAGATAAATACCCCTCGCTCATCTCAACTCGGCGTGACAGCCAAGAGAAATCATTCCGACGCTTCCCGCGATCCTCCTGACAGCCAGCAGCCGAATGAGCATTCAAATGAGCCCGCAACCCACCCCCACCCGAGTGAAGCTATATCCTCCCGAACACCAAAGGGTTTTCTGAGCGGCGGTCACATGTCGGTGCAGGAAGCGAGGGATTTATCCCTACTGTTTCTCTGCACACTCAACAAAAGGCATTAATTGCTTCCTTTGTGTGTCACCAGTCGGAACTCCTGCAGCCGAGGGAAGGAAGCTGAACGTAAACGTTGAGTTTCTGCAGCACGGAACCGGAAAACAATGTAAAAACTGACCCTCGCGTCCAGATTTTAATTCATTTCTATCTGATCCTCAAAGTCTTCCCGACACCAGGTTCCTGCGGTTAATGCAGCTTACTCATCCTGTGGCGCCGCAACCCGCGCCTCTCAACAGCACTGCTGATGCTGAGGCAGTTTCCACGGCAACCACTGCAAGCTGCTGCAGCCCCGCTACCGCATGGAGTCGGGGGCTGGGCCGCCTGGCCCCCGGATGGCCGGGGGAGGGCGGCTGTCGTCACTCCTTGTCTCCGTGGCAACCTGACAACAGCAGTAGTCAGGGCCGTATTGTGTGTGTGTGTGTGTGTGTGTGTGTGTGTGTGCCGGCAAAACGGTGAAACGTGATCCAGCCTCCCTCCGCTGTCCGCTCTCAGAGTGATTCATGTTGGTATCGACCGTCTCCTCTTGCTCCATTTATTACGACGGCAAAGATTAAACGCCTTCCTTCGAGTCCCTCGCTCTGACATCAATACGGCGCGGCTCAGCTCGCAGCGGCCCGCTCGCTCGGCGGCTCAGCCAACCGCTGACCTTCATTCCAGCTTATTTATAGTGGACTCACGTAGGCTCCCTCTGTCCCTGCTGCTCTCCCAATGACGCTGAAGGGGGGCTCTGCCCTTGTTTACCATCCTCCTTTGATGCATTATTAATGAGGCAGTGTGGCGGGACTCGGTGACAGGCTAATAAAACAGATATTGTTGATCCAAAAGAGAAAAAACAAGCAAAAATTTTGGTGCAGACATTTCTTAATTTCCCATTTCAGCTGCATATAAAGTCTCATGTTTGCTCCAGCTTTGGGCCATTCTATCCAGGTGTTATACGGTTCTTAAATGTTTCCATCATGGTAAAACTACACTCCTTCAACCTCCCTCCCAGGACTTCAGCCCCCGCCGGCCTGCCAGCGTCTCTGGCCCAGCGGGCGCGCTACGCCACTTACTTCGACGTGGCCGTGCTGCGCTGCCTGCTGCAGCCGCACTGGACGGAGGAGGGCGTGCACTGGGCCTTGATGTTCTACCTGCAGCGCTTGAGGCAGATCCTGGAGGAGAGACCCGAACGCCCCCCGGAGCCCCTGGTCGCGCCTCTGCCACGCCCACGCAGCAGCTCCATGGTGGCCGCGACGCCCTCGCTAGTCAACACCCACAAGACGCAGGTGAAGGCAAAAACGAGGAGAGAGGGGAGGCGTTTGCGGTGTTAACTTCCAGCGCGTGGTCATCTTTTGCCCTGTGCTGCGTCTTGCAGGACATGAGCCTGAAATGCAACGAAGAGGGGAAATCTCTGAGCAGCGAGACCTTCGCGAAAGTGTCTCTGACGAACCTGCGTCGCCAGGCCGTTCCCGACCTGGCCTCTGACCTGGGAATGAACATCTTCAAGAAGGTTAGCAGCTGACGAACTTATGCAAATGCGGAAAAGATCTGAATTATGCAAGTCGTGCTTTTGTGTCAGTTTAAGAACCGGCGTGAAGACCGGGAGAGAAAGGGCTCCATCCCATTCCATCACACGGGAAAGAAGCGGCAGCGTCGCATGGGAGTTCCTTTCCTGCTGCACGAGGACCACCTGGACGTCTCGCCCACCCGCAGCACCTTCTCCTTTGGGAGTTTCTCGGGCCTGGGAGACGACCGGCGCGCTCTGGACCGCGGCGGCTGGCAGGCCACCATCATGGGTAAGCAGAGCTCATAATGAGAGCAGTTTGCGTTCCACCAGTTGGGAGTCTTGCCTCCACTCCCCTCAGCTTTGGTGAGTCAGAGGATTCTGTCTGGGTCTGGCTGCCGGCTAGTGAATTAGGTCAGTTCATTAGCATTGCTATTCCGCGTTAGCTCTCACTGAGAAGTGTGATTAAAATGCACTCACGGCGCTAAGACATTTTTATTATTATCCAGAGTCAGTGACTTTTTAAAGCCTCATTTCCATGAACCCAGCGGACCATTTCACCAGACTGTTATACATTCACGAGCATCCCAAAATAGCTTGCATTTTCCGTTGTGTGTTTTTGGATCTGTATCTCTCTGAACGTGTTCATCTGTTGCACCCCTTTCCAGGCAAGTTCACACGGCGGGGCAGCACGGACACAGCTGCAGACGCCGACAGCCTGAGCGCCAAGCACTCGCACTCGCACCACTCTCTGCTCCGAGACATGCCCGACCACTCCAACAGCCACAGCGACAACACAGTCAAAGAGGGTAAGGCGGAGGCGTGGTTACTTGAACGCAGCATGGAGTTGGTAGGCGCACATCACGTCTAAGAAACATTTAAATTTCCTGTTTGTGTATTGCAAAGTTAACAAATGACAACAAAGGAGAATGGGTTGGGGGGCAGATGCTGCTGCCCCATTGAAGCCTGAAGAGCAGAGCAGAAGTAGGACAGGATTATGCAACAGAAATGTTATGTTATGTGATAATTTACAGGCGAATAACACTGCTGGCTTTAGACTCAACACCACATTATATACATGCTAATACATTTAAGATAAAGAGATTCTGACATGGTCTGTACAATAGAAGTTTAAATCCTTTTTGTAGGTTTGTTTAAGGTGTTACACCCCTCTGCATCTCCACTGGCCTTGCAGCGGTCGTGCATATGCATAATTACTTCAACCAGCCACACCTGAGCTTTTAAGCTGCAGAAGTTCACCACGAGTGAAATAAACCCTTATATTGTCCCTTCACCGGCGTTGCCTGTTAAGGTGATTAAGCACAAGCCAAAGACACTTGCTGCCTCCAGTAGAGGTGCAGAGGGATGTAACAGTGGGGATAAAAAGCCCCGAAATTGATCAAAAGCTGCGAAATATATGTAAAACCCGTAATCATCAGCATAAGGGCGAACTGAGAAATTCGTCTTTTTAACTTCTGAAGCTTGACATTTCCTGCTTTGGAAGGCCGACACTGCGGGGTTTCAGCAACATAAAATATACAATAAATATATGTAAACAAACAAACTGGAAAATATACAGTCATGCTAAACCTCGTCATCAGTGACCCGTATCCTCCTTTCGTCCGTAGTCCGATCTCAGATTTCCACCATCACCATGGCGGCATTTAACACAACGGTGGCGTCCTTCAATGTGGGCTACGCCGACTTCTTCACCGAGCACATGAAGAAACTCTGCAACCCCGTAGCCGCGCCCGAGATCCCCGTGGAGCCGCTGGCCTGCGCCAACCTTCCGCGCAGCCTAACGGACTCCTGCATCAACTACTCCTGTCTGGAGGAAGGGGAGAACATCGAGGGGACCAATAACTTTGTGTTGAAAAATGGCATGTTGGACCTCACTGTGAGTGATCCATAAAATTCAACTTATAGACTTTATGGCCTTTACGACACCAGGAGGATCTGAGTTTTATATCTGTATCCTTCTCACTTAGGCTGTCCTGCGGGCTCTTTACGCCGTCCTCAGCCACGATATCAGCTCCAGGATCTGCGACGTGGCCCTCAACATCATCGACTGCCTGCTGCAGCTGGGCGTGGTGCCCGACATGGGCAAGAAACTGTCCAAGCCCGACAACAAGGAGAACCAGGAGGCGCGAGCCAAAGATGGCCAGGGGCTCGGAGGAGGCGCTCAGGGAGGCGGCTCCATCGCCGGGGCCGGAGCAGGCGGAGGGGGAGACGGAGGTGGAGGAGGAGGAGGGGGAAGTGGCGGAGGGAGCGGTCAAGGGAGCAAGGATGATGTGAAGAATAACAAAGATAATGACAAAAAGGTATTGTGTACTTATTATAAAGTGTAACTTATAAGATAGTGTAAATGTGGGCTACATATCCTTCATTCCTTTGCCTTGAACAGGAAGAGGGCTCTGGCTTCAGCACCCACCGCCTGGCTTTGACCATGCTGATAAAGATAGTTAAGTCTCTGGGTTGTGCTTACGGCTGTGGCGAGGGCCACCGCGGACTGTCAGGGGATCGGCTCAGGATGCAGGTCAGATTGATTTTCTCTTAATTATTAGCTGGGCTGCTCCTTCACTACAATAAACGTTTCCTGAAACTGAAATTAATACCGTGAAGGGTTCAGTTTCTAACTTCAGTGAGAATGAGAATCAACGAAATAGGATTATAATAGCATATACCCTCTCCAAAATCTTCCCTTACAGGCTCAGAACTGCCTGACCAACCTGTATAAGCTGGACAAGCTGCAGTTTCGTCAGACTATGCGTGAATACGTCAACAAAGACTCCCTCAATAACATAGTGGACTTTCTGCATGCACTGCTGGGCTTCTGTATGGAGCCCATTACTGACAGTAAGTGTATGGTGTGTGTGTGTTTGTGTGCGAGTGAGATGCAGATCCTGACGCACAAAAGAAATTGGTGAAGCTCTGATTACCAATGTGGAAAAAGGTTTGGACCCGAATTTGAACTACGCTTGATGTAAATGCTCATATGATAAGGTTAGGGTTAATGCTTCAAAAATATATCCTGCACAGTAAAGTTGTAGCTAATCATTTTTTTTATTATTAATCTATTTATTAATCTGAGTTATTTTAGTCTACAAACTGTCAACAAATACAAAAGTTCACAGAGCTTTAGGAGAATGCTAACATGCTCCAGTTTAGCAGGTATGTTAGCATGTTCATCATTAACTTAACTGTGTTTGCAAGCTGCTGTGTTAGCATTTTGTCATAACCTATTACCTATATTGCATATAGGTAATGCTAACTAACCGATGTTCACATGCTAACAGGCAAAACAAAGATATTATACCATAGACTGTATAAATATGGTGCACTTAAAATCTTTTTTAGGTAGTTAATATCATGTTGATGCACGTTTAAGTGTTTTTTAGCTAAGTTTTGTGTTAGAAAATGTGAGTGAGTCTGACGGTAGCGTGGGCGAGTCATCGATATTGCGACTACACATGGTTCCACTCTCGGACTCCAGCTCCGAAGTCGCAAGATGGGCCGGGACAATAGATTCAGCTTGAGGACACGTGGTCCATATTTATATACAGTCTATGTATTGAACATGCCAACATTAACCTAAACCCTCTAAACATTACATCGTCATTGTGAGCATGTTAGCATTGGACGGACCAGTTGCACCAGAGTAAAGAACAAACTCAGATCTGGTAGTTCCCATTTTATTTCAGAATAGTTATGTTTTTCCAAAAAAAAAAAAAGAAAGAAACAGAACTACGAGAGAGGCCACTCCCACCTTGAGAAGGTCTGCACTGATTGGTCAGCTTCAGTGGTCTGAGCAGACACTGCTCTTATTGCACGTTAAACTAGCTCACGCCCCCTAGTTCAGGATGAGTCATCGACATTTTAAAGTAGTTAAAAAAGAACATGAATATATCCATAAAACTACTTTTTTTGTCAGTTTTGGGGCAGATATTGGTCCATAGGCGACGTGTAGCGCAAGACATGACCATGACATGAAGTGTGATCTTAAAATTCTGCAGTTTGTCCTGTGGAGGCATGTGTCCCATATTTGATTGCCTCAAACCACCTCGCCTCACAATCTCAGAAGTCCAGGTGATTTATTTTTAATTTCACGCCTTGTAATTTCTTAAGTGGCTTAAACAATTCATGGATTTTCAAAACAGTTGTCAGCTGACTGATCGACTTTTACACTCAAGCAAACTTCATCACGGAACAGTGTGACGTAAAAAAAAAAAAAAAAAAAAGTCCGACAAAGCTGAATTGTACTACCGCTGTCTCACTCCGCACTCCGACTTTGCATTCCAGCGCTGTCTCTCTTGATATATGTGTTTTTTTCCCCCTCCTTCCTCCTTCCACTCGCCTCCGCTTGTATCTTTTTCGTCCGCCTCCATCCTCCTTCTTTTCCTCCATCCACTCCAACGAGCCGCCTCCCGCCTCCCTTGCTCACTCATCCATTCTGTACACTTGCCAATCTGAAGCTTTACCCATTACATCTCTGCTCAAATCAGTGGTTTTATCGCTGAGCATTGAGACACACTGTGCATGCCAATTCAGTTTTGCACTGAAATCTGAAAGCGTTTGGTCATATAATAATAATAAAATGTGCAATTGGCAAGTTACTGAACCGATGAGTGTTTTAATTCTGAGAGTGAACCTTGTTTGGTTTTTGCCGTGTGTGCGTGTGTGTGTGCGCCACTCGGGTTCGCCTCCCCCTTTTTCCCGGGAGGTGGGGTGCCCACGTCCTTTCTGACATGTCTGTGCTGGCCTGATGTCAATCAACCTGTTGCCCCGCCTCTTTTCTCTTGCAGAGTACGGCAGTGCAGGTGAGAGGTCCAGGAGGGCGAAAAAAAGAAACATCGGTAGATACACATGATTCAATAACAGTCAATGATATTAGCAGTAAGATGAACACACTCACCCGATCAGACCCTTCCTTAGGCACCGCTTTCATCGCTGCACCCCTCACTCTGTCCGAAAGTGACAACCTCGCCTGCAACTCCAGAGTTTCGACTCATATTTGCATCATACTTTTCCCACAGAAGTTGTATCTTACTGGACCAAGAGAATAAGCCTAGATGTATGTTTTTATATTTAAAGCAGGCCTTAGTCACTTGCATGCATTCCTTATTCCCTACCCAGAATCCTTTTCAGTTTGCTTCTTCCCCATATGCTTTTTATGACCCCCCTTTTTCCTTTGCCCCCCTCCCCTCCCCTCCCGTCCCCTCCCTGTTGTATGGGCTCACTGTTTTATACTCAAGCTGTTAATAACCGCTCTAAACCACCTCCTGTGTGATCCGTGGTCTCTCCCGCTCCCCCCCTCTTAACCCCCCCTCCCCACCTCCCGTTGCTTGCAGACAAGGCGGGCTTCGGCAACAACTTCACCACGGGGGACAACAAGTCCGTGGCCCAGAACATGGAGGCGGTGGTGGTGGGCTGCATGTTTAAGTCCCTCATCACCCGCTGCGCCTCGACCACGCACGAGCTGCACAGCCCCGAGAACCTGGTACGTGGTGTGGAAACTGTCGCAGCGCATTATGTGATGACGTGTTGCTACGCAGGTGGCAAACATAAGGCCCGCGGGCCCGAAAGCGGCCAGCCAGGGGTCAAAATCGGGGCTGTACGGGACCCTCGATCTAAAATGTATTACTTAACCCCTTAACGTTCCGCTGGGTCGTATATGGGATGGCAGTGGTTTTTCCGTCAAATCGGAGCTCTGTACACGAGATGTTTGAGTAAATGCTACATGCTATATGTTGTTAGAAAGAGCATTTTGTTCTGATTTCATTGATATAAGCCACTATAGGATTCAACCGACACATTTTGTTAAAAACAAGAAACAAGCATAAACTGACCAGAAAAACGTCATATCAATCCAACAACCAGCATTATCCAGGCCATCAGTCGTATCTTCAGTCCAAAAACTACTTTTTAATCGCATAAAAATCCACAAAGAGCCGTTTTAAAGTCGCAAGATACGTCGCAAAAAAAAAATACATGTAAATTATATCGATGTAAACTCGACGCTGACCTTTTGATTGACACCTCAGCGAACCAATTTGGAGCCTTCGTAAGCCAATGAGAGTCAGCGCTGGAAAGAATCGCCCTTCCCCTTTCTGTCATTCACAGCCTGAGCCAATTGCAGCCAGCGTTTCGTGCAGCCAATGAGCTGCTCTAAACAACCACATGCTACTTCCCCAGAAAAGTTTGAATTCCTCACAGACAGACCAGCGCGTATTGAGACTTTATGCTGTGATCATTTTGTGTTATCCACATTAGATCTGTCCTGAGTTTCCTCTGAAGGCATCAGATAACAAAAAAAATTCAGGTGAATGATTTTTAACTGTGTGATTCCTCAAGAACAACACCACTTAGAGTGATTGTGACTGTCCATGAACAGCATTCAGTTTACTTTGGGTCCTAAATAGTCGTTTTTCTGACATCACCAAGACTAACCTGCTCAGTCAGCTGAAAAGCCACCGCCGGGGGTCCAACTAGCGTCAACTTTGCGGGACACCACAAAAACAAGAAACAGACCTTCAGAAACAACCTGACACATCTGTTCCCAGGCAGCTTAGTTCCACCTTAGCGCACCCACCTCACGAAAACAAACACAGAATTTGTTTGCTTGCATCCCTTTAAAAAAAAAAAAAGAATCACTGCAAATTTAATGTTTTCCGTCAAAATTAAAACCAAATCTTCCCGGTGACTCATCTGAAAGCAGCGAAGTCCTCGTCTCCGCGGTGCCCAGAGCGCCTCAAGGCTGGCGTGACTGGCGTACGTTGGCGGAAGATGACACACTTTTTCAAGGCAGGCTTTGTTATGGCACGGAATCAAAGGCCACCCACTCACAAGCTGGAGCTGGTGCTTTGACAAGCCCGCTCCTGCAAACCCCAAGCGCACAAAAAACAAACGAAAAAAATAAAAAATACACACAAGCGCAAAGCAGTTCTGATCCCAGCTGTCAATTTTCACGTCTTTCTCATTCGCGCGCCCCTCACTCCGGATTCACTTCTCACCTCCTCCCTCCCCCAGGGTCTGTACTGCGACATCCGCCAGCTGGTGCAGTTCATCAAGGAGGCCCACGGAAATGTGTTCCGCAGGGTGGCACTGAGCGCGCTCCTGGACAGCGCCGAGAAGGTCACCGCCACCAAGAGGCCCGACGACAAGGAGGAGTCGAAGCAGCCCGGGCCGAGGAGGTACTTCAAAATAAACCTTCACGAGTGCTACCGGGTCATTTCTCATCCACTCCCAGTGGGTGGTTACGTAAAGCCTCAAGATTCCTCCTTTTCTGACTGGTCAGAGCTACGCTTCTCATCGCTGCTTGAATTTTTTTTATTTCGGTCTTGTCTGCATCTGTCCTTTCTTGCTTGAGTGAGTGTCTTTCGTGTTTTAGAGTTAATATCACAACCGCCACACTCGAAAACTCCGGTCAAACCGGCCTCCCATTGCCGAATTTGTTGGATAAGCGACGCTTTCGGTTTTTCGAGGGAGGCGTCGCTGCACCCGGAGTGGTGGTTTGAGGTTTTATCTGTGCTGGGGTTGTGTGTGTGTGTGTGTGTGTGTGTGTGTGCAGGTCAGAGGCGGGTGTGTCCGGGGAGAAGGGTCAGGTGTCCAGTGCTGCAGATGAGTGTCGCAGCTACATCTCCAGTAGACCCCCCCAGACACCCGAACAGTGAGTGTCCACCTCACACCATCTCCGTATAGCGTCATCTATGTCGAGCTCAGCTGCCATTTCTCTGCTCAAATTAGGAAACCTCCTTCTGCCCCTTTGTTTTTTTTGTTTGTTTTTTTTTTATCTGTATGTAAAGATTGAACTCCCCCCTCCACTTCTTCGTCTCTTCTTTCTGTTTCAATCCAGTGAAGAGCAGATCCCGGGCGCTCTGCTGGGCAGGAAGGATTTTTGGAGGAAGATGTTCAAGTCGCAGAGCGCAGCCAGCGACACCAGCAGCCAGTCGGAGCAGGACACGTCCGAGTGCACCACGGCGCACTCGGGCACCACCACCGACCGGCGCTCTCGATCCAGATCCCGGCGCATTTCACTGCGCAAGAAACTAAAGCTCCCTATAGGTGAGCGTGGTTATAAATCCACCTCTAACTGAAAGCCCTTTAACCTCCTGAGACTTTAGTTTGGTCTGCATTCTTAAGTTCTCCAAGGTATTTGGGATCAGTAGGACAGGAAAAGGAACAGGGAGTAGGAGGAGTCTTTGGGGGAAAAAAAGTGTCCTCATATGTGGACACTGGGATTATTTCATTATTTATATTATAATAAAGTCACCCAATGTGTGACAAAATATAAAACTTTAATTTTATCTGAACATAACTGAGCAAAACCAGAACAATGAAGTCCCAACGTCCTCAAACGAATACTATTTACAAAATTGGTTCAATTAGCGCGTCATGTCAAACTAGAAACGTTAATAAAAAATAAATAAGTTCTAACTGTAGAATTTGATGGGGTTTTGTCCTGTGATCGTCTGTAGAATGAATCTGATGAAATGAAACGCTATCATGTTTCTACCGATTAGTGCATTGGCCCATTGCTACCACTAGATGGCAGACTAAAGTGTCCACTAACGAGGACAGCGGGTTTAAATGAAGCAGAATAAGCTGCAGTAAAACCTTAAACTTAATGTCGCCATATGAGGACGCAGGGTCTCAGGAGGTTAATGGTTCCTCCTTTGGACTAGCTACTAATAAGGTTAGCATAGCAGCATGTACCACTTCCATAATCAACAGACGTCAGGTCCATAAATTCATTGTTTGTATATTTTGGGATAAAGAAATAAACAAAGCAAAAATTGGAACCTCACATTTTAGCCTGTGAAAAAACACCAAACTAAACTGTAACTAGAAAAGGAATTCAAACGAAACAATGTGTTTGACAAAGCTTGCAATCATTCTTTCCTTTGTCCAGACCCAGAAAACATTTCCATGACCATATCTCATTGCTTTTTTTTATTTTTTTTAATCCACTCTAACATGCTGTGTTCTGTATGTCCAACATTGTTACACTGCTCGACGTGAGGCCGAGTCACTTCATCTCTTTGGTCTGTTTTGTGTTCCTTCCTGTGCCGTAGCATGCCGTCGGACTGTCCGCCTGCCACTCACTCTCTCTGTCTTACGTATGTGGACATGGACCCACCTCCATGCAGTATTTGTGCCGCGTCTGTTAGTGTTGGTCACCTCACCCGAGTGTGCACGTTGCCTCCGGACTTGGCTCAGATTGTATTTGCAAGTCGAGGATCGGATGGTACATCTTTGTAGGGCAGAAAAAAACAAAAACAAAAAAAACACAGGAACAGCTAATGCTAAAAGGCTAGTGTTAGCTAGATGTAGATATAGCCAGAGCTAGCTGCTAGTATGTAGTAAAAAGATTCTGATAAATGGGTATCTTAGCACTTAGTTGTTAGTGTAATTCAGGGGCATTTAGTGTTTTTATAGGTACTTTTAAATTGCATGTTAACATGTATTAAATTGTTAAATTCATTCTATTGACTTCCATCCATTCTTTAGCTTATCCTGAAGCTAACATTCAAGCAGGTTAGTTTGCCAGAAATTTGCCAACTAATCACATCCGTTGAATATTTTATGAATAGTAATTAAAACAAAGTAAATCTAATCAGCATTTTTCAGATAATATGTAGAATTTTTGGCAGTCACTTAATTAAGGCATTAAAATTAAGACTTAACAGATGTTCTGTTAGTTATGTAATTCCAGCCAGAATCCTATTTCTGACCTTATAGAGCTGCTCCATCCATCTGTGAATGTACTATAAGAGTGTATTTGCAAATACAACTCAGCCAGCGTCTTTTTCAAGCAACAGTATCTTTTCTGCACCAGTTACCAAAAAATGAGCGAATGCCCTTGTCCTATACTTCCTCTGTGTGACCCCTGTTTGTGTGCATGCGTGTTCAGTACATTGGCGGCTTTGCACATTTGGATTAAAGTCTCATTCGGTTTTTATATTCATATTTTTTCAGGGAACTGGCTGAAGCGTTCCTCTCTGTCCGGACTGACTGACGGCGTTGAGGACCTGCTGGACATCAGCTCGGTGGATCGGCTGTCCTTCATACGCCAGAGCTCAAAGGTAGGTTAACGGATAACAGAAGTATGATTAAATGCACCAAATGTGTGCTGCGTTTCACATGTGTGTCGATGCGCCTCAGGTGAAGTTCACCAGTGCGGTGAAGCTGTCCGAAGGGGTCGCGGCGGGGCCGGAGTACGGCAGGGACGAGGAGGAGAATTTCTTCAAGCGGCTCGGTAAATGGAGGTCTGGCAGGAGGAATCCATCCAAGCTTCACCACACAGAAGAGAAAGATGGTAGACCTCCCCGACCCCGGGGTGCCCCTTGCCCACCCACAACCCATCGTCTTTTGTCTATTTATTTATTTATTTATTTATCTCTCGTCCTGTCCCCACCTCTGTTTGTCTCGTGTGGTGTTTTGTCTCGCCTCACAAGTCGTGGTCTGCTGTCTTTTGCCCGTTCTCCATGTCAGCTCTGTCGTATAGTTGCTCACTAAGGCCCCTGAATGTATCCTTTTCAACCCATCATAGTGTCGAGTCTGAAAACACACCTTTACGACTGTAATTATACGTCATACCACTAGTTTTTCTTATTATAATGTGGGGAGTTTATACTAAACTGTAATAAATGCAAAGTGGACCACTGTTGGACCTTATTTCAAAGGAAATATGTATTGTAGTCAATGGCAATTTCAGTAGTAGTCAATGGTTTGGTCCATGAATTACACGAATGGCAGTACTTACAATTTCTCTCTGTACAAGCGATATAAACTTAACATAGATACATAAATATAGAGATAATTATAGGTGTTGGTGAAGTAAATGGCACTGCAGCTTTTTGTGACACCATTGACTTCCATTAATTTTTTTAAAAAGGCAAGTAAGGTCCAACGATTTTGTGACACTATTGACTTCCATTCATTTTTTTAAAAAGGCAAATAAGGTCCAACGATTTTGTGACACTATTGACTTCCATTCATTTTTTTAAAAAGACAAATAAGGTCCAACGATTTTGTGACACTATTGACTTCCGTTCATTTTTTTTAAAAAGGCAAATAAGGTCCAACGATTTTGTGACACTATTGACTTCCATTCATTTTTTTAAAAAGACAAATAAGGTCCAACGATTTTGTGACACCATTGACTTCCATTCATTTTTTTAAAAAGGCAAATAAGGTCCAACGATTTCCGATGTCCTGGTTGAAATTTTGCTGGAGTTCCCCTTTAATGTAATCACCATAAACAAATAAAGTCATCCTCATTTTGCGACAATATTCTGCTAAACATTCCTCAGGCCGACATTCAGATGCGTTGAAAACCCCACCCTGTGTTGGAGTGTGACCGCAAGTTGCCTAAATTTATCGCCCTCTCTAAAGCTCACGAATAGAAGCCCAGAGCGCTCTCATCTGATTTGTCGCAACTGTTCTGTGACTTTTCTGTGTCGTGTCGCCAACTCTGCATTCTCTCCAGTGCACGTCCTGTCCTTTTCAACATCCAACTCCCGCTCCTCTTCCTTTCGCCCCGGCGGTGAAAAAGAGAGGAAAGTGCGGTGCGTTACAGCGACTCGCATCTCTCGAAAAACCATCTTTCTGCTGTGGAGCGTGTTTCCGTGCCACGTCGAGCATGCCGCTGTCGGCGCTCTCCCCATCTCTTCTGTGGTGACGTCTGGTGGTATCTTCCGGTGCCTGGGTTGCAGTGATAAAACACAATGGTCCACATGCAGCTTTCTTCTGCACGGCGACGGTTACACTTGTCATTTCAGTGTGATTTATTCGATCCCACCAAATCTCTGAATTTTATCTCTCGAGATTCTCTACAAGTTCTAATTTTTTTGCCTCCTTGTGAAAAGCAAAATTGAAAATCCAAGTGTAACCGCTGCCGATGGCTGGGTGTCATCTCTCACTCATTTGTCGGTGGCTCTTCAGTGCTATTTGTTAAATGTCCTGGATGGTGATGTTGCTACATGCAATGTCCATGTGTTAGTCTTCAGTACAGTCTTTCCTTTGCATACAATTATATGACGAACACACTTTGTATTTTTCAATAAAATTTCCTCTGCTTGTTCTGTTATGCCACACTCTTCTCTTCTCTTCTCTTCTCTTCTCTTCTCTTCTCTTCTCTTCTCTTCTCTTCTCTTCTCTTCTCTTCTCTTCTCCTCTCCGTCTTCTCCTCCAGGACCTCACGGCTTTCAGGAGCGCCTGGCAGCCAGTCAGGAGGCCATGAAGAACAAGAACGTGGTGAATCTGGGCGCCATCCGGCAGGGCATGAAACGCTTCCAGTTTCTGCTCAACTGCTGCGAGCCGGGAACAATACCTGACGCCTCCATCCTCGCCGCTGCCCTGGACCTGGTGTGTTTGACGTCAGCAGCAATAAATGCCGCTCAGGGCTGTCCTCCGTACTCAAAAGCTGAAGCTTTAAAATCTTTATTCGCTTCCTGGTTCTTCTAGGAAGCTCCGGTTGTGGCCCGGGCCTCCCTCTTCCTCGAATGTGCCAGATTTGTCCACCGCTGTAACCGTGGCAACTGGCCCGAATGGATGAAGGGCCATCATGTAAATATCACCAAGAGAGGCCTGTCTAGGGGCCGATCCCCTGTTGTCGGCAACAAAAGAAACCAGAAGCTCCAGTGGAACGCAGCCAAACATTTCTGCCAGTGGGGAGACGTGAGTTGAACGTTTGACAGATTGCGTACGGTGACACTTAATAATGACATTGACTTTGAGTGTGTTTAATCTACTCAGGCCATTGGCACGAGGCTCAGCGAACTCTGCCACTCGGACAGCGAGAGCCCCGCCAACATCCTGGGTTACATTTACGACGAGGAGACCAAGCGGAGGATGAGAAAAGAAGACGAGGAAGAAGATTATTTAGATGACAGTGAGTGTTTAACGACTACCAGTGGGTCCATCTTGAGGTGATTGCTCTGCCTGTGGTCATACGGCCCATAAATGACAATGTAGTCGTGGATACAGACTGCAGCTTGACTCGCTGGTGGCGCCACACTACAGTGACCCTGAAGGTCAAAACACAACATTTCACAAAACACGACATCACAGAAAACACAACATTACAGAAAACATGACATTTCACAAACCTCAACGACCTTTCAGAAAAACACAACGACATTACAGAAAACACAACAGCATTTCACAAACCAATGTCATCTCAGAAAACACAACGATTTTGCACAAAACACAACAACATTACAGGAAACACAAGAGCATTTCACAAAACATGACATTTCACAAACCAATGACATTTCAGAAAGCACAACAACTTTGCAAAAAACACAACAACATTTCACAAAACACGACATTCCACAAAACACAACCACATTACAGAAAACACAACAGCATTTCACAGAACGCGAAATTTCACAAACCAATGACATTTCACAAAACGGCAACATTTCAGAAAACACAATGACATTTCATAAAACACAATGACATTTCAGAAAACAGCGATATTTCAGAAAACACAATGACATTTCAGAAAACACAACATTTCACAAAACACAAGTATATTTCAGAAAACACAACGACGACACAAAAACAGAGGAACATTTCAGAAAACACAACGACAAAAAGTGTTGTCTCTACCCTTTCCATAATCTGAAATGTTTCAGATTAAAAGTTCATGGTGTTTTCTGTAATGTCATTTTGTGAAATGTCGTGTTTTGTCAGTAACGTCTGTGTGTCTTAACTTTCCTTCCATCTCCGCTCCAAAGACACGGTCAATCCGACAAAATGTGGCTGCCCCTTCGCCCTGAAGATGGCGGCTTGCCAGTTGCTGTTGGAAATCACCACTTTCCTGCGAGAGACCTTCCCCTGCTTACCAAGACCACGCACTGAACCACTAGTGGTCAGTATTTAAATCTATTCAAGATCAAGACTCCAAAACCACTATCATACATATGCAAACACATACTGAGAGGCTCCATGTTGTTGGTCGTAGGATCTGGACAGCTGCCGCCTACGTCTGGACCCAGAGCTCGGCCGCCATCGCTACGAGAGGAAGATCAGCTTTGCGGGGATCCTCGACGACGAGGACGGACACGATTCGCTCAACAGCAGCAGCCACACTCTGAAATCCGACACCACGGGCGACGACAAGAAGACCCAGGAGGCTCAAGGTGGGGCCTGCTGTCTGTCTACCAGCGTTCATTTGGTCCCTTCCCTCTGATCAATGCTTATTGACGATTGCAGATAATCTCTCCTCGCTTCCTTGTTCTCCAGCGCCCATAAGGAAGATTCGTATCGGAGGCTCCCGGCTGCTTCAGATTAAAGGCGCCCGCAGTTTTCGCGTCAAGAAGGGGGGCTCCCTGTCCTCTATTCGCCGCGCAGGGAGCCTGAAGAGCACCAAGTTGTCTCGGCAGGACTCCTCCTCTGAGAACGAAGAGGGGCTGCTGTCACAAACACACAGCAGGGACACTGTCACTGACATCGGTAAGATGAGGATAAAATATGTGAGCCGTGAATGATTAAAAGGTTCAAACATTTCCGTGCTCTGATGTTGCAGGAAGTCCTTTCAGCACCAGTGAACCAAGCATCGAGCCAGAGGGTCCGAGCACAGGAGGACTAGAGGACAACTACCACCGCAACATGTCCTGGCTTCATGTACGTGCATCTGAACCCGTAGAGGTGACGTCTATATCCGTTCTCCACCGCTGACTCCCCCCCTCCTCTCTTCTCTGCCCCGGCACAGATCATGATCCTGCTGTGCAACCAGCAGAGCTTCATATGCACCCACATAGACTTCTGCCACCCGCGCTGCTACCAGCACCACAGCCGCTCCTGCGCCCGCCTCGTCCGCGCCATCAAGCTCGTGTACGGCGAGACGGTGGACAGCCTGAGGGAGGACAGCGCCTCCTCTGGCAACATCGGCGCTCGGGCGAAGAAAAACAAAGAGGTGCATTTCGCGTAACTGCTTCACAAAAAATGTAGGGACAAGACGACGCAGCGGTTTGACAAATGTGTCTTTGCCTCCAGTGTTCCGACAAGTCTTGTTTGAGGACCCCGTCTATGAAGAGGAGACCCACCGACTCCAACACCGAGGGGAAGAAGGACACGGGGATGCTCAAGTACATCCGCAACCAGGTCCATTGAGTTAGCAATTATGATTAATACATAACCAGTTCTTTTTATTGTAATTATTTTATCCCTCTTGTAGCTACAGAAACTTTTTTTTTCTTTCAGGTGATGAGCTTATCTCCAGCTCCTCTTTCCTTGCTGATCAAGGCAGCTCCTATCTTGACCGACGACATGTACGGAGACATCCAGCCGGCAGCCTGGGAGCTTTTGCTCAGCGTGGATGAACATATGGCAGCTGCTGCTGGTGAGTCGGCCATTAGTCTCTGCATCAGTGATCTTAAAGGCATCCCACTACGTTGTTGTGCCCTTCACAGTTCATAAATGTCTCTTGCCCTCAACTATATTCTGCTCATAGGCTGTATTTAAATATGGATGGCATATCGCCACTTTCTTGCATTGGCTGAACTGACGCTATTTTCCCAGGGATACAGTTTGGAGCCAGAGTCTGTACAGTGTCGTCCGAGAGTCACAATATCGATGCCCTGGTCTCTTCTCTACCTCCATTAGGGATGGGCGTATCGATCTAAATATTGATAGCATCGATACCAAGGCCAATATTGGTATTGAATCGATACTAGCGTGATGACATGGATACTTTTGTTAAAGTTTGTCTTTTATACAACCAGCAAATTATTAAGCGTTCATGTGAGTGCAGCCTCTCTCCAAGTCTGTACGCGAATGGAATTAATTCAATCGTTAAATGTTTTATATTGTAATATAAATTGGTTTATTTACCAAAAATATTGTCTTGTGTTTTACCATAATCATAACCAACTAACTTAAGGCACAAGTTATTCAAAATCATAACAATTCCAGTAAAAAGTATTGGTATCTGCAATACTAGCACTGTATTTAGCTGGTATCGGATCGATACCAAAATTCCCAGTATCGCCCACACCTAACCCCCAGTTACAAGGAAATGTTGAATTATACACAGCACTTGAAAAAATTATTTGATGTGTATTTTAGTGTTTTAGTTTGGCCCAAGTCCCGCCCACTAACATGGAGGAGGTGGAGCTTATGACCTATAATGCACCTAGCCACCAGGGGGAGCTCTACTTGCTTTGGCTACACTTTAGAGGAGCTGTTCCGCCTCCGTCTTTACATAGCCTACGATTCTTCCTTTCTCCTTCACGTCATTTTCACCTTCTTTATCTCCAGCCGCCATGTTCCTTCTGTGCGCGGTGAAGGTTCCGGACGCGGTGACCGAAATGATGATGGCCGAGTTCCAGCACCAGGAGGCCTGCCAGCGCATCAACTCCATCCTGAAGTTTTACACGCTGTGGCGATTCCGCTACCAGGTGTGGCCTCGCATGGAGGAAGGAGCCCAGCAAATCTTTAAGGTACAGAATATTAAAATATAACAACTATAATTAGTATTAACTCTTAAAAGACTAGCAAAGTCACAGCAGATATAATTTAATGCTACAGGGGGCAGCAAAACAAACTATTTTCATTTTAATAAAGAGGTAATAATTGCAGCTCCTCATCTAACAGCTCAGTGTAGCTGCTCATGACATCATCAACTCTATTTATTTAATTTAAGGCTCAAACATCAGTGTCTTAACAAACTATATTATAACGTTTCAGATCCCTCCACCCAGCATCAACTTCACTCTGCCGTCTCCAATACTGGGGATGCCGTGTGTCCCCATATTCGACCCGCCCTGGGTGCCCCAGAACACCGGCAGCGTCCAGGACCCGATCAACGAGGACCAGTCTGTAAGTCTAAGCCTGAACACGTATAAAAATGACAAATTTTATTCTTAAAAAATGTATGCATATATGTATAAATCAGAAATCTCACAACATGTGGACAGAAAGATTTACTCCACCACATGAGAATTTAGTGTAATTCGTCATTTGAATCCTCCCAAATATATTTGTTCATTTGTGAATATTTTATTTTGAAGCTTATTTCCTGATCCTGCTTAAAAACGGATCCACTTCAGACTGCTTCAAAATGTGCCACTATTGGTTATTATTTAATCCGGACACAAGAAATCTGTTAACGTGTGAAAAAATATATATGTAATACATTTTTTTTTTCCTGTTAAAATGATCATTTTAAAGCCTTAAACCAGATTTCTTGGTGTATGCTTTTACTTTCTTGTCATTTTTGTTAAAAAGCATGATGGTCAAAATATGTTTTATAGATTTTGATGACGACCTGCGAGCACATGTTCTATAATTTATCTATCGACTGTCTTTGTTTTTAGTACCCCACATTAATTCAGTCAGTCCATACCATAGTAAGTTGGTATTTCTGTCCCGGATGTTTGTGCTGATGCATCTTGTTACCTCAGATCATTAATGACAGGAGGGGAAATTAACTCCATTAAGTGCCTTTAGCCCATTGGGAGCCATAGGTTTTCATCACGGACCAGAAGCTGGGGCAGTTTCATGGGCCATTTCGGATAGTTGCATCTTGACTACATTTAAAAAAAGAGTCCTAGCACATGCTTTGAAATAAAAAATAAATAAATAACAGCATGCATCGGACATACAGACATTTTGTGTGTGTTGTGCTGTTGATGCATGGTCATTGGATGAGAATGACTTTGCCGTGTATGTTTTCCATATCATGCGTTCAGCCTACTTGGATGTGTATGAGCACTTGTGCGAATGCTGTGAGGCATTTACTGTACACAAGATACAGTAAATTCTCCGTACTCCAGTCTGAATACGTTTATTCGTGTCACAATTTGTCATGGTCGACCCCGATTCAATCCTTTCAACAGTGTTCTTTCGTGATGCTCAGGGCGGCATTAGAGCATGAGATCAATGCGCTGGAGGAGACTTACTGTATTAATGTGTTGTCCGGTCATTTTACATTACAAAATGCTCCTCAGATGTAACCATAAGCCTAGAGTAGCTGTGCTCACACGTTCCTGAAAGATTTAAACTGTTAGTCTGTGCATCATTTTGAATCTTTTTGTATGTGCACACCGGCTGCTCTACCTCCGCGCCGTTTGATCCAACGCCACCGCCCAATGCCCCTTCCCTCCTTCTAGAAATCCTTCTCGGCGCGGGCGGTGTCGCGCTCCCACCAGCGGGCCGAGCACATCCTCAAGAACCTGCAGCAGGAGGAGGAGAAGCGGCGCCTGGGCCGCGAGGCCAGCATCATCACGGCCATCCCCGTGGCTCAGGAGGCCTGTTACGAGCCCACGTGCAGCCCTCCGCCCGAGCAGGAGGAGGAAGGTGGGTCTAGCAGGCGCAGACACATGGGGTTTGACAGGAAGTGGCAGCATGGTAATCTGTCTGTTTGACATTGATCCCGCCAGCAGAAGAAGTGGTGAACCTGGCATCACGCCGTCTGTCCGTCAGTCCATCCTGCGCCTCCAGTAACTCCCACAGGAACTATTCCTTCCGCCGGGGCTCCGTGTGGTCCGTCCGCTCACTGGCCAGTGCTGAAGGTATCGCAATTAATTGTCCAGATCACTGTGACATCACAGAAGTGTTTTTGCCATACCTCACCTTGATTCAACAAGTTATCCTTTAGAGCAGGGGTGTCAAACTCATTTTAGTTCAGGGGCCACATACAGCCCAATTTGACCTCAAGGGGGCCGGGCCAGTTACCCAATAGCTTATTACCTGGTAAATAACGACATCTCCAAATGTTTCCCTTTGCTTTAGTGCACAAAAGTACAGCTACATGTAATGAACAACTGTGAAATTTCTTATTTCGTCAAAAATTTTCAGCTAATATCTTCATTGTAATTTTTGCAAATTCATCCCACGGGCCAGATTGGACCCTCTGGCGGGCCGGTTTTGGCCCCCGGGCCTTATGTTTGACACCCCTGCTTTAGATAAAACAGATGAAACAAAGGAAAGAATTTTATATTCAAACTGTCAAATGATAACATCACAGGGACATGATAATATTATAGTCTGAAGTTGAGGTCCAACTTGACAGGATGGCGGAGGCGATAATTTTAGTTTGTTATTTTCCAGACGAAGAAAACACAACAGAGCACACTCCCACTCACCACATGCTACAGCCACCCCAGGCCGTCTTCCCAGCATGCATCTGCGCTGCCGTCCTGCCGATAGTGCACCTCATGGAGGACGGGGAGGTTCGAGAGGACGGCGTCGCTGGTAGGTGTCCTTATATGTAAAACTGTCCCTAGATTCAATGAAAGGACAAATTGCCAGCTAAGTTTTGGACCTAAAAAAAATACATGAACTGAATATTTTTTTCTCCAGTGAGTGCTGTTGCTCAACAAATCCTCTGGAACTGCCTGATTGAAGATCCGGCTCTGGTCCTGCGCCACTTCCTGGAGAAACTAACAGTGAGCAACAGACAGGTAGGCCACCTCTGAAGAAAACACGGATGTCTTTTTTTGACTTTTGAACTTTGTCATAGTTTAGTGTTGATGCTAATCAGCTGCTGCAAGCACGAAATGACAAATGTTGTTTTTCTTATGTCTTTGTGACAGGATGAGCTGATGTACATGCTGAGGAAGCTCCTGCTCAACATCGGAGATCTGCCAGCTCAGACCTCTCATATACTCTTCAACTACCTGGTGAGAACAGATACAACAACATTTTCTTAATCTTTTATTTTTAGTTTTCTTAAATTAATCTAGATTAATTAAGATTAATAATTAATCTAGATTAATCGAGAATAATTTAGATTAGTAATGAATTTAGATTAATTTAATTTAATCTAGATTAATCTAAATTAATCTAATCTAGATTAATCTAGATTAATTTAATTTAGATTAGTAATTAATTTAGATTAATTTAATTTAAACTAGATTAATTTAGAATAATTTAATCTACATTAATCCAGATCAATTTAGATTAATAATGAATTTAGAATAAAAACATAATCAATCTAGATTAATTTAAGTAAATTAATAGCCATTTTCCCACTGCCATCCAGGTGGGACTGATAATGTACTTCGTGCGGACGCCTTGTGAGTGGGGCATGGACGCCATCTCGGCCACGCTGACCTTTCTGTGGGAGGTGGTCGGCTACGTAGAGGGGCTCTTCTTCAAGGACCTGAAGCAGACCATGAAGAAGGAGCAGTGTGAGGTCAAGCTCCTGGTGACTGCCTCCATGCCAGGTGAACCTGCTGATACCAAATAACAATAATAACAATATTAGTAAACCTCCTTTTCTTAACCAAATGTAAATGCAATACTGCTGATTAATTTAATATCACACTGATATATTCTGGTATTTGTCGGTGCAGGGACCAAAACATTAGTGGTGCACGGGCAGAATGAATGTGACATCCCAACACAACTACCAGTCCACGAAGACACTCAGTTTGAAGCCCTGTTGAAGGTAACTACACTGAAGTAGACTTCATTCTGTTATCTGTCTGAAAATTGACTAAATACCATAAATATAACGTCTAATCTTTCTCCTGCTAGGAGTGTCTTGAATTTTTCAACATTCCCGAAGCCAGGTCAGCGCATTACTTCCTCATGGACAAACGGTGGAACCTCATCCATTATTCCAAGGTGGTTACTTTGCTCAAGAACTTGATTTATTTGCTTGTTGAGAGAGCTGCTTTGTTGGATTTACAAACAGCGTTTCACTATTTTTCTATGACTCCACCTTAACCTCCATCCTTTAGACGTACGTGAGAGACATCTACCCTTTCCGGAGGTCAGTCTCTCCCCAGCTCAACCTCGTCCACATGCTGCCTGAGAAAGGACAGGAGCTCATCCAGAAACAAGTAAGGCTTCGAATGGTAAAAATATCATGTTTGCCTAGCTGTTGTTCTCATTCTCTCTCCTCCGTTCTTCTAGGTGTTTTCTCGTAAACTCGAGGAAGTCGGCCGCGTCCTGTTCCTCATCTCCCTCACGCAGCACATGCCAGCTGTGCACAAGCAATCCCACGTCTCCCTCCTGCAGGAAGACCTCCTTCGCCTGCCCTCCTTCCCACGCACAGCCATCGACGCAGAGTTCTCCCTGTTCAATGAGCCTCAAGGTGAGACAAACACCACGAGCATAAACCTTTCAGTTTGTGGTTTACTTTCATATTTTCCGTCTCCAGGGAAGGAGCTGTTTGGTTTGGACACCCTCCACAAGGTTCTGTGGATCAAGCTGCTGGAGGAGATGTTTCTGGGCATGCCCAGTGAGTACCCGTGGGGCGACGAGATGATGCTGTTCCTCAACGTCTTCAATGGAGCTCTGCTGCTCCACCCCGAGGACAGCGCCCTGCTCAGGCAGTACACAGCGACCGCCATCAACACCGCCGTGCACTTCAACCATCTCTTCTCATTGAGCGGTTACCAGTGGATCCTGCCCACCATGCTCCAGGTAAACAAGACACTTGACCAGGCCTCATGTCTTAGAAGAAACTGTTGGATTTACTATGTTCCTTCTGTTTTGCCGTCATAGGTTTATGCTGATTATGAGAGCAACCCTCTACTGAGGCAGGGCATTGAGTTTTGCTGCAGGCAGTTCTACATCCTCCACAGAAAACCCTTCATCCTGCAGCTGTTTGCCAGCGTGGCTCCGCTTCTGGAGTTCACTGTGAGACTTGTGAATATATACAAATAATTCTGTAGTCAACTGGTTTTCCTTAATATTCTTTCATACCGTGGATTTCTCTGTCTCCCAGACCAGCACCAGCACTGGTCTGTCCAAAGGAGTGTCCGCCCAATGTCTGTTCGACCTGCTGGTCTCTCTGGAAGGTGAAACTCAGGATGCCCTGGACGCTCTGGAGCTGGTCAAGGCTGAGAAGCCTCTGCGATCTCTAGGTAGGTCCATTATCGTTTATGGAAAGCCCTGCCAGTGGACTCGAAGTTTATAAAAACATCAAAACCTCAGATTTTTGTTCCCCAGATTTCTGTTACGGCAACGAGGACTTGACCTTTTCTATCAGCGAAGCCATCAAGCTCTGTGTCACCGTGGTTGCTTACGCCCCCGAATCTTTTAGGAGGTATGGGCAAAAAAATCCTCAAGCCACTTCTTCCTTTTTTCTTCAAACCTACAGCAACGAATTTGTGTCCTGATGTTTTCCTTGCGTCTCTCCAGTCTCCAGATGCTGATGGTGCTGGAGGCTTTGGTTCCCTGCTTTCTCCAGAAGCTCAAGAGCAACACAATCACCATGGAGTCCGCTTCGGCCGCCAGGGACGAGATCGCAGCCATTGCTGCTCTGGCCACATCTCTACAGGCCCTTCTCTACAGCTCCGAGGCATTAACGAGGTTTGTTTCTTAGCATGAACACCACATTAGATGCTATTTTCAGCCCTGCTAATACTATACTCGCTCTCCTTCTCAGGCCCATGACAGCACCTCAGTTGTCCCGTTGTGATCAGGGCCATAAGGGAGGCACAACTGCAAACCATGCCATGTCAGGAGGAGTCAACACCAGGTCAGAACCACAGCATAAACTGTTGGTCTCAGAAGCTCAGAGCGTAGTTCTGGGGTTTGAGTGTCTGATGAGCAGGTTGTGTTCCTAGGGACAACCTCCACCTGCTGGAGGAAGGTCAAGGGATGCCACGGGAGGAGCTGGACGAGCGCATCGCCCGGGAGGAGTTTCGCCGACCACGGGAGTCCCTGTTAAACATCTGCACTGAGTTTTACAAGCACTGTGGACCCCGACTCAAAATCCTGCAGAATGTCGCCGGCGAGCCGCGCGTCATAGCTCTGGAGCTCCTGGACATCAAGTCCCACATGAGGTGAGGCTGATCCCAGCGTCCTCCATGAAATTTATGATATAATCCAAAGTCTCTTACTGCAAAAGGGCATACCTCAAGTTTCTTAAGCATTAGATGCTCTGAATGTGTGTTTCAGGCTAGCAGAGATCGCTCACGCCTTGCTGAAGCTGGCGCCCTACGACACCCTGACCATGGAAAGCCGAGGCCTGCGTCGCTACATCATGGAGATGCTGCCCATCACCGACTGGTCCTCGGAGGCCGTCCGCCCCGCCCTCATCCTCATCCTCAAGAGGCTGGACCGCATGTTCAACAAAATCCACAAGATGCCTACGCTCAGGTGCGCTCGCCCACAGGCATTATGCACCAGGTCTGTTGGTAACAATCCCTCTTCTTTCACCGTCTCCCTGTGAGTGTATCGTGCTGTACCGGTGCCGTGGTGTGTACAGTAGATAGACGGCTTCTTGGCACTGTCCTCTGTAGCGCTGCCTTTCGTGGGTGCTGTACCGTAAGTCCAGCTGTGATGTGTTATTGTGCGGGCACATGAGGGGAGTGTGAGAGGAGGTGAAAGCATAAATGAGATGTGTGTAACAATGGATCACTGGCAGTGTCCTCTCTAAGCCAGTCTTATGCCAGGGAACACAGTAGACCGGACACCCAGGGAAACAAACACATACATGTAAAGTAAAAACAGACCAACAAAATTATTTTAACATTTATGAATGAAACAAAGACATTGTTTGAAGTAAATCCACTCTATCTCTCCCTTCAGTCTCCTGCCTCTAGCTAGCCAGCAATAGCTCTGATCTCCATCATACAATAACTTTACATGCACGTAAAAAAAGAAATATTGCCTTAATCCGACTTTAACTGGACAACCTAAATGCATGTAAACATATCTCCTTAAACAGATAATGCGATTGGAAATTGATTTTCTCTGGCAAGCATACGCCTTAATCAGACTTTAACTGGACAACACGCGTGCGCATGCTCCACAACCGCTGCGCTGGTGTATGACCGCGGAACAAAAACAGCCAAGAACGCCGGTCGCAGAAGACGAAGGTAAACAGAACCGGTAGAAGAACCACCTGAGGGATAGCGCCATCTTATCTGCACCAGCAGTCGTAGATCACATTACGTACGAGATTTAAAAAAAAAACTCAACTATTATCCATTTTATTGTTGTTTGAAATGGCGCATGAATGACTCTTGCTTATTATATGATGTTTTGAGTCAACCAGAAAGGACGCCATAATAACACGCTGACAAGACACACATCGCCACCTAGTGTAGAGGAGGAGGACATGATAAATGCACTGATAGACTGTATAAAGATGCAAGCAGAACAGCTCCTCTAAAGTGAAGCCAAAGCAAGTAGAGCTCCCCCTGGTGACTGGCTGAAGTATAGGTCATAAGCTCCACATCCTCCATGTTAGTGGATAGGACTTTGGCCAAACTAAAACACTAAAATACATGATACACGACACATCCGACCAGAGGGAACACTGGTCACAGGTGATCTGTTGCTGCAGCGTTTAGTTGCCTGTGTTCGTGAGCTTTGCAACATTTGGTGTCAGTCGAAATGAGGTCGAGGCGTCAGTGGAGAGTCCGTTTCTCCTTTGCCGTCCACTCATCGGGCGACGGACCTTTCTCTCTCTATCAAATCCGTGACTGTGTGCTTCTGTTCGGGTCCGGGGTGGTGCTGTGTGTCTCTGCAGGAGACAGGTGGAGTGGGAGGCGGCGAGCAACCTGATCGAGGGGATCTGCCTGACCCTGCAGCGGCAGCCGATCATCTCCTTCCTGCCGCACCTGCGCTCGCTGATCAACGTCTGCGTCAACCTGGTGATGGGAGTGGTCGGTCCCTCCAGCGTGGCAGACGGGCTGCCTCTCCTCCACCTCAGCCCCTACCTCTCCCCTCCTCTCCCTTTCAGCACGGCCGTGGTGCGGCTGGTCGCCCTGCAGATTCAGGTAAACCTCAAATAAACATCCTCTCTCTCAAGAAAAAACACAATCTTGACACTAAAACTTTTTATCCCCCTCCTCCTTTAAGGCCTTGAAGGACGACTTCCCTCTCAGTCATGTGATCTCGCCTTTCACCAATCAGGAAAGGCGAGAGGGGATGCTGCTCAACCTCCTCATTCCCTTCGTATTGACGGTGGGATCTGGAAGCAAAGGCACGTGACTGTCTCTCTTTTGAGAGTTTGAGAAGCGATTTATTGGTTGAAATATTGCTATTTAACATGTTTCATGTGCAGACAGCCCCCACCTCGAGCAGCCGGAGATCTTCCTGCTCCTCCAGACAGTCATCAACATCCTCCTGCCCCCTCGCATCATCTCCACCTCCCGCACCAAGAACTTCATGCTGGACGCGTCCCCGGCTCACTGCTCCACGCCGGGGGACACGGGGAAGGACCTGCGCAGGGAGGGGTTAGCGGAGTCCACCAGCCAAGCTGCGTATCTCGGTACGGACGCCGAGGTTTGGCGCCGCGTTTTGCGCAACTTTTTACCCGCTTTTCTTCTGACCTTCTTTTCTTCTGCAGCTCTGAAGGTGGTGCTGGTTTGCTTCGAGCGCTCTCTGGGGAACCACTGGTATCGGCTGAGCCTGCAGGTGAAGGAGATGGCTCTGAGGAAAGTGGGCGGACTGGCCTTCTGGGACTTTATCGACTTCATCGTCCGAACTCGGATCCCCATTTTCGTCCTGCTGAGACCCTTCATTCAGTGCAAGGTAAAGATTTCTCAGACGTTTTTTTTCTTACTTTATTTTCAGGGATGCACCAATCCGATATTTGTATCGGTATCGATATCGAAGAAGATTCTAGATCGGGTATCGGTGACAATAAGCCGATCCATATCGGTAATGGATGTTTAATTCCCATTTGCACTAAACTATATTAAGAGCTGATTGCTGTTTATTTTGAAAGTCTACCGACCGAGCTAGTGAAGCTATTGTTTTTTCTCAATTTCAGCTCCTTTATTTATTATTTAATATTTATTTTGTTTTACATTGGGTTTTGAATCCCTAATTGCACCGACTGAACCAGTTACACTTGTTATATTTTTATGATTAAGATTGTTTTACTGGTGCACAATTATTAAATAAAGAAGTAATTCAGTACTTTTATATCTGTTTATTAGTTTTTTAAAAAAAATAGGAAAAAAAATGTTTAAGTCAAGTCTGATGTTGTCTTGCACAAAAGAATGATCCCAGTCTTTTCCACACAAGAAAAACGCTATTTTTCTGTATTGGTATCGATATCGGCCGATATTTAACCTCAGATAACGGTATCGGTATCAGTGGTGAAAAGGCGGATTGGTGCATCCCTACTTTTTTTTCTACCTCAAAGGTCTTCAACAAGGGGTTTTTAGCCCCTAGTGGTCTGCGGAGGTACTGCACAAAATCTGTGATTGATTAGACATTTTTTATATATATTTTTTTTTTATTTTCCCCACAAATTAAACTTTTTTAAAATACATATTAACATGAATCCAACATATTTTAGTAAAGACATAAATGGAGTCTGTTGGAGTCCTTACTAACTCATCTGTGCGTGCTCTCTAGTTGCTGACGCAGCCCGCCGACTCCCAGGAGGAGATCACAGCCCGGCACCACATCGCCGACCAGCTGGAGCGACGCTTCATCCCGCGACCCCTCTGCAAGAGCTCCCTGTTTGCAGAGTTCAACAACGAGCTCAAGATCCTCAAGGAGGCCGTGCACAGCGGCTCAGGTCGGAAACACCGAGCGAAGTCACTTCTTTTTCTCCCAAGACGTTGCTAGCAACCCGTTTAAACCTTTTCGTGCTCCCACTCCACAGCGTACCAGGGCAAGACGTCCATCAGCACGGTGGGGACCTCCACGTCGGCCTACCGCCTCAGCCTGGCCACGATGTCGCGCTCCAACACGGGCACCGGCACGGTTTGGGAGCAGGACAGCCAGCCGTCACGTCAGCCTTCGCAGGACACGCTCAGCCGCACCGACGAGGACGACGAAGAGAGTCAGAAACGCTTCCCTCACACTTTTTTTCTTCCTCTCACGTTCGCATGAATCTGAAGCGAGCTCACCGTTCTCTCTCGCTCCCAGACGACTCCATGAGCATCCCCAGCGTGGTGAGCGAGCACGAGGCGTTCCTGCCGCGGGTGATGTCCCAGCGGCGCTTCTCCAGCCACGCCACCGGCTCGGCCGCCTCGCAGCCCGAGGCCCCGCGCGCCACCATGTTGCCCAGCCACAGGTAACGATCCCAGCAAGCACAGAGCCAAAACAAGGCTTCTTCACTGAGAGGAGACAATCAAGGATCCGATTCCAGGTCAAAACACTACGAAGTGTTAGATGTTTTCCTTTACCAGAGACGACAGGAATAATTTCCATTCTAGAAACATGACGATTTATTAAAGTGTTGAGAACTGATATCTTGAAACCAGCCATTTCTCACGGTCACATATTTCTCTGTATATCTCTGTTGATTTCTAACGTTTCCACTCAGCAGTCTCAGTCCAGCGCCGTGAAGCGGTAAGAATGTTAAAAACCTTTTAGCGAGACGGCCCCGGCTTTTCCGCCTTTTAATGAGGACGGGGGTCCGGTGGCTGCTGACGGATCTCAACTTCACTCCTTAAACTCCCGTTCTCCCCCTTCGCCCCCTTTTTACAGTGAACCCAATGTGCTAGATGAGTCCCAGGGCCTTCTTCAGGAGGGTAACCTCTCTAGGTACAGTGGCCCTCTCTCTATCTCTGTGTCCAGTTGGTGCATTCCCGCATCTGTCCGCCACTGGGAGGGGCATCGCCTCGGGACGGCCTCCTCTATTGGTCGATCACTCATCCACATCCAGTCAAATCGCATCGGCCCCGTCACACCTCCCCTCCCCCCCTTCCCACACTTACCTGTCTCTATCTCTTTCTGTGTGGGTCCACTGTGCCTTTTTGTCTCTGTCCCCCTACCTCTAATCACTTCCTTTTTGAGCTCCACACTGACCCTCATCTTCTCAGCTCATCTGCTGTGCTATCCTAACCAGGTCCCTCCCCACCTTTTTTAAAAAAAAAAAAAAAAAAAAAAAAAAAAAGCCAGGCCAGGGAGCTCTGTTCCTTCTCTGTTAGCCGTGGGTCTTTACAGTTGATGTGCCATCACCAAAAAGTCAGCCTCTCTCCCATTGGTGCCATGGTGTTTCATACTGTTTCCGTGTCTATCAGGCTTCTCGCTGATCAAATTGGTGCGTCCTACTGTGGATACCAATCTGTAGGGACAAGGGGGAACTGGGGTGGCAACTGTTAAAGGACGCTTTTCTTGCTTCCTTTGTCCAATTCACTTCAAATCAGATCTAGAACTAGTTATGTTTGGACTTAATATTTAAACCGGGAGGGGGGATTTCAATCGTATGTCGCGTTGCTACTCCAGCCCCTACTGTCCCCCTGTTGTGTTTTCAGTGTATGGATCATGGCAGCCCTGTTTTTTTTTTATTTATTTTTTTTATGTTCTTGTTTTTTCCGCGCTGTGATTGTGGCACACTGTGTCGTGTAGTAGTGAGCGAATGGGTAGAATAGCGGCGACATCTCGTTGTGGTTTAAACGTGTGTCGCGGGTGAGTTTCGGTCGCGGCTGGGGGGTGCGGCGTCGGCCGTCGGCTTCCTTCGCGCTCACGTTTTTTTCCTGTGTTTTTGTGTGTTTGTGTGTGTGTGTGTCCGTGCGCACGTTTGTGCAATTTGACTACGACAGGGTCGCCAGTGTGCAGAGCGAGCCGGGCCAGCAGAACCTCCTGATCCAGCCCCCCTTAGGACGAAAGCGAGGACTCAGACAGGTGGATAAATGTGTCTAGTTTAAAGGACCGATATTACTGATATTTCAAACTTGTGCAACAGTAGGGTGGCAATGCCAGAAAATTGTGGGGGAAAATAAAAAAAAAAAAAAATGTAAAAATGTCCTGCGATTTATGTCAATGTAAATTTCTTGCAGCTGCGTCGCCCCCTGCTGTCCATTCCAAAGAATGAGCCGCGAGGTCGATCCGGGGCGAGGCTTTCTACGACGCGCAGGAGCATCCAGCCCAAGAACAAGCCACTGGGTAACAGCTGCTCTCATCTGTGTCTGTAGATAAGTGATTAAAAAAAAAAAAAAAACGACAGCTAACGTACCCCGCACTTCAAATCGAGCACACAACGAGCCAAAACCTAGACTCACAAACGAGCATTGTGGTGCGTGTGCTGATTTGAACTGACCCGTGTCCCCCAGTCACCGCCGCCGCCTTTGTTCCAGTGCTGTTTGTTGTACCACCTGTCACCAGACTGACTCTTCTCACTCTGTTCTGTCTCATGCCTTATGTTTCGAAATAAAGAAACTTTATTGGACTGTGAAGGTGAGACACAACCCTTAACGCTTCCTCTCCACCCTGCAACGGCCCGCACCTTTTTTTTTTAACTGCAACCTCACCCACTAAGGCGCTCTGCATGTCTGTCTTGCATTCCCCACCCCCTCCCAGTCCCCCGCCTCCCCCCTCCTCCTGCCTCCAACTCTATATCGGTGGTGCTGATGTGTTAGCGAGCCCCCACCTGCCGCTATATGGTTTGACCACCTGCGCATGCATGTGTGTCCCACAGCGCATGGAGACCAAAAGAGGTCAGTCACCTTTACAGAGAATCAAGGCCAGCAGGCGTCGGCAGGGGCCGGCAAGCCCCCGATGACTCCCAGCGCCGCGGAGGCTCCAGCTGAGGGCAGGAAGGCCAGTCCTGCGTCGGCAAAGTCCCCAACGCTAGAAGTGCCCTCAGCCTCCTCAGCCACAGTCACTGCCGACCTACACGGACCTGCAAACACACAGGTATGAGCAGCAGAGAGGCGACGACTGGAGCAGGGTGCTGGGTAACGGTTAAAAAGCTGCTTGTTCTGTGCACATAAAGAGGAAAATTGACAGACATTTTTGATGAAAGCAACATTTGGAAAAGCAGCAGGATGAATGGTATTTAATAATTGTTGGTTCAGAAATAATGGAGGTCAATGGGTTTCTGTGGTGTTGTGTGAGAGTGAGCATTTATGGATGGTTTCTAGTATAAAATTAGTTAAATTCTATTCACCTTCATCTTAGGGCTGGGCGGTATGACCAAAAATGTATTTTTATTTTTCAAAATTCTGACAGTATTAGGTATATTATAGTATTTTTTTTCATGCATAATCACATGTTCACAACATTTTCTACTGGTTGAGAGAGGAATTAATTCAGTAGATTGACTAAGGATGGACTATTTTACTGATGATGAGTAAATACTGTAGAATGATGCCACACTAGTAGTGAAACGGGTTTGCATGGCCCCATGTTAGCAACCAGGGGCATGCACAGCGTGGAAATAAAAAAAAAATCTAGTTTTACCAAGATGAAATGGAGAAACAGGGACAATTATGGTCTCATTTATTTTGACATATTTATTCATATTTAAACTGCTATGTCTGTAATGTCAGTAGCAGTGGACAGGCTACCGTATTAACTGTAGTCTGCGTGCAACATTTGTTTTTATTCATTCATTACAAAAAAAAAAAAAACTAAAATTGGGGACAGCTATAGCCAGGGGACAGGTCGTCACAAAATGGAAACTGTCCCCAGAAATCGGGGATGTCTGGTCCCCCTAAAAAAAAACAAAACAAAAAAAACAACCGATGCAGCACTTTTTTTGGCACAAATCTTCTGGTTCTGCCCTTCGTTTATGGACCTTTCCATCTTCACCACGCCTCGCAGTGACGCAGTCGTACCATGCGTGTTTGTAAGCTCTACATTGAAAATTACCCAGTTAATTACCCAGTCAAATACACCGGTATGCCTGTATATTAACCTAAACATCCGCCTGCGGTATTTGAATTACCGTAATTCACCGATAGACAAAATTCAAAATGTGTCTGAACAAGGAAGTTGCGCTTTCTCGGGGGAAAACAAATGCCATTACGGTAACGATGACGCGCCGCTGCTGTAAGGCTGCAGGTTGGGTGAGCGACGCAAGACTGAGGAGACCCAAGAAGAGAGTTGTTTGGAGGAATTTATTGGTAAAATCTCCAGCCACACTTTTTCAACAGCGCAAACTACGGTGAGTTACGGTAACTCAAGCCGCGTGCTTTAACAGATCGCCAGCAACCCGCTCGGTTTTAAAGGGTTACAAATTAATATCGCAATGAAAAACTACCGATATTTTGTATGAACCGGTATACCGGCCAGCCCTACCTCCATCATGTTTAGGCAGAGACTGCCCCCAGCAGGATGAAAGCATGATCTCAGTACGGTACTTGGGTGAACTGGCCTCTTTAGTGTGTCGCTGTGCAGGCTGAAGCTACAGGAACAAGTGTGTTCTCACCCAGGTCCCTCCAGCCATAAGCAGCAAGGAGAAGAGAGAGCAGTGGGGGCTCCGCAGCAGCCTCTCCCCTCCCCCCTCCATCTCCCGCCCCTCCACTCCCACCCCCCCATCCCGAACCTGCTCCCCTCTCCCTCTCTCCCGAACCTGCTCCCCTCTCCCCCTGTCCCGCACCTCCTCCCCTCTCCCTCCGCCGCTCCCCGTGCTGGCCACAGCGCCCGCCCCGGGCCCCCCACCCCCGCCGCCGCTGCCACCACCACCACCACCACAACCGACCCCGCTCCTCCCCCCGCCTCCGCCGGGGCCTTCGCGGATCAGAGAGAGCCCCGGGGACGAGGACACGACGGCGCTCCTCCCCCGCAGCGGCACCCTGCTGCAGCTCAGCGAGGACGACGGCACCGAGAACCCGCTCCTCACCCCTCTGCTGTCCCCTCCTTCACCCCGCCGCTCGCCCCGCCGCTCTCCTCTTCCTCTCTCCCCCGTCGACCTGGACCTGGATGAATCCCACGTGTGAGGGAAGCGACAGGTGCATTTTATTTCTCTATGTGGAGCTTCTACAACTTCTACATAGGTCTACACGGTCTATTCTCCCTCACTCACATCCTAAAAGCTGTTTCCCTCTCAAACTAAACTGCTCTCTCCTCGGGTCCAGTTATTTAGTTTCACATCTAAATTTCTCCTTGATCTCAGTTTTCTACCTGTCCTTAAACTGAGGACTGAATGTATATCACATCAGCAATCTGCTCTCTTTACATCTCATCTCATCAGAAAGCCCAAGATATTTATTTTCCAGTCAGTAGCAGAGCAAATAATTACTTATAAAAGAGAAGAAATTGATTTTTTTTTATTAAATAAAGGGAATAAATAAATATACACTACAGTATAGGATTTTAAACATTATATGTGGTCGTGTGGAACAGGAATAAAACATTATATATATATATATATATATTGAGAGAGTTTATATTTAAGAAAAATCTAAATGTGCTTTTGATTTACTTGAATATATTGATTGTTTTTTTAGGTTTAAAGAAAATATATATAAGAAGAGACAAAAAAGGTGTCAAGAGTGAGATTATGGGAAATATAGTGCAGTTAAACTTAGACTGCACAGGAAGTATAGATTATTTAGCAGCAGATTCACCAAACTGCTGCTTTTCATTGTGCAATCGACAACTCCCCCTCCATTAGACTCCACAGCGTGCTGCTCGGTGTCTCCGCAGAATATTTAATTTGTGACCAAAGACTGTATCTCCGTCTCGTGTGTGTGCGTATCAGCTCAGAACTAGCAGTTATAATGTCCCGGTGTTGCAGTGCTGCTCACGCCGTCCTGTTTGTGATATCGTCTTGTGTTCAGAGCAGTAAGACTTCCTTTAAATGTGACTACTGTGACGAAGTGATGCGGCACATTGGCCGCTACCTCTTTTGCCCATTCCGCGCCTTAACCGTCATTCATTTCTCTGAGTGAAAACCTCCTACCGTCACATTTATTGCGCGTTTCTCTCTGCCCTGTTCATGAAATTATACTGTATCTGCCTCACATTCAACCCTATTCAGCCTGTGGTATCTACAGTAATAATGCTCATGTGAAAGATACTTTATGTGCCATAATTCACACCAATGCACTGTGAGTGTTTTGTTATTGTTCTTTCTTTTTGCCGTTCCTGTTTGTGATAATATTGTGTGATTATGCCGGTCTCATAGAGGTTAAAGGGGTAGTTCAGTTTATCAAAGTGGGGTTGTATTACATTCATAGTCCTTGTATTACCTACAGTAGATGGTGGTCTCAATTTGGGAAGCGGGCAGATAAGCAAAAGCGAAGCACTTTGTTGGTGACATAAAACAAAACCCACTGAAAACAAATCTTTTTTTTTTTTTTTTTTTTAGGACATTTATTCATTTATTCAGAATCACACGTCTATCACAGGGTATTTAGTCTATCATCACAGTTTTACCCTGCCTCAACACAGTCACTTTCAAAGCCTCTTCAAGGCTGCCAGACTCCATTAACAAAAACAGAAAATTTTACCTTGACTTTCTGTTTTTTTGTTGTTGTTTTGTTTTTTGTTTGTTTTTTTGTTTGTTTTTTGACGATTAATGATTCAGATTTAAATTAGGGTTCAAAACACCAGAGTCAATAAGTGAATTAAGCTAATAAATCAGGGCATTAGTAGACCAGACACTCTGTAATGCTTCACAATTAAATTGTTGTTTTTGTCAATGGACTCTGGTGCTGGCTACCGACAGGAAACTGAAGCCGCCAGATTCCATTGACTAAACTTGAAATTTTACCTTGTAAAACACAGGGGTTTCGGTGTTTGTTAGTTTGGATATGAATAATATTAAAGCATTAAGTCACACAATGCCTCAAAGTAACGAACTGGTAGAGGCGGTGTTTGACTGGAAACGACAGTGTTCTGCGAGATTGCTGTTTCTGTCAAAGGTGTCTGGTGCCACCCACCGTCTATTCTAGGTAATGCTCTTTAAAGCAGTAGCTCCTACAGTCCCATTTTAAAGAAATCAAACTCTTCCTTTAAGAAACATAATGTCACACAAATGACTTTTCATTGATAGAGGACAGTACATGTGCACGAACTGGCAGTTGTTGACGTAAAACATTCTCATCCTGTCTAAATACGTCTCAGCTGTTTTCGTTTTTGTAAGGCGCCAAACCTAACGTGCAACGAAGCATCTTTTTTTCTTCTTCTTCTTTTAGCCAGAGGGCAACTGAATTGTTGTATCTGAGTTCCCTTTAAATGTAACGTTTCTGTGTCAAATTATGTCTTCTTTGTGCAATGGTAGAATGAAGCTACAGTATATCAGAATATTTCTGGAACATCTAAATAAATGGATATTGTTTACAATGTTTTTCGTTTTTTTTTTTTTTTGTTTTTTATTTCTTTTGTCCATTTTTACTTGCGGGGGAAGTTTAAATTAAATAATAACAATCACCAAATCATAATAAATCTAGAAAGATGCAGCAGTTTCTAAGCAACTGCGCCCTCGGCTGGGAAACAAACTCCCTAGCAACAGTTACCATGACTACTGCGTTTTTCGAGCTTCGGTTTACAAAGTAACTGCGGCTGGTCTTTAGGATTAACAAAGGTTATTAAAATACAAAGGTAAGATACTATGTGAGTTCTGAACACTTGAGTAAATAGTTTATTAAACTTTATTTCGCAATTTAGTCTGTTTTTGCATATCAGTATCAACCGGAAATAGTGCACTTCCGTTTAGTGCAAGGTGCCGATGAATTAGCCTGATTAATGTTAAGCTAGCAACGTGACTTCCGGCTCAAGCTAGCGTGTCGTTTCTCTGTCGGACAATTAACTAATTACTGACTATGAGGAGAAATTCAGAAAGTTACACATGATGACATCTGGAGTTATTTCCATATACAGTAATTGTTCAATCTGTAAGCTACCTGTCCAGACCACTTTCACGTCTTTACCTGGTAGCTATTAGCTACCTATTAGCTTCAGTTACATCTTTGAAAGACTTAAATAAAGATATGTCAACTCCCTTAAACAACTGACCCTCCTATCAACATGTAAGAAATACTAAATAATTGTTCCAGTTATTTTTCCAGTGTGGAATCGTGGAGTGACGGTGAGTGGGATTCAGGAAAAGTAATCCCACATTATATTATATCGGCTGCAGGTTGGAGCCCATATATATTACACGTAAGCTTGTAAGACGTGTCCATTTTTATTTCATCAGCTGTCTGAATTGATGCCCAGAGTAAAGACGAGACTTCTGCAAATGCTCTGAAAGTGAGCTGTACGTTTGCTGCAGGTGGAGGAACACGCCGATGGACGAAGTGATGCCTTTCCTCCACGATGAAAGCGACCAGTGCTCAGGATGGGTAAAAATCAGACTGAGATAGAAGGAAGAAAGAAAAAGCTGTCTAGAAACTTCTAGACAATGTTTAGTTGAAAATCTCACCATCCCATATTGAAGCTAGACATATTTCATGAAGATGTCAATGACAAAATCTGAGCACACAACCAGGACATATTTAAAAATATTGTATCCAACAATACCAACAGAGTATAAGCTCCTCATTATGTTTGTATGTTTGCTGTTGTATCAGTGTTTGTACCACACAACTAGTGAAAAATACATGGGGAATTTCAGACACATTGCTGTCCTGAAATATGTCTTAGGTCATTTAGGGTCAACAATAGAATTAATATTTTCATGTTACACCAATTAAACATCCAGATGCTAAGCTAAAGCCTGGAGACTGGGTGCTGATCAAAGTCATAAAGAGAACAAAACCGAACAATTACTAAAGTTACCAAAAAAACAAACAACAACAAAAAAAAAAAAAAACGTGATGGTATAGTATGTTGTGTTACAACATGGCTCGGGAGCCGCAACATAAATAATATGACTTTATGGCTTCTTAACTAGACTGTTTTAAATGGGTATCAATGGATTTTAATCTGAGACTTCAATCTTTTTAAACAAATGTTTGTTCCATGTACTCCATCCACACCTGTCCAGGTAGACTGGCAAACAGGAAGTGGTAGAATCCAATTCATTTTTTGTGGGGGGAGCTGGACTGTACCAAGAGGGGTTGTAGAAGGGGAGTTTGGTAGTTGTAAACCGAAAGAAACCATGGTCATTGTATATTTTAATATTGAGAAAGCATATGATTCAAAGTAGAGAGAAGGATTACTGACTAAAATGTTTAAGATGGGTATTGGAGGTAGGATGTATAACTGGGGTTTAGATTTCCTATCTAATTGCCCTTTTTGTGTGAAAGTTGGGGAGGTTATCTCAGAAACTTAGTAGTGGCATCATTGCATTTGGGACCAGTGAGGCACAGCCCCACTAGAGGGCGCTGCTGTGCAAGGGAGGATTATAGGCTTTTAAGTTTTCCTGTGTCAAAAATATTGTTGCACGTAAGCTAATAAACTTCGTCCCCAATGAAATGTCTACAGATTTTACAGATGATGGAGCTAGTGTTTTGTCTGTTGTATAACTTTTGATCTTTTTTAGAAAGAGGATTTGTCACAGTATATCCAAAAATTGGTGCATTATATGGCAGCAGGTTTTATCAACCTAACGAAAACCAAGAAAGACTAGCCTAGCCTTGATTTTTAGTTCTTTTGGGAGGCTAGGATGTATGTAAACAGTAAATGCATTGGGGATAGTTAAAAACAGCACTTTCAGATGGAGCTTTCTCAGTAACGTTTATCAGAATTTTGCTGACTTCAAGACATTTTGTCTTAAAATGACAGTTTCTAATCTGATTTCAAGCAGGTGATTGACTTAAATCTAGAACAGTGTCACTGTAGAATTTAGAATTAGTTAAATACACTTGAATCAAACAGGATGACAAAATTATGCTACTTTTGAGGGGACAATACTCATCACAAGCTTATTATGAGACACAAAACATCAAAATACTTGTAAAATATCACAGTTATCAATAGAAAGTGGAGCAGCTGGACTCTACTTCCAACCCTACCATCACAAGATTAGATGTGTGCAGCACACAGCCGGAGGAAATGTAAATGATTTATTTAATTTTATGTATATTTAATCAGATAACATGAATGACGAGTTTTCAGTTTCATTTCTTTTTATTGAAGCACATTTTAATACTCATGAGCATCAAATGTACATATTTGAGCATGCAAAAATCAAGCTTGTTAAGTTATCAGGAGTGGATGACTTAGAGCTTGAAGCTGGAGATGGATGGTTATCCCTGGACAGCTTCTTTTCTTTTTGTCTTTGGGGGACAGAGGCATTGTCGATGTTGCTTCTGTTGACATCAGAGTTGTGTCTTTGCTGGGTGTTTTGCCCACTGGACCGAGGATGGTGAGGATAACGTCTCCAGCGTGGACCATGGAATCTGCCCCTGTGCTGTCTCTGTGGCCTCAGGGTCTGTTGGTAAGTGGGACTGTCGTACCACTGGGGCGGCCTCAGATGACTTTGGCAGTGACAACAGATGTGTCCTCTTGGCCGCTGTTGTACAAACTCTGCGCGTGAAGGGCGTGAGTAGTAGTAGGCTGCCTGTGGACGTCTGTGGTCACCGGAAGCTCTGTCATCTCTTGCATGCGTTGGCCTCTGGTACCTCAGATGACGCTGCAGGGCCCCACCATGAGGGTAGTTGTGGTTAGCCCAATTTCTCTGACCACGGGGACTGAATCTGCGCGTTGCCTTCAGCAGTTGTATGGAAGTGGCCATCCCAGTGTTGGCTTTTGTCTTGTTTGCATCTTGACAATCCCCTGCATAGGAGATTCTGCGGTAGAGCGCAGAGAAGGTTCTTTTTGTATCCATCACTCTAGTGGTGGTGCCTCCTGGATCTTTGTCATGAGTGGTGCCAGCACTAGCTCGTTCCATGGACACATCATCGCCATCTTGAAGTGAATCAGTGATTCTGCGGTAGTGGGCAAGCAGGTGGTACCTGCAATGCGCACGCAGTGCCCAAACACCAGAGGAATCCTTTGTGGAGGATGAAAATGGAGGTCTTCCTCTAGTAATGGTCCTGCCTGAATCTTTATCTTGACATGTTCCAACATGGCCATGTGCCATGGGTACATCATCAAGTGAGTCGGAGATTCTCCGGTAGCGAGCAAGCATTTGGTACCTGTGATGTTTGCGCCATGCCCACATACCAGAGGAGTCCTTGCTGAGAAGAGAACCGGTGCGTCTTCGCTGGTGTGAAGTAATACTTGTTCTCTCCTCTTCTACCAGCGATCCAGTGGTGGCGCTGGCTTCTGTCTCTGGTGCCGTAGTGTTGGTGCTGCCAGAGTCTGCGCACTGCGATGTTCCAGCGTCATCATCTGCCGTGTATACGTCATCAGTGGAATCAGAAATTCTTCGGTAGTGGGCAAGAAGTTGGTACCTGCGATTTTTACGCATTGCCCATATATCCGAAGAATTCCTCTTGGGAGCTGAAACCAGGTGACGAGGGTAGTTGGTGGTTTTCATACTCATCGCCTCGGTCAACAGTGCTCCAGATGTCCCAGTGGTGTCAGATTTACTGGGCATCAAATAGGAGCAGCAGTGGCGGGAAAGTTGGTATCTGCGCAACTTGCGCAGTTCCCGCAGACTGCTTGTTCCCACATGCAGGTTAGTGCTGAGAGTTTGAACTCCTGTAGCTTCCATGTTGTCTTGAAGGTCAACCATTCTCTAATGAAAAGTAGGTTTTCCAGACGATATGAAATGATTTGTGACGTTTCTGAAGTCCTACTTATACTTATACTACTTATACTTTGGGGAACAGAGACATTGGAGTGGCTTTGATGTCAGACCTAGTTGACCAAGTTGCCGTGGCAACAGGAAAGTCATGTGACTTGAAATTCTAGATTAGCATTCCATTCAAAATGACACAAAAGACAAGACACAAAAAAATACACCAATCAGGCATAAAATTATGACAACTGACAGGTAAAGTGAAAAACATTGACCATCTTGTGACCCTCAGTATTCTGCTGGAAACTTTTGTCACTTGAAAAATCACCACCTTAAGAAGATGGCAGTTTTAGTTAGCATATTTTTCAGGTCAGCCAGGCCAAGTCTGTCACAGGGCCCATAAGGATCGTTGCAAATCCCACTCAGTGACAAAGTGATTACAGCCCCAACTTTCAACCTGTTGAATGACTGGTACTGGGGCTGTAACTAAGTCACTTTTCATATTTGTCACATTCCTGAACACAATATAAGCATATGAGAGAATCTTTACCGCCTCACATAAATGTTTAATTGTAATAATAACATAAATTAAGGTAAAAATATTGCAACAGAAATACATTAAGGAACACTGGCCTAACACCGTAATGTTATAAAAACTAGCATTAGCATATGTTCTTCAGATTTATGGTGAGCTACTTTGCTTTGCTTGAGAGCAACGGATGAAGTACATGCCTTCAGTGCTCCTCAAAGATGAGAATACAGTTTAATTATACCTATGTTCACACACTTGTTCATTTTGTCTTTAATTAATTCAGATTTGGCATGGTGGCTAACATGCGTTGTAATATTACACATCTTTTAAATGATCCATGATCCAACAGCCACAGGTTGGGGACAGTCAGTGCATTTACATGCAGAGCTTAATCAAGCTATGCTCAAAATTCAACTTTCTGACTACAGTCCTTGTTGTAAAATGATTTCCAGTTGACCTATTACGTGATATAATAAACAAGAGTCGTTCATGTGGCGGACCGCCATTTCAAACAACAACCATAGGGATAATACTACATTTTTAATCTCATATGTAATGTTCGCGCTACTTCTAGTGCAGATAAGATCCGCGCTATCCCTCAGACGGTTCTTCTAGCCTCTTCTTCTGCAACTGGCTTTCTTGGATGTTTTTGTTCCGGGGTCACACGCCAGCGCAGCAGTTGTGGAGCATGCGCACATGCATTATCCAACTGAAAAATGCGATTCACTGTATACAAGCCGGAGAAAATCGAATTCCAATCGCATTATCTGGGTGTCTCAATCGGATAATGAGAACTCCGATTTTAATCAGGAGTAACGTGTTTACATGCACTTAAGTTCTCCTGTTATAGTCTGATTAAGGCAATCATTAGTTTTTTTCATGTGCATGTAAACGCACTGACTGACGTCTCATCTGATGGTTATTGGATGATGCCACCATTTATCTCTCACCTGGAGGAGGCTGGGAGAACTGTGTGAGTGATATTCTTTAGAGTTTTTCCAGTCTGTCCAGTCTGTAGACCAGAGTGGACCACCACCTCACATTCTTGATGTTGGACTACCTGACCAACAGACCACAGTAGTTGAGGGACTGCAATGTTTGGCGTCTACAACATGGGAGTTCCTCAGGGCACTGTGCTGGCTCCCTTACTCTTCTCCATGTTCATTGCTGACTTCAAAACCTCTCAACCAGCTGTCATCTGCAGACATACTCAGATGACTCTGCTTGTTGTCGAACAATATAAACATGCATTGATTGGCAGCCAATCTGAAATCTCCTCACACATGCACGGTCAAACAGTCTCAGCTAGCTAAATAGTTGACCTTCCAACGCTAGAGACAAGGTGACTGTCAATTCTGGCCGGCAATACACACCTACCAAACTTTATGCAGAAATATCTCTTTTTTCTCATTGTTTTTACAGACATGATTTTATGTGGTGAAAACATGCGGTGTTAAAATTCCATGAAAATAAATCCGGATTTAGAAAAAAAAGAAAAAGAAAACAATAATAATATTGTGTGGTCTTTTCTTACAATTTCCACAACAGAACACTGGAAGGTTAAAAGAATTTGTAAAGTTGTGCATGTTAAAATGAACATTTCTTCTTCCTACATTTAACATTATCACTAAAAAATGAGGTGTGGCTTTTTCGGCAATCAGCCTATTAGCTCAAAAATCTGTTTCTTTTCAGCGTGGACTCGTGGAGTGACAGATGGTGGAGGTGCTCCATGGCGTGCACCAAACCAAAGCCCACTTGACAGGTGACCCTGGGACTGTGAGCCAACCAGTGACTGAGCAGGAGGCTGGTAGTGTCTGCCAGAAAGTGATCCTAGTCCAGAATGTTTGTCCCATCTTTCCAGAGGAGCTGCTGGAGGAACAGCAGACTGTGTCAGAGGTGTGCTCTCCAAAACAGGAGTCCATGTAGATTTATTAGACCCACTTCTGTTGTGGACACAATCACATTGTAAAGAAAGTTTTCCCCCTTACAGAGAAATCAACATTCTACCATTTTTAGTTGTATGAATGGATGGAATGGGCATTTTTATATAATTATGGTTTCCAACTATCAAAAACCCCTTCTACAATCTCCTACTTGGTACCTCAGCACCACCTTTTCTCTACTGAGTTCCTCTTCTCAGTAAATGAGTCATAAAGTCGCTTCGAGTATCAGTGTTACTGGATGTGGACCCTTGTAGTTACCAGCAATGACCACTGGAGGGCAGTGATGTGATAATTTAAAACAACTTCTGGGTTCATTAAATCGTTCAGGATCAGGAGGAACTCTCTGATTTCTTTGAGCTTCATCTCTCCTCTTCCTCCTCTGGATGTTTCGGTCTCCGCGTCGTGGCTTCTTCTCTCCTGCTGCAGGTAAAAACGTTTCTCCGGTTCCTCTCCTTTAGCTGCTGTCGGTGTTTGTGTTGATCAACAGGCCGCGTTCACCTGCGCAGGTGAGTGTGTTTTCAGAGCGGCGAGCCTCCTCCTGCCTCAGACTCTTGAATTCACTGGTTAAAGAGTCAAAGGAGACTCTGCAGACTGACCTGCTGCTTCCTCTCAGTCTCAGTGTTCACCGCTAAGTCACTGAACTGACTGAAAGTTGATAAACTCACCGTAGAAACATGCAAACAACTGACTTGGTCTCCTTCTCATACTGAACCTTTCCTCAGAGTTGGTCTCATCATGAGCTTCACAGAGAACGTTTCACAGGTCTAAGAGTCACTTTCTTTGGACACTTTTATTTTGATTAAATGATTAAATGAACTTCCACAGTGACTCCTGACAGGAAACTATATGAAATGTCATTTAATGTTTATTATAAAATTAAAAACGTTTTATCAAAGTAAAGAATGATTTATCTTTTTTGTCTGGACTGTTCATAATATTTTGAGTCTTAGTCTTTAAAAGGTTGTTTATCTGTTGTTCACTGTGTCACACACAACTTAGAAAACTTCATCACGGCGGTGAAGTTTTCTAAGTTGTATGTTCAGCTCCAGGTCAGACAGTGACTTGAAGAGACTCCTCCTCACCCAGAGGAAGGATGGCCTTCACCACCTGAGACACTTCGTACAAAGACTCAAGTCACGAATCGACGAATCGGGAGCTGTTGATCTGAGTAAATGAATCGGGAGCTGTTCTTCCGATTCATTTGAGTCGGGAGTCAACTGGAAGGTAAATACGCTATTATAGTCTTAATTTATAATACTAGTAGATTGTCGATGCATTTTAGACTCTCGGTTTCTCTTAATTTGTCTCAGCTAGCGTAGAGCTAACGGCACCGCCGCTTCTCATTGAGCCACAGCCACAGAAATATTTCTTTTCTTTTTCGGGCATTTTTTTTTTTTTTGTCTCCACGTGAATTGTATTTGTGCCGAATTAATAAGTGAATTGTGTAATTTCGGGAGCCTAGCAAGCGGAGTTAAATCTAGGTGACTGCGTGCAGAAATGTGTGCATTGTGATGTTTTTTGAATGAGATTTGGCGAGAATGAACTGTCACAACTACAAGCCCAGAATGCACATGGCGCGCAGCTGCTTACATGGAGACTGTGAGGCAACATCAGTGTCTTACCTCTGAACCGTCATATCAATATCTATGGATTATGAATGTCACTTAGGTTCACATGTAAAAGAAGGTGAGCGAATACTTTTGGCAGTATAGTGTATCTTGTATAAATGTTACAACCAGGTTTTTTATAAGAGGAGGAGAAACCACCGTGAGCTGAGACTGAGACTTTTATTTTTTTTCCACAAACGTCAAATTTTTGTAATTATATTAAATATTTTCTCCCACAAAAGAAAAAACGTGTGTTTGCTTTCACTTGCCTCTGTCCAGAGTACAGTTAGGTAGAAGGTAGTAATGACCACACATTAAAAACTGAATAGCAGTGAGAATACCTGTAAGTTTCTGAATGCTGCTTTTACCCATGAACTCTGAGAAGAACATATGATTGAAATATTTGCATCGGCCACTTGATATCCAGGACCTAGATTTCAACAATGAAAGTAATAATTTAAATGTAAATTTAAATGCTGTGTGAGACAAACTTATTTTTACCAGTAAATGATTAAAATATGAGACTGTAGGTGTAATAAAATACTGATGCTGATATCAATACTGATAGCCAGCACTAGCAAAATGATCATCACTCAGGAAATAAAGCATTTTTCCTTCAGCATCTAAGTTTTATCTGTCCAATGACATTAAAGTAATATTTTATTAGTCAAATTAAATGCTGAAATTGTATGAATGCATTTTATTATATGATTACGGGTTACAACTACCAAACACCCCTTCCACAATCCCCCACTTGGTACAGTCCGGCTCCCCCTTCTATAAATCTAATTGGATCGTACCACTTCCTGTTTGCCAGTCGGACCTTCTACCTGGGCAGGTGTGGATGGACAACATGGAACATTTGGGTAAGAAGACTGAATCTGTGAATGAATGAGACTGAATGTGAACGTTTTCTCCGAATACACCGAAATCATTCAAAACAGACATTTACTAATTTAATTAAATCATTTAATTAAATTTAATAAAAATCTCAGATTAAACGTAAGTCAGTTATTTGATTTTGTGTGTTGCACGTTAACTGGGACGAGGACCGTATTCAAAGTCGAACTTTGAGCTTATCTCGATTAACCCGTGCATATAAACGTACTGACTGATACCGATCCAAACCAGTCTAGTTAGGAATCTCAAGAAAGTCATTCCTCCAAATTACTCCACTATAAAAGTAAATATGTCTAATGATTTGGATTTTTGTTTTAGCAGGTTTCACAAGCTAGTTGCATAGAGTATAATTGCATAGACACGTACGTACACAGAACTTTTAATATTTATTGCACACTGAAAATCCCGATTTTTTAGATTACCCTTTACTGAAAAAAATAACGCCATTAGTGACGCCGTTATTCCCATCACTGATGCTAACTAAGCTACATGTTGGTTAAGTCCGAAAAAGGGTTGAATAAGGTCAGCTGGCCACTCATCCGAGTAGCTTCTTCAGTTCTGATAAACTAGTGGGAAATTGATGTTTAAATAGGAAAAACTCTGTGGGTAACACCCACCCGAAACTTGCTTGACCAGAAACTGGGGTCACTAATTTCCATAATAGCTGGTACTTACCTGTCCTTGAATGGGGGGAACTGTGTGCCTAAGCTACTTACCCTATGAATAGAGCTCTAACGAGGCTATTGTCAATGGGAGCCTGGAGGCTCAAGGTGTGAATGGTGTTGAAACTTCTTGGGGACAGAAGTCAAGACTGAACTATGAATAAATGGTAAATTAAATCTCTGTTTAGAGAAGGTTTTCCCACTTTGACATACATGGCTTCCTTTACTCTTCTCTCAAACCATCTGTCCTCTCTGGCCAGGACTTTGACGTCACTCAAACCGGACAATTTAAGCGCATGTAAACGCGTTACTCCGATTAATATCGGAGTTGACCGACTCCAGTGATTATTATATGATATGATATAATATATCAACCGAAAAGGGGTATTAACCCGCTGAAAAGACACATTTCGCCACCTAGTGTGGAGGACGAGGAGGACATGTTCCTGTCAGTTATTCGACAAGGACCGTATTCAAAGTCGAATTCTGAGCACAGCTCGATTAAGCTGTGCATGAAAACGCACTGGCTGATACCATTGACTGGCTGATACCGATCCAAACCAGTCTAGTTATGAAGGCCAGAAAGCGTGTTGCAACGGTCGAACCATTTCCCCACAGCGACATCTGGTGGCCAATCTTAAAATACTACCCTCAAACAAGAGTTGTTTTTATATATCCTTTTGTCTTTTGTTTAGTTTGTATTATTTGTAGTATTATTTGTATGAAGTGATATATATATGTATATATATATAATCAGTATTTTTATTCAGAAAGACAATGTGTTCAATAGTGCTTGGACTAAGACAGTTTCTTCTTTTGTTTAATATCTCTCCTGCTATTCTCTTACAAGGGACGACTGGAGAGATATGTCTTGGCCTGTTCGAAAAGATGAGGGAATGCAGCTGCTGCCGGTTCCATAAATCCAAAGGGTCATGTCGTCTGGACAGGTACGGTGCTGAGAGATAGCACTGAACCCAGAGAGATAGATAACTTATCAGTTACATAACCGTAAATGTGAATGAAAAACATTCATTCACTTTTAGCATAGTTGGGTTCTGGGGGTGACATTTTGTCTATGAGTGGGCTCCTCTATCATATCAAAACCGTCCCAGAGTGTCTCCTCCTATTGCTCACTGGCAGAGACAGCCAGGACCCTCACAAGCTCCGCCCTACATCACCCTCTCAAGTCCTTATGAAGGACAACATATTATACAATGACTCTATTATAATAGTAGAGTAACAGGTAGTAATAGTAACTTTAGTAAATGTTAGTCATTTTTGATCTATCCTCCTCCTTCTGTCTGCCCAGAACATCTGGAGTGGACGCGGCCATGATGGTTTCAAGACTTCACCTGAAGAACAGGAACTTCCCAATAACACCCTGTAGGTATAGTATGTTACATTACTATTTAAAACGGTTTTAGCATTATTCATTATAACAAATCCTGCTGGTTGTAGACATTTTTTTATTCTATGACTATTTCATAATTGTAGAATAACATGTTAGCGAGTTTTGTCCTAATTACCTACGTCTATCACTTCAGAACATCAGGAGGCCATGATTTCCAAGACTTCACCAGAAGAAGAGGAACTTGGCCCCAAAGGTGATTCATATATTATTGCATTATTCATTATAACAAATCGCAACTGCTTAGTTGCGATTTGCCAACTGACTAGTTTTTGATTGTAGAATAACACGTTAGCCATTTTTGTCCTGACTACTTGCATATATCACTTCAGAACATCAGGAGGAGACACGGCCATGATGGATTCACCCAAAGAACAGGAACTAGGTAAAGTATGTGACATAACTATTAAAACTGATTTAACACGAGTCATTAGAACAAATCACAATAATCCAAGATGGCTTCCTCCACAGTAGTTTTTTTATATATATACTCTATTACTATTTAATGATAGTAGAGTAACAGGTAGTTATAAAATAGTAATAATAGTAAATGTATACATTAGTAAATGTTGTTGGTTTTGTTCTGACCTCCTACTGCTATCACTCCAGATTATCAGGAGGAGACATGGCCATGATGGTTTCTAAGACTTCACCTGAAGAACAGGAACTTCTCAAGAACACCCTGAAGGTATCGTATATTATATTATCATTTAAAACTTTTGTAACTTATAACTCCTGCTACTAGTAGACATTTATTTTATGGCATATTGTTTGACTATTTCATAATTGTAGACTAACATGTTTTGTTCTAATCTCTCCAGGAGGAGATGGTTTCCAGGACTTCACGCAAGGAGGAGGATCTTCGCGCGACAGGTAAAGTATATTTTTCATAGGTTATTTGTATCTGTCCCTCTGGTTGGAGGGACAGATATGTTTGTACTGGACCCCCACAGCTTTTTCCAGTGTGGCGGCAAAGAGATGATGAAGGGCCTCACCCTAAGGCTGACCCTTCCACTACCTCCTCCCATCTCACTTTGACTCCACCCATTGTCTCCTCCCACTGACCTAACTCCTCCCATTGACTCCACCCACATCCCTGACTCCTCCTACTGCCCTACCTCCACCCACTAACGTCCCTGACTCCTCCTACTGCCCTAACTCCTCCCATTGACTCCACCCACTTACATCCCTGACTCCTCCCATCTCACTTTTTTAACTCCACCCTTAACTCCTCCCACTGACCCCTCCCATTAACCCACTAGCCACTCCTCTCTGTAGACTCCTCCCCCCTCTTATCTCCTTCACTGTAAAACTCCAGCTGCTCTTAGTTATGGGAGACATAACCCCTTCCTTCTACCTCTCAGAAACCACGGGGAGGACACGGCCCCCCCCGCGCCTGCTACCACAGGAACCCTTGGATGATCCAGGCTCCGACAACGAGTGGGATTCGAACCAATCTCCTGCGACTTCCAGTCGCGGTTGAACCACCACACGCCACCGAGAACCCTTCACACTTAACTCTCTTCTCTGTGCGCTTTTGTCATTGTCACTTTGGAATCTGGACTTCAAAAGCAACTGTCATAAGATTTGAACCCATGACTCTAGACCCATCAAACACACTTCTAACAGCCTGAGCTATTTGTCGTGGAGTTCTGTATCTTTCTTAGAGTCTTTCAGTCTTAAGTTTGAGTAGAGGACTTCAAAAGTCACCGACTTTCATAAGATTCGAACCTAGGTCTTAAGCTTCACCAAACACTCTTCTGACAGCCTGAGCTATTTGTCATGGAGTTCTGGTTCTTTCTTAGAGTCTTTCAGTCTTTAGTTTTTGTAGAAAAATTCAAAAGTCATTCACTATCATAAGATTTGAACCTATGCCGTAAGCCTCATCAGACACTCGTCTAACAGCCTGAGCTATTTGTCATGGAGTTCTGTTTCTTTCTTAGATTCTTTCAGTCTTTAGTTTGATTGGAATACTTAAAAAGTCATTGACTGTCATAAGATTCGAACCCATGACTTTAGACCTACCAAACGCTCTTCTCTTCTAACAGCCTTAGCTATTTGTTGTGGAGTTTTGGTTCTTTCTTAGAGTCTTTCAGTCTTTAGTTTGATTAGAGTACTTAAAAGGTCATTGACTGTCATAAGATTTGAACCTATGTCTTAAGCCTCACCAAACACTCTTCAAACAGCCTGAGCTATTTGTCCTGGTATTCTGTATCTTTCTTAGATTCTTTCAGTCTTTAGCTTGATTAGCATACTTAAAAAGTCATTGACTGTCATAAGATTTGAACTCATGACTTTAGTTCCATCAAACGCTCTTCTCTTTTAACAGCCTGAGCTATTTGTCGTGGAGTTCTGGTTCTTTCTTAGAGTCTTTCAATCTTTAGTTTGTGTAGAAGAATTCAAAAGTCATTGGCTGTCATAACATTTGAACCTTTGTCTTTAGGCACGTCAAACACTCTTCTAACAGCCTGAGCTGAGCTATCTGACCACTCATGTTCTCATGCTTTCTTAGAGCTATTCTGTTTGTTTGCTTCATTGGTTGATTAACTATAAAAGTTCCTACGAGGCTTGAACCTATGTCACCAGAACACTTATGAGCAGACCTAACATATTAGGCTACGAGAGAAAAGCTGTTTGGTTCAGATTATTTTAAGTTTTTCAGTTTTTCCTCTGGGTATTGAACATAAAAACATTGACACTCTCCAACAACCTGCTAATCCTTTGAGGATGACTCTAACCACTTGAGCCACTAAGCCAGAGGCCACAACCCACATATTTTTACACCTTTTCAGTCTTTCATGTTTGTATTAACATGTAAAATGGATTTCTACATCCAGGGCTCGAACCCAAACCTTCTGAAACTCGGAGGAAAGACTTAACATCCTGAGCCACAGCTCCAGACACATTGACCATCTCATTTTTAAAGCATTTCAGTCTTTCCTCTGTCACTTAGAGAATAAAATGTAGAAAGCAGAGCTTTGGATTTGATCTGTTGGTTTCAGGTTGTGACTCAGAACCACAGCTGATCTCACTGAGCTACTCGCAAACACAGACGTTCAGCTTTTGTTGCTGTGTTCATTGTTCACTTCCCTCAGAAGCAAGAACAGAAAAACCACAGTAGCCTAGAGATGAACCGAAGACCTAAGGGATTTAGTCGGGATATGTTGGTTATCCTGGATTAACTTAACCATGATCCGGTTGCTCGAAAACATGGAGATTTATTCCGTGGAGCTTGGCTGCTCCAGACCAGGATAACATCCAGGATCTATTTAATCTCAGTCACCACAAATGGAAACCAATATTTATTCCACTGCCCACTACACATTGTTATCACATTCAACTAGACCCACTGTCATTATTTAAACATCTGTCATCATCATTAAGTGGCATCATTTTAGATGATTTTGAAATTAGTAGATAGTTTAGTTTCCCATACACTATAAATAAAATACACATCCCATAGAAATATAAATACACATCAAAGAGTAACATGATGTTCCTTTATTGAATAAGGACAAATCAAAGCAAGTAAACTGAAGTCACACAGTGCTCCACAAGATAGAAAGAACAGAATCAAAGCATATTATACAACACACAAATAAATGCAGGACAAATCCATATTTAAATGAACAGACAAATTTGAGGCCTGTATTCAGTATACAGCACTATAGGCCACCGTCTGATGTCACTCTGCGTTCCTTCAGGAGGCCAAAGATCATCTCCATCCAGCACTTGTCCTGGTGGGGACATTATTATATGTCTGCTGTGCTTCCTGAGGGTCTGATTATGGTGTGAGGCCAAAAGGCTGGCAGGCATAACATTATGATCAATCAGTGTAGCCCCACACATGCAGATCCTGAATGAAACAGCAGAGGAATTTGTGATCGTTTCACAGGCTCTGTTTGACTGAGTGATGATTAGTTTCACCTGGTTTGATGAATCCGTGTCTGCTCATCCTGGCTCGGTGTTTGTGCTCGTTGAGCCCAGGCTCAGTCTCCTGAACCCCACATGGCTCCATTATAATAACTGGGAAATTTACAACACTGAGAAAATGATTGAATCTGATCAAATACAATTAAAATGTCAAATACCACTAGTTTTCTTCTAAATGAAACGTTAACATCACGGAATGCATGAAAAAAAAGCACAACAAATGTATAAAAATGCGCGAGGGGGTTAAAGAAAGGAAGTTTGTCCTAAGATTTATGGATCAGCAGCCTCAGCACCAGCTTTTCTCTACTGGGTTTCTCTTCTCAGTAAATGAGTCATGAAGTCGCTTCGAGTATCAGTGTTACTGGATGTGGACACTTGTAGTTACCAGGTAATGACCACTGGAGGGCAGTGATGTGATAATTTAAAACAACTTTTGGGTTCATTAAATCGTTCAGGATCCGGAGGAACTCTCGGATTTCTTTGAGCTTCATCTCTCCTCCTCTTCCTCCTCTGGATGTTTCGGTCTCCGCGTCGTGGTTTCTTCTCTCCTGCTGCAGGTAAAAACGTTTCTCCGGTTCCTCTCCTTTAGCTGCTGTCGGTGTTTGTGTTGATCAACAGGCCGCGTTCACCTGCGCAGGTGAGTGTGTTTTCAGAGCGCTGAGCCTCAGACTCTTGAATTCACTGGTTAAAGAGTCAAAAGAGACTCTGCAGACTGACCTGCTGCTTCCTCTCAGTCCCAGTGTTCACCGCTAAGTCACTGAACTGACTGAAAGTTGATAAACTCACCGTAGAAACGTGACAGAGGCGACACACGGACAGAGGCGACGTGTTGCTGCTCAGTCCGCTGCGTTCAGGACAAATCGGATATTACAGACACTTCGGTGAAATCCAGCTGCATTTGGAAAAATAATAAAGTGACAAAATAAATGTCGATTTAAGGTCAATTTGCTGCATTTTAGAAACAAACTCCTGTCAGTTCAGTCCATTACTGATAATCTGGAATTATAGAAACACAGATGATTATTTAAGATGAGACAAGCCTTTATTTAAATAGAATGACACATAGAAAATAATAAAAAAAAATAATAATAAACATAAAATACCTGTTGCAGTCTACATACAGAGTTAAATCTGACAGAAACTTGAATATTAAGTTCGTATCTGTCTGTAAATAAGAAGAATGATGTAGATGGAGTGTTTCTATGAAATCCATAAACTTGGTCTGTAAATGAAAATGTTGCGGCTCCTTCAGTAAAAGCAGCTGTAATTAGATAAACAGTGTCTCTAATGTTTTGGACGTTTCAACAGGAACAAATGATCAGAGTCTGAGGAACTCCTTATTGACTCCACATTTAGACTGAGTTTAGTCATTTTTCAGATTCATTTTCATTTTGTGGATGTTGATAAATCCTCTAAATGTCTCTGTGTCTCTGTGTCGTCTTCCTGCTTCAAACAGACCGACAGTAAATCCAGGATGTGTTTTTCTTCTTTTCTTTCCAGATGAAAACTGAAGACAAGTCGTGGTCTGACTTGGTCTCCTTCTAATACTGAACCTTTCCTCAGAGTTGGTCTCATCATGAGCTTCACAGAGAACGTTTCACAGGTCTAAGAGTCACTTTCTTTGGACACATTTACTTTGATTAAATGATTAAATGAACTTCCACAGTGACTCCTGACAGGAAACTGTATTAAATGTCATTTAATGTTTATTATAAAATTAAAAACCTGTCATCAAAGTAAAGAATGATTTATCTTTTTTGTCTGGATTGTTCCTAATATTTTGAGTCTTGGTCTTTAACAGGTTGTTTATCTGTTGTTCACCGTGTCACTCAGGTGTGGTGAAGTTTTCTAAGTTGTATGTTCAGCTCCAGGTCAGACCGTGACTTGAAGAGACTCCTCCTCACCCAGAGGAAGGATGGCCTTCACCACCTGAGACACTTCGTACAAAGAGTCAAGTCACGAATCGATGAATCGGGAGCTGTTGATCTGAGTAAATGAATCGGGAGCTGTTCTTCCGATTCATTTGAGTCAGGAGTCAGTGAATCGAAGAGCCGTTAAATGTGAAAAAATGGGACAAACGGGGGTCGATCCCGGCCCTCCCGATATCAAACCCTTTACTTAACCACTACACTAAAAGTCAGCTGGCCGCTGGCTCCTGCCTGGAGCTGGGTAGTCGCCATTTTTGAGCTTTTGGTGACTAACACCAGAAATAGAAGTTAAAATTTTTGTAGTTTGACTTGACAAGTAGCTCGTTGCGTTAAAAAGTAGCCTCCGGATTGAGAGGATGCAGGATCGAGACCAGATTTTAATATTGAATGTATTTCAGTATCATTGCAATAATAAAAGCAACTGTGGGACTCGAACCTATAGTCTCTGTGCCCCCAACCCTTCTTATTACTCCCTGAGCCACTTGCTCACAGAAATTTCATCGTTATTAGTCATATTTGACATTTAATGTGGGCATGATGGCTTGAATTTTTTTGATTGACTCCGCCCCTCACAGGCTCCGCCTCTCTGAGCAGAGGTTCGGCTCTCGACTCACTGAGCCGTTCAACTCCGACTTCAGCTCCTCACATGACCACAGACTCTCTGAGCTTTGTAAAGACTTTGAGTGTTGAAGACTGAAGCCACAGTCGGAAACCACCTGACCTTCTCTGCAAAAACAGCATTCAGAAACACTCAGGATATAACACACCACTGTTACTCTGACAACTTTACTCTAACTCATGGGAGTCTATTTAAATTCAAACTTTGAACCCAGAAGTCTTTCTTACAGCTCATTAATGTTTTTTCCCCCTCACTTTAAGGTCACATAAATACAGACACGTGGTTGTTTTTTTTTTATGACATTTATTAAATCAGTGAAGAAACATCGTAAACTCTCAGCATGAATACACATAAAGGAGAAACAGTCACAGACAACTTTTTGCTTCAAATAAACAACGTCTGTTCAATTTTTCACATCTCTTAGAGTCTCTTAATACAAATAATCAGATACATAAAGAAATAATACAGAAGCAGGAATAAATAACAAAACAACAGCAAATTGCAAAAGAGCTGAAACCCTTCAGGAAAGAAAACCTGTGTAACTTCAGTCCAGGTATAGTAGATGAAAAACACCCAATAGATGAAATAAGCTAAAGTCTTTTTTTAGGGCCACTGTGAGGAAAAGTGAGTTCTGATGTTAAACTCAGAATTGTGACTTTAATCTCAGAATTCTGAGAAAAAAGGTCAGAATTCTGACTTTTCAGACTTTAAACTTTAAACTCAAAAGTCAGATTTCTGAGATAAAAGTCACAATTCTGACCTTTTATCTCAGAATTCTGACTTTTGAGTTTAAAGTCAAAATTCTGAATTCTGAGATTCTGAGTTAGAATTCTGACTTTAAATTCAGAATTCTGACTTTTGAGTTTAAAGTCAAAATTCTGAATTCTGAGATTCTGAGTTAGAATTCTGACTTTAAATTCAGAATTCTGACTTTTGAGTTTAAAGTCAAAATTCTGAATTCTGAGATTAAAGTCAGAATTCTGAATTTAAAGTCAGAATTCTAACCTTTTTCTCAGAATTCTGAGTTAAAAGTCAGAACTCACCTTTTTTTCTCACAGTGGCCCTAATCGTCTTCCGTACAAAACAATGTAAAACTAAGGGAGAAAAACAAAAACATCATAATCCTGGTCCGTGTCTTGATTGCCATGAGGATTAGGGCCACTGCAAGGAAAAAAAAAGTGAATTCAGAAGTCAGAATTCTGACTTTAATCTAAGAATTGTGACTTTAATCTCATAATTCTTAGAAAAAAAATCTGAATTCTGAGATTTAAGTCAGAATTCTGAAATCTGAGATTGAAGTCAGAACTCACAGTGGCCCTGATCCTCTTCCGTACAAAAAAACAAAACAAACAAATGTAAAACTAAGGGAGAAAAACAAAAATACCATCATCCTGGTCCGTGTCATGGTTGCCTCGTCCTTTGGTGCATTCCCACACCTGCAGAAAACACACATCCATGTTTGACAATGTGATACATTTAAGTGACAAACGTGCAAAAGAAAAGGAAATGAGGAAGGAGGCCAACATTTTTTCACACCGCTATATGTGGCCGTTAAATCTAAACCACCCACTGACCTTTGTGCAGAGAACATGGTTTCCACCATCTCAGGGTTATTTCCGTTACTGGTGACTTCTAACACATGATGTAACATCTAACACATAACATACGCAACTGTGAACATAAACACAAACACTGATACCTCTGAGACCAAATTCACACAAAGCAGAGCCCTCATTAGTGAAGACGAGCAGGATCACTTGTTTTTTTGTTTTTTTTTTATCACCTAAAGTGACGCCTCTACGGCTCCGAGGCACCAGGCCGATCGAGGTGTTAAGAAAACAATGATGCAACGGCGATGGGACACAAGGCAAAACAACAGGTAAACATCATGAGCATGTGCAGACTAAGGAAAAGTCTGAGAAGTTTTTCCCATTTCTAATTTTCTTCACATTGTACGTTTCACTATTAAACATACCCATCCATTTGATTTCACCAAACGTTTAAGTGATCGCCAATCACCATCAATCAGGTTTTTTTCTGACCACATTTCTTCCTCAAAGATGATGGTTCACCCACTATCCTTCCAAGTAATTTCTACTTCAATCTCCTTAGATCTTGTTGGTGCATGCCAGTGATTTGACCCTTCTCAGACTTACATCTTTTCCACCACCAAAGGATGTCTCTCCACATGGTTGTTTAAGAAAGGAAGGTTTTTATTATTATTAAGGGGAAACAAAATCTAAACCTAAATGGTCCTGTGTGAAAAAGTGATTCTAACCTAAACCTAATAACTGGTTGTTCCGTCCTTAGCATCAACAACTGCTATCAACGGGCCACTCCAAAGTCTTCATTTAGTTTTCCTTCATCCATTCAGAGGTGGACTTGTTGGTGTGTTTTGAACCATTGTTCTGCTACAGAACCCAAGTTCTCTTCAGCCTGAGGTCACTAAGAGATGGCCAGGATTAGGGCCAATACCAACCTTCAGGGTTTATTGGTACACAGCAGAATTCATGGTTCCATTTATCACTGCAAGTCTTCCAGGTCCTGAAGCAGCAAAACAGCCCCAGACCACCACAGTACTACCACCAGATTTTACTGTTGGGCCAGATGTTTTCTGGTCAAACTGAGACAAATCTTTATATTATTTTTGCTCAGCAGTGGTTTTGGTCTTGAACTCCCACGTTCAAGGCCATATTTGCCCAGTCTCTTTTTTATGGTGGAGCCATGAACACTGACCTTAACTCTTTTCTGACCTCTTGGATGAGTCGTCTCTGAGCTATTGGGGTAATTTTCGTCGGCTGGCCACTCTTGGGAAGGTTCATCACAGTTCCACGTTTTGGTCCATTTGTGGATAATGTCTCTGACTGCGGTTCACTGGAGTACCAGCTTTAGAAATGGCTTTAGAACCTTTTCCAGACTGATAGATGTCATTTGTTCCTGAACGATAGCCTCTGAAGATCTTTGGGTCTACTTCACTTCGTCAGTCAGGTCCAACTGAAGTGATTTCTTGATTGACAACAGGTGTGGTAGTAATCAGGTCTGGGTGTGGTTAGAGAAACTGAACTCAGGTGTGATAAACCACAGTTAAGCTATGTTTTAACACTTTTTACCACAGGGCCGTGTAGGCTTCGATTGTGACTAATACTTAAATTTGTTTGATGAACTGCAACATTTAAGTGTGACGAACACACAAAAAAATAAGAAATCAGGAAGGATGGCAAGCACTTTTTCACACCACTGTAGGTACGAGGTAGGCTCATACCTATTTGCTTAGGTCACGTTTACACGAATCCAATTTTTGGGTGAAATCGCATAGGCCTTGCAGGGTTCTGCCTGCTGTCAGTGACGGATCCGGATCTTGCTGAGACTGGAATCACTGAGGTCTGAGGTCTCTAGCAGAAACATCCCCACACTTAGGCCTGTGGCATGTGCTACAGCCTTTCTACAACTAGATGCGGTTTCACAATGGATCGACATTCACGGAGAGAAATACTTGACACGGCGCCAAGGAAAACTGGATCGTTTTCGTACGCGTGGACATAGCCTTAGATAAATCCAAGTGGCCTAGTCTTAACGGGGAGATAAATCTGTATTTCACACCAATCTCTCATTCATCTAGGCAGTTCAGGTCATTTCTTTTGTGTTGAGGATTTCACAAGATTGGGAAAATTGGGAAAATGCGACAACGCAAACGTGCGTGTCACCAGATTTGCTTTGGAAACGGTGGTTGTCGAAAGCCTTTACAGACTTCTTAGTGGTTTGAACATCTTACACTTTAATGAGGAATCTAATGCGTATTTAAAACCCAAAGGATAAAGCTGGAAAGATAACACGAGGGTGGAGAAATGGAGCGGATGATGAAGATGATGAAGCTGATATATTACATCATCTGGTTAAAAAAAAAAAAATAAATGAATAGGAAGGTGGTGTCAGAAGGAGAAGATAAATGTCCTCCTCTGTACAGACTTTGACCTGTTCTTACGACCGCTCCTCCTCCTTGATGGACGACTCGGTGTCTCCCCCGCTCTGCTTCCCTAACCTCAACTCCTCCTGCAGGCGGATGCTGCGACCCCGCTCCGAGACCGTCCTCCTCTACACCCTGCTGGCCTCGGCGTCGGCGCTCACCGTGGCGCTCAACCTCCTCGTCGTGGTCTCCATCTCCCACTTCCGGCAGCTCCACACCCCCACCAACGCCCTGCTCCTGTCCCTGGCTGTGTCTGACGTGGTGGTGGGGCTGCTGGTGATGCCCGTGGAAGGTCTGCGCCACATGGAGACGTGCTGGCTCCTGGGGAGGCTCATGTGCGCCGTGACTCCTTACGTTTCTTACTGCCTCCTCTCCGCCTCTTTAGGGAACATGGTGCTCATATCTATAGACCGCTATGTTGCCATCTGTGACCCACTGCTGTACTCCTCTAAAATAACCCTGAACAGGGTTAAAGTCGTAATCTGCGTGTGCTGGGCGTCTTCTCTCCTCTACAACGGCTGTATTCTGATGGGACACTTAAAGGAGCCGGGCAGGTTCAGCTCCTGTCATGGGGAGTGTGTGGTGGTCATCAGCCACATCTCGGGGACCGTTGACCTGATCATCTCATTCGTCGGCCCCTGCGCCGCCATGGTCGTCCTTTACGCCAGGGTGTTTGTCGTCGCCGTGTCTCAGGTGCGGGTGATGCGGCTGCAGACGGCTGCTACGACCCTCCCCGCACCTCCAACTGCTAAAAAATCCGAAAGAAAGGCGGCCAGGACTCTTGGGATTGTGATAACTGTGTTTCTATTGTGCTTCTGCCCGTATTACTACCCCGCCTTTGCGGGCGCAGACACCTCGACGAGCTTGTCTTATTACGCCATGTTGTCTTGGATCATGCTGACAAACTCCTGTGTTAATCCTCTGATTTATGCTCTGTTCTACCCCTGGTTTAGGAAAGCCATCAAATTAATCTTCACCCTCAGAATCCTGCAACCTCACTCACGGGAGGCTAAGATCCTGTAGACAAGGGTGAAATCATTGTGGAACCAAAAACCTATTAATCCGTTCCAAACTGTACTGAACTCTTCCAGAGCACGTTGTTGCAGCCTGTGACACTGAAATGCTTCTTTCTAAATTATTTTATACTATACTATCACTTGTGAAGCACATGGGTTGAGAACAGAGACGAATATAAAGCAGTTAAAGAATATTACTCTCATTATTGTGACTGCTACACCACGACTTTCTGCGTATCAAACCTGGCTTAGACGACCTTTTGCTTTAAATGTCTGAGTGAATGAAACACTGTGTGCACTATAGTGACAAATATAAAGCAAAATGAAGATGGTTAAAAATAATTTAGCTATTCTCTTTGAGTGGAAAAATGTAAAAGAAATTATGTGAATGTCTTGGAAAAAGCCAAATGACAGATAATTTTTTTTTCTATCTCTGCCATGTTTAATTTACTTGCTTGTTTTTTTCTCTTGCTGCTAGTGTGTAATAACTGTAATATTGTAATATTAAATGCTAGATAATTGTGTTTTTCTTCTTTTTTTTTTATCTCTGCCATGTTTAATTTACTTGCTTGTTTTTTTCTCTTGCTGCTAGTGTGTAATAACTGTAATATTGTAATATTAAATGCTAGATAATTGTGTTTTTCTTCTTTTTTTTTATTTCTGCCATGTTTAAGTTGCTTTTCACAAAAACCTTTCAACCACAATCGCGGTTGTTACGTATAAATTTGAATGTTAGTAACTATGAAGGATTGATTTCATGAATACAGCCCTGTGACACGGATACATCTGAGAGACCCCAAATAAATAAATATTCAAGTCAAATAACTGTAAACCCAAAAATATGAACAACCTTGGACTTTAAAGACCTCTGCTCAAATTACACCTAATGAAAATATAATGGAAATGTGGTTATATTGTAACCTCAGTTCTCTGAGTGACTGAGAGACCATCTTCCCTCTCCCTTTTTTTTTTTTTTTTTTTTTTTTACATGTAAGGGTGAGTATACAGATTGAAAATGATTTGCTATTTGTATGAGCCACCCATAGAGATAGATTGTGGACCTGATCACCATGAGGCGTTCCTGCTTTGAGTGGGTGAAAGGACTGAATTAGAGCACCGGGTAAATGTGGAGGGGGAAGAGAAAGTAAATGCATGAAGCTCAAAGGTCTTCTCATTTTTTGTCTTTGTTTAATCTGAACATTTAAATGCAGGAATATTGATACTACATGATCGTCCAGAATGAATGAATGAACCGTTTGCAGCTCTTGCTAGCCTCCCAGCTAAAAGTCATTTCCTACATTTGAATCATTAATATACAGTGGTGGAAAAAAGCTTTCAAACACCCAATGCATTTGTAAAATACTGCATTAAGAATCACTCTTAGTTCTTCAAGTGCAACTTCTTTTATGACAGTCACAGGCAAAATACTGAACAAATCCTAAAACAGCCATTACAAACTTAAAAATTGATTAGTTGCATAAAAATAAGTAAGAAATTTTGAGTGTTGGGTCATTTTGGTAGCAGTGATCAACTAATGAAGGCCCTGCTTTTTATTAAAAGACACATTTTTCTGTTGCCGTGCTTCATGTCTATATAAAGCCAGAACATTTTAAAGTTCTTCAGAGACTAAAATGGCTAAAACAAGGAACATAACGCAGGAAACAGCAGCTTTATCTTCCTCCTTCTAATGAGAAGGCCAGGCCAAGCATTATCTCCAAGCATTATGTACAGTACCTACTGTCAAACATGGTGGAGGCAGCATCATGGTTTGGATGCATGAGTGCTGCTGGTGTTGGTCACCTCACTGTCTGTGGTGGCACATTGAACTCTGCCAAATATTGCGCCATTCTCCAAACCCACGTGCTCCCTTCAGCAGGTGCTCTGTTCTGTCGAGGTCCAAACTGGATGTTTCAACGAGATAATGCCCCTTGTCACAAATCCAGGACCAGTAGAACTTGGCTGCAGGAGCAAAGTATCCAGGTCTTAGTGGTCAGATCAATCCCTGGACATGAGCCCCACTGAAAATCTGTGGTGGATTATTAAAACGTCTGTTTTAAAATGCAAACTAAACAATTTAGAAATAGTAGTAATTCAAGAAGAATGGCACAAAATCAGCCCTTAACAGTGTGAAAGGCTCATGCCAGCCACATGCTAGTTTGGTTCATCTCGCTTTCTCCTGCACAAATATTTCATGATAATATTTGAGATTGAGTAAAATTTTAAGGGTGTCCGAAAAACTTTGTTTCCACCACTGTAGGCTACTGCCACCTGCTGGTATGGAGGGTTAAATCTTTTCAGGCAGTCGGCCTTAGTTGCTGGCAGTTTTGTTTCGTTGGTTTGGCGTGACAACATGTTAAGTTGTAATTATGTGTATTGGTTGCTCACACTGATAGTTAACATTTAGTATTTAGCCTGTGACAGAGTGACTGTCTGAGTGGATTTACTCAAACTGAATTTCCCTGTGTTAAAGTACTGTTAAATAAAGTGGTACTAATAATACTAAACAGAACAGAATTGACGAATATTGATGAAGTAAAAGAATAAGTTGCATCAGACCATCACAGAAGATGGGAGGGGTGTCTGAAGACGATAAATAAATGAAGTGCCTGAAGTCGGGTCAGTGTTCTCTACTCCTCCTCCTTGATGGACGACTCGGTGTCTCCCCCGCTCTGCTTCCCTAACCTCAACTCCTCCTGCAGGCGGATGCTGCGACCCCGCTCCGAGACCGTCCTCCTCTACACCCTGCTGGCCTCGGCGTCGGCGCTCACCGTGGCGCTCAACCTCCTCGTCGTGGTCTCCATCTCCCACTTCCGGCAGCTCCACACCCCCACCAACGCCCTGCTCCTGTCCCTGGCTGTGTCTGACGTGGTGGTGGGGCTGCTGGTGATGCCCGTGGAAGGTCTGCGCCACATGGAGACGTGCTGGCTCCTGGGGAGGCTCATGTGCGCCGTGACTCCTTACGTTTCTTACTGCCTCCTCTCCGCCTCTTTAGGGAACATGGTGCTCATATCTATAGACCGCTATGTTGCCATCTGTGACCCACTGCTGTACTCCTCTAAAATAACACTGAACAGGGTTAAATTCTTTATTGGCGTCACTTGGGTCTGTTCTGTCGTCTACAACGGGCTGATTCTAATGCCCCACTTAGGGCGACCAGACAGGTTCAGCTCCTGTCATGGGGAGTGTGTGGTGGTCATCAGCCACATCTCGGGGACCGTCGACCTGTTCGTCACCTTTGTGGGCCCCTGCGCCGTCATGGTCGTCCTTTACGTTAGGGTGTTTGCCGTTGTTGTGTCTCAGATCCGCGTCATTCGCATGCGCGTGGCAGCCAACGCCGCGAGAACGGCTCCGGCCGCTCAGAGCTCGGAGAAAAAAGCGGCCAGGACTCTGGGGATTGTGATCGCCGTGTTTCTATTGTGCTTCTGCCCGTATTACTACCCCGCCTTTGCGGGCGCAGACACCTCAAACAGCTTGTCCTACTTCGCGGCTTTGTCTTGGATCATGCTGACAAACTCCTGTGTTAATCCTCTGATTTATGCTCTGTTCTACCCCTGGTTTAGGAAAGCCATCAAATTAATCTTCACCCTCAGAATACTGCAGCCTCACTCACGGGAGGCTAAGATCCTGTAGACAAGGGTGCATTGAGTTAATCATTTAGGACTGGAAATGTTTGACAAGTTCATTGCACTTGTGTTTTGCACTGTAAATCTGCGCTGCTATTAGTTCATAAGCATCAGGAACACACAAAAAGCAAATACATGCAACGTATCAGTGAGTTAATCTATGTAAACATACTATATTACTACTGCTTTAGAAACAATTTAGAAATAACTTACTTACCACAGTAGGCCAGTGAAGTTTTTATTCTATTCATTATTATGCGGGTTTTGCGGGACCCGTATCTGCATTTATATTATATCTGTATGGAGCATAACTGTAAGTAGCTGTCCGACCAAATTAGCCATTCATTATTGAATATATATAGACACACACACACACATATATATTCTTGTTGTGGCTTTAAAAACAATAATATCTGGATTTTCTGATGAGTATCAGAAGCCTCTCCAACTTTGCTACTTTATCATTAGCTTAATTTTTTCTCCCACTATAACATCCATAATTGTCTCGTTAAGATTTTTTATGTGGTTTTACCCCCGTTTCTTCAAAGTGCCTTCACAGATTTGAACTATTTTAATATTAAAGCGGACTGTCCGAGAATGATAAAGTCAAATGTACTAAAAATCGTAATAGTGAAGAATTGTAATTGACATTTACAGCCCTAAGCTGCTGCATGTAGTAATGTTTTAAAAGAGACTTCCAGCACTTACTGACAATATTATGATTATGTGAAGGTTAACAAGGCCTGTTTCCTGCATGAATTCATAAATCGGCACAGATTAAAGCCTTGTAAATAAAAGGTGAGTCGTTTATTGTAATTTCAACAAGCTTAAAGGTAATACAGCTTCATACTATATGTATATATATATATGTATGTATTAATTACGGAGAGTTCACTATTTGTTATGTTTTGAATTTGTGTCTCGTCTCCCAATAAACATAGTCTCTGGGACATTGGTATGTCCCTTCCCAGCTAAGTTGTTAAATTGCCTATGACTTTTTTTCCAGAAAGGTTGAATGCCTGGACATTCCCAGATGCAATGAGTCAGTGTTCTGATGTTGTCCTGGCATTTCCAACAAAGGTTATTTGTCATTAAGTCTGGTCTATAAAGTCTTTGGGTTGCCCAGTAAACCTGATGTATTTCCCATCACTGACTACAGTCTCCAGCCGCTTCTCAGGCTCAGCCCATTATGTGATTTTCTACACTAAATCGTATCCTTGTGGTAAAAAGTCAGTCTTTGAACAGACGTGGAGAAATGAATTAAATTTTTTCTGAGTGATTCAATAGCTCCTTAATACGTCATACTCATAATTTAAAAAACATTTACTTTCACTCTATACAAGACGTAAAAGCAACTTGGCTCACTACCCTCTGTGAAGCTGCAGTGTCATCATCCGTGCCAGCAGGGGGAAGTGTTGCACTAATAATGTCTGACAGCTACCGCTGATAGAGTTAGCTTTTAGCTGCTAAAAAAAATGACCCTGAGCTGCTGCTTCTGACGCCTCCACATTTCCGTATGATATTAACACTTAATTAACATCTATTTAAAACATGCTGCGGACGCTGTGTCGGGCCGGTGGGAGCGTTTTAAAGGTAAAGACCCTGTTTACCAGGTAGTGACACAGTCTTACTGTGCTAGCTGAAAGAGGCTAACTAGCTGGCTAAGAGGGGAGCATTAGCCGGTGAAGTTTTTATTCTATTTATTATTATGCGGGTTTTGCGGGACCCGTATCTGCATTTATATTATCTGTATGGAGCATACCTGAAAGTAGCTGTCCGACCAAATCAGCCATTCATTATTGAAAATAAATAAATAAATAGATAAATAATATATATATATTCTTGTTTTGGCTTTGAAAAACAATATTTGGTTTTTTGGTTAGCAAATTTGGAACAGAGGATATGATATTTGGCTATAACAATGAGAAGGTTATTTTTTCCATTTTCCTAATAGTACATGCTGAATATTTAAGTTAAATGATGAATGAAAATGATGTTTCATTTACACAAAAAGAGTAAAGTATGATATATTCATACGTATGATATATACGTCATCAGATTTGTCTTGACTATTTTAAAACAAACCACTCATATTATTTGTAATACATTTTGAAATACACAATATCTCTCTGAATAATACGTCTGATTAGTGGTTTTATCACATCAACATGTGTCATCAGGAATCAACCTTGGAATAATGCAGTTATTATTGAATATGTATTGTAATCAAGGCAGTTCAGGTGTGACAGTATTTACAAGCATCACTTACGGTTTAATGAGCATTTATCTTAAATATAAATAAATCTGCTTAAAACTTGAACACGTTTTAAGAGAATACACATGAGCTGAGTTGTGCATCGTGTGTGTGTGTGTCCCAGCAGACAGTTCCCAGACTGTGTGTGTGCCCAGCCCAGCGGCGTTGGGCTTCCCGCTTACCTCTCAACACCGTGGTCCTGTTTGTGCCACAGCAAGAGGCCTGGGTGGTGGAGAGGATGGGACGATTCCACCGCATCTTAGAGCCGGTATTTCTAATTTCAGGCTATTCTTTAACTTTAACAGCATCAAGCCCTCAACGTTCATATATGTGTATATATATATATATATATATATACATATATATACAAACATATGTATATATACACACATACACATACATATATATATATATACATACATACATACATACGTATATATACATACATACATACACGCATACATACGTATATACATACATACATACATACATACGTATATACATACATACATACATACATACATACATACGTATATACATACATACATACATACATACGTATATATATACATACATACATACATACGTATATATATACATACATACATACATACGTACATACATACGTACATACATACATACGTACATACATACATACATACATACATACGTACATACATACATACGTACATACATACGTACATACATACGTACATACATACGTACATACATACGTACATACATACGTACATACGTACATACATACATACGTACATACATACGTACGTACGTACATACATACGTACGTACGTACATACATACGTACATACGTACGTACGTACATACATACGTACATACGTACGTACGTACATACATACGTACATACGTACGTACGTACATACATACGTACATACGTACGTACGTACGTACATACGTACATACGTACGTACGTACGTACATACATACATACATACGTACGTACGTACATACATACATACGTATGTACGTACATACATACATACGTATGTACGTACATACATACATACGTATGTATATACATACATACATACGTATGTATATACATACATACATACATACATACATACGTACGTATATACATACATACATACATACATATATACATACATACATACATATGTATATACATATATATATATATATATAAATGTCAACTCTTGTTTGTTCTCACAGGGTCTGAACTTCCTTATTCCAATACTTGACCGAATTCGTTACGTGCAAAGCCTTAAAGAGATCGTTATCGACATCCCTGAGCAGTCGTCCGTATCCCTCGGTAAAACCTGTGAATATGTGCGTTCAGAATCGATTTGGTGAATGATTAGAACAGCTGTATGACCGGGTGTTTTACCTCGTTCCAGATAATGTGACGCTGGAGATTGACGGAGTCCTGTTTTTGAGAATCTTGGATCCTTTTAAGGTACGTTGAAGTCTGAGAGTTTCACGCCATTAAATATTCCACTAAAAATACAGACGGGCCTGATCAGATTAAATGAGAACACTCGTTTCAGATCTGCATTAAATAAATAGTTTGAATCTGAATCCCTGAACAGAATCGTTGAAGGTTAATTGCGTTTCAGCCAGCAGATGGCACCAGCTAGTCGTCTTTGTCTTGAAGCCGCCTCACTGAGCCTGATCACTTCTGTCCTCTCGCAGGCTAGTTACGGTGTAGAAGACCCAGAGTATGCAGTGACTCAACTGGCACAAACCACAATGCGCTCAGAACTGGGCAAACTCACACTGGATAAAGTGTTCAGGGTACGTCCGCACCGCTCCACGCTCATTACATCATATAACAGTTCAGCACCTTGAACCTGCTGCCTCTTTGCTCTTCAAGGAAAGGGAGTCTCTTAATTTCAACATCGTCGAGCACATCAACCAGGCGTCAGACGAGTGGGGAATCCGCTGCCTGCGCTACGAAATCAAAGACATACAAGTTCCACCTCGCGTTAAAGAGTCAATGCAGATGCAGGTAACGCGCAGAGATGAATAATGACGAGTTGCGCCCAACCGCAAGGGTGATTTTAGGATTATCGTGTTCCCCTTGAAGGATGCTATGTTGTGCTTGTGTTTCCTGCGGAGGTGGAGGCGGAGCGCAGGAAGAGGGCGACGGTGCTGGAGTCGGAGGGGACGCGCGAGGCGGCGATCAACGTCGCGGAGGGCCGCAAGCGCTCGCAGATCCTCGCCTCGGAGGGAGAAAAGGCCGAGCAGATCAACAGAGCGGCCGGTTGGTGCACTTCACATCGAAATTAGAGGAAGCCGCTGGGAGTTTTCCACGGACTCGGTTACGTGCGTGTATCATGTGATGTAATTGAAGGTTTCGCTAACTTGGGACTCAAGCCGTCATTACACCGAATCCACAAAGCATTTAATTACGTGCCAGCACTCTGTGTATAACACCACACAAGGAACATGACACAAGAGGTCATTGAAAATGAGAGGACGCTAAAGCCTAAAATCTGAAACCATTGTTGTCTGTAGGTGAGGCCCAAGCTGTGTTGGCCAAAGCAGAAGCCAAATCTGAGGCCATCCGTCTGCTGTCGGGGGCTTTGGCGGAACAGGTATTAAAAACGGAATTACTGACTCATTAGAACGCGACGGGAAGTTTGCTTTAGCTGGAACTTTGCGGTGTGTGTTCTCGGCAGAACGGAGGCGCGGCCGCCTCGCTGAGCGTCGCCGAGCAGTACGTGTCGGCCTTCTCCAAACTGGCCAAGGAGTCCAACACGGTCCTCCTGCCGTCCAGCACCGGGGACGTCAGCAGGATGGTCTCGCAGGTATGCGAGGCTTTTAAAACGACCAAAGGGGGAAGGAGGTTTCGGGTTTGCCGAGAGGTAGACGACGTCATTGTCCGACGGCGCCTTTACGCTGTTTCCACATTACGGTTGCCTCATTCATCCGCGGGCAAAACATACTATTAAAAATGCATGAATTCTGACTTCCTGCTGCACGGGTGGTGACGCTTCCTGTTCTTCTGCCCTCAGGCCATGACCATTTACAGCACTCTATCCCAGCCGAGGCTAAAAGCCGACCAGACAGAGGAGCCGATTGAGGAGCCTTCAGTGCATTCAGCTCGGTAGCTGAAAAGAGAGGAAGCGCTCTTCCACAGATACGGAGCACAATGACTCTGCTGTTCGGGCTCCTTTACTGTCTGGCCCGCTGCTGAGGACAGGATGTGCAGAGAGACCACTCGCTAAACTGAGATCACGCCGAGGAAGGACGGCGGGGAAAAAGAGCAACTTGGTGTGCTTTTGTTGGCTGATGTGAATTCTAACCGTGACGTTGAACAGAGAACGTACACCACTAAGAAATAAAACACCGCAAATGTCAGGTTCACGCTTCATGTTTCAGATTTGTCGGGGATTGATTTCATGTTTTAATCATGCTCTTTTCTGCTGAGGATCACGCGATACGTGACCGCAAACATTTCCGTCCCGTATGGAGGCTTCCCCGTTAGATTGGTTTGACTCCCATGTGTCCAGACAGGCTCGGCAGCGTTTCCGCGAACCGACGCGCGATTTCCGAGAGGAGCTGAAGCTATCGTGGTTCTACATCTTCAGCTAGTTCCTTCGAGCGCCTCGCGTTCTAGTTTCCCTTTGAACCACCTGTTTCAGTGACGTTTATTTGGATTTACAGCCAGACTAGATTAAAAAGTTTAGACTTCCGCTCATGTTTTTTACAACCGTTCTCATTATCAGACGGCGAGCATCTTCCCTCGCACACATTCGCTCGAGATGTAAGACAAAGCCGTTTGTATCGCACGAGACAAACGTCCTTTCCCCCTCTCATCTCCCGGAGCTCACATGATGAAATGGAGAGAGCAATGACTGGAATGTGGAATTCGGTCGTGCGGATTTCGACACATAAAGCGCGCTGCAAGCAGCCACTTGCCGCCGCGGCCGCGCGCGTGCGTGCGTCTTTAATCCTTGCGAGACTGGCAGCGACTAGCCCAAAAATCGGATGTTTTCTCATTCAAGCGTTTCCCAGACACACCTCTTTCTCGCCCCTCCTCTCCGGCCTCCGCTGCGTCGTCCCCCCCCCCGCCCCCCAACACACACAGTCTGTTTTGTCTGTCCCATAATTTATTTTACAGTTGCCGGTAACTGCAGGAGAGGATAAAAAAAGATTTTATAATTTAAATTAAATGGAAAGCTCCTTCTGCTTCTTCTTCTTCCCCCTCCTCCTCCCCCTCCTCCTCCTCCTCCTCCTCCTCCGTGACACACATGCCCACAGCCTGGGGGCAGTATAGTTAAGGAGGTATGTAAAGTTTGTCTTTTTTAGGACCTTCAACAGGCAAAGCAGGGGAAGAAAGACGCTTCGTTTCTGCTTCTCTTTCTCACACACACATGCCGTTTTAATGGAATTATGGAAGCAGCAGCAGCAGCAGGGATGGTGGCTTGCTGAAACACAGCAGAGGAAAGGTATTAGCAGCTCGTAAAAAAAAAAAAAAAAAAAATCACCGCATACTTCAACGGCAGCTGCTCCCACCGCAGAGGCAGAGTGACACCGATAACAAATGAGAGGGAAAGGTGATAAGGAGACCGTGGGAGGATAATCCGATCGCGTTACTGTCTTTTCTTGAGAAGGCCAGAGCAGGGGACGGAAATTCAGCCTCCGCAAATTTAAAATATGCAAAAAAGAAGATGGTATGACAGAAAGTAAGCCAATGCCAAGGCTGGAGACGGTGCCTAGCCTGCAATTTCTGGGAGTATAATCAGCTGTAACGCATGAAACATCTTAGATCCTTCACTCCGCCCACAAGATAGAAGCTTTCCATTCTTGTATTTTTTTCCCCATTCACTCCACCAGGACGTCTACAAGCAGGACGCACTTTCACTCTGTTTGGACAAGAACTTAATACCAAGAGCTCCTACTTTTCTTTTCGGGAACGGGATTTGAAATAAGCCCCTTAAACTTTTTTTTCCTTTTCTTTTTTTTTTCTCCTCTCTCTCTCTCTTTGATGCGTTTCTAAGTAGCCGCGGATCAGACAGCCTGACAGAAAAGTTGTGACAGATTTAGAAAGCGGGAAAAGAAAAAGGAAAAAAAAAGAGTGGAGAGAGAGAAGGGAACGGGAGAGAGGGAGAGAGAGATTTGCCCTGAAGGTTTCTAAAGGAAGAAACAGGAGACAGATAAAGACGGAGCAATAATCTGAGTCCGAGAGCGAGAGTGAAGAGCACAGCTGTTGTGTGAAGAGGAAGGGAAAAAAAAAAAATAGAGATAAAGAACGCGGGGAAGGGCACAAGTGTGAAGGGCGAGGAGAAGAGGTTGACGAGGACAACCGAGGCTGGAGGGAAAACAGGAGATAAATGGGGAAAATCAGCGAGAGGCTGAGGATTAATTCGCGCTGAAGGCCAAGACGAATAAGAAGAGAAGACAAAACTCAAACGGGGACTTAAAAACACATCACTATCAGAGCAGCAGCAGGAATGGAGGCGCAGAAAGACGAGAGGAGAGACGTCCTCTGACGAGAAAAGAAAAAGTGTACGACCCGAGCGTGGGGAGAGGATTTCCTCATCATGATTTATTCAGCTCATTTCCCAGATTCCAACAACCTGCGCAGGAAGAGCAACTTCGTCCCAGGATAGAATGAAGAGAGCAGCAAAGAGATACCTGCCAGATCTGTGATATCTCCTTTTTCCTCCCACGCTCCTCCACCTTCCTCTCCTCCTTCCCGTCTTTGCATGAAGCTTTGAATTTCGCCAGCCTCCTTCATCCTGATATCTCCTCTCCTCCTCCTCCTCCCCTCCATCTCCTCACTATGTGGATACCAGCTGTGCTGCTATGGATTCTTAATATCAGCAATTTGTGCTCAGGACAAGACTTAACGGACTATTACCGAACTGGAGACATGGGCACAGAGGTAAATCTTTTAATTTGACTGTTTTACATTTATAAAAAAGGGCCTATCGAAAAGCTGCCCTCACATCTTTTTGTCAGTACAGGTGAAAGATTAAAGAAATAACTGAAGAAACATTATTTCCTTACTCCTGTCTGCTCAACCCAAATAACAAGTGCTATTTTTCAACAGAAATACTCATTAAGTTCAAGATCTCTTCAACACCATCCAAGCTTTTAAAGATAACCTCTTCTATGATGAAGTGCTTTGGCTGTTCACTTCAGTCCTAGCTAGACAGTCTGGCTTCATTCATGATAAGATATCAACATAATATGCAGTAGACCAAACACTGAGTGAGCTGTTTTCTATTTTCTATTTATGGGGAACAATCTTATTTAATGAATAACAATGAACAAAAACCTGGAAGCAAAGTTCAGTCCAACTGGTGGCATATGTGCGGGTGTCATCAGCATAGAAATTGATATTAAAATGCTCTTCAGCCTCCTCTATGACTTCTTCTCGTCCTTCTTCTCCATATTTTATTTTACAGTAAAAGTGGATGTTAAAACATTCAGATGAACCATGAATACCATTTATGTCTAAATGTCAGTGGACCCAGACTTGAACCTGGTGGGACACCTGCAGCCATAAACAGCTTATGACCCAATACAAGGCACCAAAACTTACGAAAGCGTGTATGTTAAATAGCACAGTCATCAGAAACTGACCATGCATTACACAAGGATGGCATTTCTTTTACATAACAACCCACATGTTCCGTGTTTTAAGGTGACGCTTGTTTCCGTGTCACCGTTTAGTCATCATGATTCTGTGAAAAAGATGCCAGTTGGCATGGTTTCATACATCTTAACAGATATGTTGGTTATGAGCCAACAAGGAAATGACTGGTATTTAATGTACAGCTCCTTTGAAATTTGGACATGCTTCTCTAGAAGACATGTCTGTGAGGAACTTTTTAGATCACTGACTATTGGTGATTCATTGATTTAGAAACCTCAGCTTATAAGTTTCCCCCGTCGTTATGTGAAAAGGTCCGAAGCTCCTGGAAATGAATGAATGACTGGATTTCAGTTCCATATTTTGTGTTTGCTTCAGACATGCTATGTTTATAATAGAAAACAGGCAAATGCATGGGTGTGTGTCTATGTGCCAGCAGTATTTGATGTCGGGCACACCCCAGAGCACTGAGTTAATGGTCACTGGTCCCTTAGCAGTGACCTCATATCATATGATCACATAACAACATGAAAACAAGAAAGAAAGAGGCATTTCTTGGAAGACCTTTAAAGAAATTGAGGAATGCATACTGATAAAACATCAGTGAGTCATACAGCAGTGTAATACTTGTTATTCGTCCATAAAATTTCTCAGCAAACCAAGCCAAAGACAATTTTGGACTTCAAGTGCATGTCATTTTTGATAATAGTTGTTTTTTTTTCCCAATGATGTATGTCCAATATGGCTGCCACTTGAAAACCACTCACTACCAAAATAAAAGTCACACCAGCATAACTGTGGCACAACCTGGACTGAAGTATCTCTTCCTTCTTCCCTCCCCAAAGGATAAATCTTCAGCAAATTTGCTCTGGTCTACGCCATCATTAGCTTATTAATAGATAAACTGTAAATGTTATAGTGAATTAAAGAGTTTGGATGGCAGTTTATAAACAGCTACATGATGCAAACCAGAAGGTGAGGTAAATAATGACAGAAAAGTATGTTGATGCAGACGAGATGGATGGAAAGGAACAAAAAAAGGGAAAGGGGGGAGGCAGACAGAAAGAGATAAACGAGAAGAGTGATGAACTACGTGGAGATCTGGTTTCTGTTAAGTTCATGCCAGCTGTGCCAGTCTGATCCGTCTCAGCCTGGGAAACTAAACAACCACCCTCACTCCCTGGAGCGAGAATTAATATGCGACACTCCAACAACAATAACAACTCCCAGCTGACATTTAGTAACCCACAGACGATGCGCCAGCCTCCATTCGCCAGCCTGTTACACAATTAACCTCTTATCTGTCAACTAGTGCATCACTATGGAGTAGAACAGTCATCTATCATGACGGCAAAAAAAAAAAAAAAATCGTTATTGAGGTGACTCACTGCAGTAATGGTTTATAGAACGATATCTACTATAAACTGAGATTTCCTGTATGATCCGGGTTCACCACATAATATTGTGAGCGAGTTGACAGCCTGTTTGGGCCATATAAGCAAGACAAATGCAGCATTAAAGGGCTCCTCAGGAGCCACACAGGAGGCTGGAATTGTGTACTTTATCTTGTATAACTGGGTCAGGGTCACTACAGGACCAGAAATGCAGATAGTCTCATGTTTTCTGTGGCGTTTTTGCAGAGTCTAGCTCGTGTGACAGGTAGCAAAAAAAAAAAAAAGAGCAACACTGAGGCGTAAAGAAAAGTTTGCCAATTCCAACAATGAGCAGGTGAAGAGAGGACACGCGCACTTTTAACAACCAACAGTAGCCAACATGTTGCAACACATTGGTGGCTGAGGCATTCCCTGTTTATCCAGCGCGAACCAGTGAAGCAGACACTGTAAGTTCTGTCGTAGCTAATAGTTTTCCTCCAAAACCAACATGAAATGTGTGCTAGTTCAAGTATTATATAACCAAAAGCGCCGTCTCTAATTCCTGTTTTCTGCCTTCTTCTGCGGTTTCATCTTGCAGGCTCCGGCGCAGTCAGATGACCAGCCCAGCTTGGAGACCGTAACGAGTGTAGATGAGCTGCTGCAGCTTCTATACCCTGAATACAATTTGATTCAGCACTGCATGAGGAGGAGGTCGTGGCACGCGTCAGCTTCCTCCTCCTCCTCCTCCTCTTCTTCTTCTTACCCCGCTTCCTCGTCGTTTTCCTCTTCCTCGGCCGTCCCTTTAGTCGACTCTGACAAGGACGACTTCTGGGATTACACAAGGCGGGCGCCTATTTTTAAGGTCGACTCGGCTTTGGAAGGTAAGATGCTCTTTAAACATCTGTCGCGCTTCAAGGCGTCAGCGGGCTGAAATCCGTTCGCTGAGTCTCTCGTGTTTTCAGTCATCCTAGAGGAGATCCAGAGGACCTCGTGCCAGCCCAGAGAGGTCTGCATCGAGGTCGCCAAAGAATACCCAGAATCCACTAGTAAATTCTACCTCCCTCGCTGCGTGGCGCTGCACCGCTGTGGCGGGTGCTGCACCAACGAGGCCTTTTACTGCACGAACACAAGCCACGCGCTTGTCAACAAGACCGTAAGTAACGTGGCCGGATTGTTTAAACGCTTCAGATTACGCGATTGTGCTGGTATGCTTCGCTCATACATCTAAAACCGCCCCGAGAAAGTGGACACAAACCAATCTGGCCTGTTTTGTAACTAGCTCATGTGTATCACAACCCGCCCATGCTCCAGTGGGACACCCTTTGGCTGCGGCTGGACATCCAGTCGATACAGTATACACAGTCACGCACAGTTGCACAATCTTTAAACGATTACATCACGCCAAACACACGGCTCCGACGAAGGGCAGGAAAAAAAGAATTACGAAGCATGTTTCTTAACCTCCGTCTCCTCCAATCCCAGCTCATGGAGCTGTCCCCGCCCAGGATGGACCGCTCCGTCGTCATGGTGACCTTCGTCAACCACACTTCGTGCGAGTGCCTCTCCAAGCGGCCGCTGCACTCCATCATAAGACGAGCAGCGACAGATCACCTGTGAGTCGGAGCGACGAGTCACGGATGAGTATGCGGGCAAATATTCACGGGCCTTCATCCGTGTTTTTGTGCATGTGTGTGCGCAGGTGCTCCCCGCCTGAACTTCCCTGCGCTTCGGGCTCGTTGTGGGATCCGGTGAACTGCGTGTGCGTCTCGGCGGACACGATAAACTACTCGGAGAGAGAGGCGGGTGAGTAGGCCTGAGTCAAGCTGGTCAAATTAGACCGTGGATGACTCCCAAGCTGGGAAAAACATATTGAAACATACCGACGCCAACGGTGCCGGACGCCGCAAAAGCCAGGGCCACAGATAATCACCAACAGCCCCACACACAACCACTGGCTTGGCGTCTCGGATATGAAGCAGCACTGCAAAAAAAAAAAAAAAAAAAAAAAAAAACAGGATTTACCTCATGGGTAGAAGGCTGCAGTAGGACCAGTGGAAACTTTAAACCTTCAAACAAACAACACCAGATGATTTCACTAAAGGACGTGGAGACGAAGCGCGAGCTGAAAAGCTCTGACGCAGTGCGATACCCCCCCCCCCACCCCCCTCCACGCTCCCTCAACATGGCCACAGAGCTCGGCTTACTGAGAGAAACGCGCCTCTCGACTGGTTCGCAGCCTCGAACCAGAATGCGGAGTCACGCTGAAAATCCACCGAGCGGGTTTTTCAGGGACGCCGTGGGAAAAGCGGCGATGACGCCCGGGCGGCAAATGAACCGTATCTCCCGGAAGCAAAGTTTATTCAAATCTAAAAGGCGGAGGTGAAAGCGCTGGTGGCATTTCACTTGTATATTTATTTAGTGAACAACGCGGGACGGGGGAAAAGGCCTTCTTTTATACGTTTTAGTGAAGCAAAATGACACTTTTCCAAAGCAACCTAAAGCTAAATGTATCCCCTTCTTTGGATTTTACCACAGGTATGCAAAAAAAAAAAAAATAAAAATGCCAGCCTTTCCACAACTTTAACCACAGATGTTGTAGCTGCTTGCCTCGCTGGCATCCATGAAACCAAAAGTACGCTCTGTGTTCAACCAGCTTGTTAACAGAATCTGTGTTCTGCAGTGACAATGAAGGATATTCTATTCTATTCTGCTAACACATGGTATTGGTAATGGTGCTACTTTGAAAGGCTGTGGATCACCAAAGGACACGATCAACAAAGTCATCAGGACCGCGAGTGTGGTGTACAATATTTCATAAAGATGGAACAAAAACAAGTAAATACCGTTTGCCTCTTCTTTCCATGTGTTTTGCAGAGGCGCTGGACTCGGGCCTGCTGGCTCTTTGTGGGCCCAACAGGGTTCTGGAAGAGTCCACTTGCGAGTGCATCTGTCAAAACGGACTCACCGAAGCCAGCTGTGAACCGGGCTGGAAACTGGACCACAACACCTGTAAGGAGGCTTACGGCTGCACGATGTAAATGTAAAAAAAAAAAAAAAAGGGGGAGGGAGCGTCGGGATACGGCGGTAGCTGCCGGTTTACTGTAAATACGCCCGAGGGCTGTCAATCTGAAATAACTGAGAGTGGGAAAAATAAACAGACAGAGGGGAGTTTTGGGAAGTAGCGCTTCATGCGAGTATCTAACAAGTAGGAACACGACAATCAAATATTTTGCACGACACTGCAGGGAAGAGGGCGCGCGGAAATGTCTGGTCACGTTCGGTTTTGACATAAAAAATCGCCCTCGGTTTACGCTCGTCTCAAATGTGATCTCTCCCCACCAGGTGAGTGCCAGTGCGAGGGTCAGGCCGAGGGGAAGCTGTGTCCCGCCGGCCAGCGGTGGGACGAGGAGCTGTGCGGCTGCGTGTGCGCCGCCGACTGTCCCGGGAACCAGCCCCTGAATCCGGACACCTGCCTGTGTCAGTGCAGGGAGAGTCCTCAGTCGTGCCTGCGGCAGGGAAAGAGGTTCAACTCCAGCACCTGCAGGTAGGCCTTTAAGTTTGAAGCTAACGTAGACTTGTTTGTATGCCTGAATGTTCCCTCTGGGGGTGGATTTACGCGAACCATCGGACAGTAAGTCTGGCATCCGTGTATCGCAGTTGGCAGATCCTCTTTTTCCTCCTTCTGCAGTTGCATAAAATTAAAAATCCCCACCCTACGTAAACCTGTGGTTTTGCCACACAGCATTCCTGCGCCGTTGCATAAAGGCCCGTGTGAACCACAACACTCACAAAGCGCTTTAAGAGCGCATTAAACGCGTCACCGTCCGCGGAGGTGATGTAACGAGGACGAGGCTGCAACCGGCGCGGCGCGGCGCTTCGAAAACCGGGCGGAATAAATGTCGCGTAGCAACCGAGCCGCGCGAGCAGAAATGAAAAGAAGCACATCTGTTTGTGATGAGCGACCCCGAATTAGCGGCTTAAGCGGGGGAGAGAGCTGCTCCTGTGTATGGCGCTTCCGACCGACGGCGGGTCACCGGGGTGCCGTCGCGTCTCTTCGCCCTGGGGGCCGGGGGACGAGGACGGAGCGGGAGGAACTCTCGACGGACATGTCGAGCATTCCACACGCGAGGAAAGAAAACTCTCTCTCCCTCCATTTTTCTCCCGTTCGCATGTCTCCACGCGGCCTTTTATGGACATCGGACGTAGCGTGCGCGCCGCGGTTCCCACAGCCAGCATGCGAGGGATCAACCTCCCTCTGACCCCCGGGAGGCCAGCGCGGAGACAAGGGGAGGGAGACCGGCTGAACTTGATGACAGCGAAGCAGAGCAGCCATCGGAGCAGACCGGCAGGCGGCTCGGAGACATATGGGGGGACAGGCGCTGAGAAAACATGTCAGCGGACGCGAGCGCTCACGTGACGGATTTATACTCGCTGCGGCCTTACGTGTGGGAAAGTTCTCGGACATGCACAGAAGTGACCTCTGCTAAACTTTCTCAGCTTCAGGAGGAAATAAAGAATATGTTTTCTCAAACCGAACCTCGGAATAACTGACGTCTCAGCTGTAAAACACTGCTTAAAGGTTTGGAGCCTGCTTGGAAAGTAGGACGTACCATGTGACCAGGAGATTTACACTCAAACAGTAGCTGATTTTTTGTTATTACCTAAATATTTACCCATCCTGAGTTCGTGTCGTATGACTAGTTGAGTGCTATTTGGTTCACACATTTAAATGTTTCCCATAAAAACCGTTCCCGATTAGGACACGCCCCCCGAGAGCCGGACGATAATCGGTTTTCAAAAAATGATTTGCAGTTGAAAAGGTGAACTAATAAAGAAAGAGTAGAAGAGATGATTAAATGTTGTTTAATAGGGACATAAAGTAAATCGACAACAGTCCACTTAAAATGATAGGATGCTGCTCCAAACATACTGCTAGCTAGATTAGGATTAGTTACTGCCACGTCCAGATGCACTGAAATCCAGCCACATAGAGTAGTTATTATTCTTTTCATTGTTTTGTCTACACGAAAAGAAAAAGAAGTTTGATACGACATCTGGTCACAGGAGGTGGCGCGCAGAAAAGCCGTCCACCTACTGTGATTTTTAAAGAGGAGACTTCCTAGAATCCTCCCGTTTCTTTGTTTTTCCACACACGGGATCTTTTGATGCGCGCGCGAACGAAAACTTGGACCGGGGTCGATCCAAAAGGGATGTGCGATCCGAACGATCAATAGCGCGCGCGCCAAGAGATAACAATCCGCGTCCTATTTTTGTCCCCCCCCCCCCGTCTAAACATCTCGCCTTTCCTCGTTTGAATTCCCCTCACTTTTCTTCATCTGTTTCGCCCAGTGTTCCTGAACCCATATTTGATTCCCATCCTTCCTGACTCTAGCTGTTACAGGTTGCCTTGCAGAAAGCCCAGACGCCAGTGCCAGCCGGAGTTTTATTACAGCCACCAAGTGTGCCAGTGCATCCCCAAATACATGAGGCCTCAGTGGAACTGAAAGCCGGGACGGGAGCAGGACTGCAGGTGCCGCCGCTGACCCCCTCAGACTGAAAGGCGCGAGGCCGTCCGGCTTCGCGTGAGGGCAGGAAGCGGGGACGTTCGCGTTCACCGACGAGGCGACGTTTTTTTTTTATTTTTATTGTGAAAAGAAGAAGACACGAGCAGAAACCTCTGACTCTGCGGGACTTCGTCTGAAAACACACCGTGCCTTCTTCCAACTGTTAACACAATACCGGACTGGGAACACCCAATCGCATCTGGAGGGAGCCCGAGCAGCGTGACAACGGAGGCAGGACGGACCAATCAGACTCCGAGCCAGCGTCTCAACCTGGCCGCAACATGTTCGAGCAAGAAATCCAACCTGCTGTGAAATGGAAAATGGAATAAGATAATGACAGAGTAGGACTCTCGCTTCTTTCATTTAAGCCCAAATAAATGAATAAACTTCACGCTCCGGCAGCCTCGTGAGACATCCGAGAGGCCGGAAGAATCGTTCCGCAGGAATCGTGTGATGTGACGATATTGCCACTTTTAGTTGAGAGTAATCGGTAGTTTTGACAGACTGAGGAATAAAGTGTATTTCGAGGTTGTTGTTTTTTTTTTATTTGTATTTAGTCTTACAATAAAACTTTTTTTTTTTATGTTTTATTTTAAACGTATATGTCTGATGTACTCCGTAGCAGAAAGCCAGGCCCTAAACGCTCCCGACAGTTATTATATCCTCCAGTTTCTACTTGTCTCTGCCGCAGTGCTGCTCTTTGAAGATTCCCCTCATTACGTGGCTGAATCCAGTCACTCACATTATCACTTGGGGTGAAATTCTGGGTCTACTAATTTAACTCGCTCTGTAAGTAATACTGTTTGTGTATATTTAATAATTATTTTATTTTATTTTGCAGACGGAACCGTGTGTAGTTGTAAGATACTGTATTTAAGTCACTATCCTAACTAAATATTGCTCATGGAACAGAACTATTTACATGTCTTTGTACTCCAGCAGTTTTAATTATTATGGACGTTTTCATTTAAGTGATTGCCTGCAGAGCGAATTATGTTAACTTGACAGGTTGTTTTCTTTAAGACGTGATGGTCTCATAAACCCCACTAATTGTTATGATGAAGATGTATGCGGTGTAGATAGTGTTTGTTCTGTGCGGATGTAGAAAAATTGAAATTCTCTTATCATGATTAAATATTTAAAAGTAGCTCTGAAGCGTTGATTAAATCCTCGCCATGTTGCTGTGTTTGTCGGTATCAGAGCAGCCCGTTAATACGGTAATTAAAAAATACTGCATTTAAAGACACACGTGTTACCACAAGTAAGGCCGAAAACAATGTTTTTTAAAAGTCACACATCTCGAGAAATATCTTAATTGCCGCTCACCAACCTCTACGAAATGTAGGCAGCATTAAAAGAACTATTTTACACAATATTTTGTCATTTAATGTCACCTTTTGCACTATTGCTGCGACAATCGTGAGCTAATCCTTAGCACTCGTTTAGCTCTAACTGAAAACAGAAATAAAATGCCCGAATAGATACGAAATATGAGATCAGACTTACCCAAACATTGGCCGCTTGTAGTTAAGATGGAGTGAAGTTGCTGAAAACAAACTTTTTGTCGTTGACGTGGTGTCCGGAAGTTGGGAAAACACCGCTGCAGAAGCTAACAGTTTAACAAGCTAACGACAGAGAGACTTCATATATGAAACACAAAAAAAGACTTCATTTGGCTGGAATACTTTTCCTAAGGCATATACAGTTTTATGGTACTAAATTAAAACATATTAACACAATGTGGCTTCCGCCATTTTTTCAAATGTCGTCTAGTAGCCTAAGAAGCTAACAGTTTAGCAAGCTAACGACTGAACAAATTAACGTACGAAACATATTGACATAGTAGAAAAAGAGGCCATTCGCTTAGAATATTTTTTCTAAGACACATAAAGTAAACTTTATGGGACTAAATTACAACATTAACATAATGTTAGCTTCTGCCTTTTTAAATGTTGGCAAACACTTAGCAGGCTATGGTCGCAAGTGATGAACTTTGACCTCACTCTGTTACAAAATAAAAGTTTGTCACAGTCTCTTGATGTAATACTATAATATGCGTAAAATATTGGTATTTTTTTATTTATTTATTTTACTTTTCCTACCTAAATTTACAGGGCCGTCCGCTTGACAACCGGTTAGCTTCTGTCACTTGTAGAGGTCAGCAGTTGCCTCGCAACAGCGTTGTCCCGAACTACGGCTGCTGTTAAACGTCAAGCATTTTGTGAGCTTCCGATGTCCCAAGTGTCATGGAACAAAACTATTTTCACGTCTCCGTTTTAAGGCGGGGTTAGCTTTTGGCAGGTTTTCTTGATACATTTTTAATATATATGAAAAAAAAAAATATTATACCCAACGGCGTCACACGTTCATTATGTATCTGTCGTTTATTTGCTTTTATAACTGTTAGCCTCAGCGGCTTCCAGGCGACAACAGTTGCCTAGCAGCAGAATTACGGCTGTGCTACCTACCAGTCCTCGTCCACACACACACACACCTGGTTGTGAGGACTTCACTCTTCACGTGGTCCACATCCCACTTCCCCTGCTTTTTACCTACAGAGATCACCCTTCTGTCGCTGCCTCTCTGATCTCTACCTCGCCTTCAATAGCTAATTACAGCTATGATTACAGTGAATAATGGCTGTACAGTAATTACTAACATCAAACAGAAAGCCACAGCTGCCTGAAACATTTTTATCTCATTGCAAAATCAATGAATTATATAACAGGTTCTGCTTTGGCAGAACAACTGACAAATCAGGAAATAAAAGGGTTTCATTTCATAGTTGTTTTAATGATAATCCTCTAAAGTGTCTATTTACTTTTAATGAACAGATATGTTGTTTACACTGGCCTTAAACTAGTTTCACATGTTGTATTTCAATAATGATGAAATAACTCGTGAGCTTGGTGAATCTACTCAGGACACAAGTTGGATATTTTCTCTTCCCTAAGCTGCTTTTGCTCAGATGAAAACACAACAATGTAATTTCCAACAGAATCGACGCCATCCGAAATAACTTTTATTTTTTTGTCTTCAAGAACAAAATATAAACCCAACGCCAACATTCCCCTTATATAATAAGCCATTGAAACTCTTCAAATATTTACAAAAGATAGAAAATAAAACATAAATAAATATAACCTGCTGCTCGTGAAAGACCTGCGAGGCCTCCCAGTAACACTTGTGGCAGTTTGCGGCTACCACGTCAGTTTGTTGAAACAACGTTTCATGGTTTTAGGTCAGTGATGATAAAAATTAAATGTTGAAGTGAGAAAGCAGAATATCAGCAGCTCTGCTCCCTGCACAAATAACAAAGTATTAAAATTATCATAATGTAGCGATAAATTAGTGGGACGTAGCTGTTATTGCTAAATGAACTATAGTAGATGTGATTGGAAGTGAAGCCATTTCTCAAGGCTGTACATTAATAAATACAATGGAGCGGACAGCATTGTGGTGCAAACATGATCAATGAAAGCAAAAAATGCACCCTGTGAAAATGTGAACAATTATTGGTGCACACTGACCCCTACTGGTTACTCATGGTGAGGACACGCAGCTCGGGTTTAATGAGCTATGTGGGGAACTTATCTTTATACAGTTAAACAAGAATTACACATTAAAATCTTCTCAAAGAAGACTGTGATATAACGATCTTACAACTTAAGAGTTTAGACTCAGTCTAAATTAAGTTTGTAACCATAGGATGTTAAAACAGCAACAACTTTTAGAGGCTTTTTTTTTTTTTTTTTTTTTTTTTTAACTGTACATCCTCACCACTGGAGTTAAAAGAGAAGCAAATCGACAAAAAATTATACGAGTGCAAAAAGCAAGAAATGTTATGGCTTACTGATGTGAAATTTATGTGTGACAGCAGGAGCCGCCTTGTCGTCTTGCGTCAGTTATTTTTCACAGCTTTCGAGAGTCTCAAGTCTTTAAGCCACAACGCTTAATCTCCAAACCGGGTGAAGCTGTTGGAAAACAGCCCCGTGGTTCCAAAGCAGGCACTTCAGTACTAGCTGTCCTTCTAAAACAATCTGACTGGGGTTCAGTTCAGTAGTCTTTTCAGTGATTGGCATATTGTGTCACAAGATCGGGCCGCTCCCCAGCCTTGCTTTACAGGCAAATGCTGTTTAAAAAAAAACAAAACAAAACAAAAAAAGTTTCCAAACCCTTTCAGTTCTCGAGTGTTTGCCAACATTAATGCAGATGATGCGCTGAGGTACAATCCATCCGTTCAAGTCCACAGGTCAGTCTGTTATGTATCCAAAACCTAAGATCCTTACTTTGACTTAATTAAATGCGACACCTGAAACGGGGAAAAACACAAGAGAAAAAGGACACGGTTAAAGAAAAACCTAAATTCTCAAAATATAAATCATTAAATTTAAAGCTACATACGGCAGATTATTTTAAATGGAACATTAGGGTCTTTCTCAAAAAAAAGACAGGTGATTTAAAGGTTGGTCTTGTATTTGGACCAACATTGCGCCGTATAGATGATTTAATACAACACTGGCATTCAGAACTATTCAGTGATCAAAGCTCCTCGCTCACCCTCGTCGTCCGAGTCGAATCCGAAAATGTTCGAGCACTTCTGCAGCTGGACGTGACTCTGAAGCTCCTCGGCGCTGTTGAAAGTAGCGAAGCAGTTGGCACATCGCTGCCTCTGCAGCGCGGTCGCCGCGGACGTCGGCTCGGGGTGGGAGCTCCTCTGAGACGGCTTGGCGACCGCCTCCTTCCGTCGTTTCCGCATGGTGATGTACTTCTCGTCCAGGTAGGCGGTCGGCGGCAGGCGCATGTACGGCTTTTTGCCGTAAGTCGCGAGAGTGTCTTTACAAACTGAGGATTTGGCATCTTCACTTCGTGCTTGTCCGTTTATCAGGTGGTAACCAGGGCCGCTGACCGTGGGTGGTGGTTTTTCCTCTTGTCCTACCCCGGCTTTGGCCTCGGCGAGCGGTCGGACTTCGGTTACCGAGATTTCAGGCTTCTTAGATAGTGACTCGTGACCATTACCTTTGACTTTCTTGACAATCTTTGCGTCATCTTCCTTATTAATGTCTTTGCGCTTCCTATTTTTCGTGACGTTTGATTTCTCTTTTTTTGCCACCTTCTGCGTCTTCACTTTAGCCTTTTCATTGACGGGGTTGGCGACGGAGGGACCGGAGCTGCCGAGTGTTGCGTCTTCTTTTTCTTTCCCCTCCTCGCCAAGGCTGCTCTTACCTAATGCTCCTTTGGCTTCATCCTGTTGTTGGACTTCACATTTTGACTTCACAGATTTTTTGTCTTTGCGTGGCCGGTTTTCCTTGACGCGCTTCCCGTCTCCCTTTTTATTAACGTCTGTGTGCCTCTTTCGGGCCTTGGCCGAGTCTGAAGAAGCCCTTCCAGCATTCTTTAACTTCTCCTTTGTTTTCACCTTGTGCTGTTTCTCTGTGGTGGTTGACGTATTTAAGGTGCTATCTGGCGCAGAAAGGTTTGAGGTACTTGAGACGCTTTCTGTTGAGTCTGTGTTTTCCACCTTTGCTGTTTCCATGTCAGCAGAACTTTCTACTATTGCTGCTTTGTCCTCTTGTGGAACATCAGATTTGGACGTGGCAGGCTTTTTCGACGCTGATGAGATGACGGTCTTCTTGTTGACTTTACAACTTATGTTCTTGGTCTTTCTCGAGTCTGAATGCGCGGAACGATTTTTGCCTTTGGACGAAGAGGCATTATTTTCTTGATTTCTTTTAGTCTGCTTGATGGCCAATTTCTTTGACTTGACCGTTTCAGGTGAAGGAATCCGCCCGGTGCTCTGCTGATCATTCTGCGGAGACGTTTTTTCTTGGAAGCCTTCATTCTTTTGAGTGTTTTCGTCGTGCACTACCGTGCTCAACTTCGGAGGGCGGCCTTTTCTTTTGGGCCATTTTGGGTTCACTTTGACCTGCCTTTTCCTCAATTTATGCCTCGCCTTTCTGGTGTGTTTCAATAATGACGATGAGAAGCCTTTGTGAGCTCTGTTTGTAGTTGTTACTTGGCCTTTTCTTAAGGTATGCCTCAGTCGAAGATTTGGAACAGTAGGCTGTGCAGAGCAGTCCTTGTTTGAGAGATTCTTCAACACGTTTGAATTCTTCCCTTCATTTCTTTCCTTTGATTCCAGTTTTACCTGAGATGCAGATGGGGTAGAGGCTCGTTTGCTTTCTGGTGAATCATGTCTAGCTTGTTCTCTCAGTTTAGGAGCAGTCTTGAGACATTGAGTCTCATTTACATCAGCAGGGGCGGTAGTATGTTTTGAACCATGATTCTGTTTCTTTCTCTCGACTGTTGCGTCGTTATTTTTCTCACCGGTTTGCACGTTTACTTTTTTGTCTGGTTTACTAGATTTGGAGGCATAGTGTTCTCGTTCATGAAGGTTCAGTGCCCAAAGACAAATAAACAGCTGAGAGCATCCAGGGAGGCAGCATGCTGCCTGCAGCGGACTGTGCTTCCTGGTGTGGCGTCTCATTTCGATTCCGGTTTTAAACCTGGCAGTGCAACCCTTGTGAAGGCAGGGATGCCGCGGAGCAAGTCTGTGTCTTTCAACATGGTGCTGAAAATGTTCAAAACTCCATAAAACCCTCATGCAAATATTACATTTACCGTTCCCGACGCGGAATGCTAGCTCTAAAGGTTTCATCTCCCCGTAGTGATCATCAAGAGCGTGATACAAGAGTGCAACACGGTTCTTTGACAGGTCCGTAAACCAAGAGCACCCATCTATGGGACAGCAAACCTTCTCTTGTGGCTCTTCGTCGACCATCACGCCCTGTTTTGTGGCCATCTTCAGGACTGGCGGAGATTTGCTCTCCTTAATTTTATTTTCAGAAGACTCTTTCTCTACCTTAATAGTTTCCACCTCAGATTCTTGCTTTTCTTGTGATCTGGATTTCACGCCTTGCCTTCCTCCTTGACAGATCTCCTGCTGTACACATTCTGTCTTAGCTTCCAGGTTATTTGAGCTGTCGAATTCTTTCTGTTTACCAATGTGGCCATTTAACTTATGTACAGCCGTTTTACTTTGAAGGTGCTTTGCTGCGTTGTGTTTTTTTTGTAATGATGGACCATCCACTGCCTTGTCATTTGATCTTAATCTCCTGGTTTCAGATTGGCTCAGCTCCGGTCGATTTATCAATTTCGATGTCTTCTGTCTCTTTCTACAACCAGCAGGCATGTTAGTGGTCTTAGCTTTGGCAGAGGTTTTCGGTGAAGAGGTTTCTTTGGTGTCAGAGACCCCATTTTCTTGGGCTTTGATCCTCTTTAGCTTCTCTATGTGATCGGACAGGTGCATCATAGCCAGGAGGTCGTCTTTGAACGTGGTCCCACAGAACATGCACTCATCTTTGCGGTAATGGAACATTGCATGTGCTACAACACGACTTCCCTTAAAGTCTTTGTTGCAGAAGGTACAGCAGTACTCTAGCTTGGATTCCTCCGACTCCGGTGGATTTTCCATAAACTCACAGTCCTCAAATTGATCTGAAATATCCTGGGTTCTCTCTTTCCCCTTCTGGCCTTGCACATCATCCACAGAGGCTTCCTGTTCTGGCACCGAGCGGCTGGAGGTAGTCCGTATTTTGTGAGGGACTTTAAGTTTACTTCCAACCCTCGACACTTTGGAGGCACTATTTCCTGGAGCTCGCTGTTTGTCGTTCTCCAGATTATGGGAAAGCCGCTCGGGTGCAAGTTCAGTGACCATTTCTGTGACTAACGTCAGAGCAGATATGTCTCCTACACTGCCTTGGTCTGTGTCAAGCATATGAGCATCCTCTGTCCTCTCTTTCGAGTATTTTTTGACACTTTCAGTCTGAGATGACTTGATTTCTAGGTCTCCGCCTCTAAGTACGACATCTTGAGCAACGCTGTGTTTGTTGGAGGCTGGAGAGATTTGACCAATCGCATTATCCTTGTTTGCCGCCGAGGTCTGGGACACCCCTGCTTCCGAGACGTCTTCTACAGTTGGAGCTTTAGAGACCTTGTCTAAAACTGGGGATTGTGAGGCAATAGTGACTTTCATCTCCACAGCAGGCTCGTCACAGACTTCTGCTGATGACGCAACAGTTTGAGCTGGAGGTGCATCTAAAGTCGGGGCTTCTGATCCTTTAGCAGCTGCTGAAGCCTGCGACGCTTTTGCAGCAGTGGACCTTTCAGAACGTTCTCTTACGAGGGTAATGCATTCTGAAATTCTTCCTGTGCTTTGATCTTGTGCGATCTTATTTAATACCGGGGACTTGGTCACTTTTGCTGCCGCTGGCCTTTGCGAAGCAACGGTACCTTTCATTTCTACAGCAGACTTTTCAAACAGCCCTCGAGCTGACGAGGTTTTTCGAACTTGAAGAACTTTTTGTGAAACGGGAGATTCTGCATCTTTAGCCGCCGTTGTCCGAGTAACAACACCGCCTTTCACTTCAGTGTCGCTCTTTTCACACAGCTCCCTTGGTGGATCTTTAGGAGGACTTCCCTGCACAGAGGAGCGTGTGATTGTCGACACTGAGCCGTGAACGCTCAACCCGTTGCCTTTTCCCTTTTGCCGTCGTGCATAGCAATGCAACTGTTGTGCAAACATAGCTGCATCCCGCGCTCTGAGGATCACCTCTTTGCGATGTACAGTCTTGACAGATTGAGATGTGTCAGGAATCTTCACTGTAGGCTTGTAAAGAAGTACTTGAGGGAACCCTCTGTGTTCCTCTGTAAAGGTACCCATTAGTTCATTGTCGGGTAGGGACAGCTCCAGGATTACTTGCGGCGAGGGTGGTGATTTAAGACCGTCCATATCAAATTCTTTCTGGTGCTTGTTGTTGCTTTCCCTTGCCTTTAGGTAAGCTGAGGGTTTGTGTTTGCCATTGTCCTTGATCTGACCCATTTCCGAGCTCTTCATGACACAGGATCGATGGTGTTTTTCGTGCTTCAAGCCGTTCTTTTTCATCTTTAGAGGAACATTATTCCGTTCAAGAGTTGCCGAGTCCTCCACAAGCCACCTGGGTTTTCTAATCCTCCTTTTTGGCAGGTTCTTCTCCGAGAGCCGTGTCGTGCGCCTTTGTTCGGCATACCTCATGGCTACACTGTCCCACGTTCTATCTAGTTGCCAAAAGGAACGCCTCAAAGGTTGACAAGATGCGTCTTTTAAAGATTGCGACACTTTGTTGCCTTTCTTCTTTCCAGTGTGATCAACTTTTAGGCGTGTTTTACCTGGTCCCAACTTTAGCCTTTTGGGTTCAGTGTCTGTACCGTCCTTATGATGTCTGTCCCCTTTATGGTGCCTTTTCCTGGCTGCTGCCTGAAGTGCACTTTTTCTTCTTTTATGACACACTGATGCTTTTGATCGGGATGTAGGCTCTTTGGTGCAGTAGTTAGAGATCCACTTGTCCTCCATGATTTCCTCAAGAGCAGCACTCTCCACCTTCTCACCCATCAGCTTCAAACAATTGGTCCGCAAAGCAATAAGGTTCCAAAACTCTGGGTCAAAATACAGATCCTTCTTCAAGATCTGAGAAAAAAAAGAAAGAACATATGTTGAGTTACACACTTTGCCGATTACCATCAGCAGGAGATTCAACTATAGCAGTTTTCTAACAGGATAGATGGTGTTTTGAACTTTTGGATGACAATTACAAAACAATCGAAAGCGATAAATCAATAGTAATAAAGACGCTCTACCTGCAGCGTTTCAAAGCGAATGTGGTTTCTGATTGGGCTGTCCTCTGCGCCGTACTCCTGATCAGGATGCATGTAGAGGAGGTACACCATCTTGTAGGATTCAACAGTGCGCTCCAGGAAGAAGACGAGAAGAGCGCACGCCCGGCACACCTCCAGGTCATTGGGTAGCAACCCAGCGATGGTTTTGTAGATTAGGGTCTTGGTGATGACGTCACAAGGAAGACATGACTGCAGGGCATTGGCACAGAGCTCCACGCAGTACTGAATACCATCTTCACCCACCTAGGGACATGCAAACACAGTTAAATATTCAAGACCCTATATACAGAAATTCTTTCACATTGATGACAACTATTATTTTAAAAAAAAAAGAAGTCTCACTTCTTGCAGAATGGCCCTGATGAATGGGAAGATTGAGTTGACATTAGTTGCGGACGACATCAGCTGTTGACTCTCTTGTAGCAAAGCTTGCTTGGATGTGTTCAACCGGCTATGAAGTTTAGTCCACACGAAGACGAGATCACTGCAAAGAGCCCAGTTTTGAAATTCGTCAAAGGAGTAAACAGGATTTCGAAAGGTCGAATTTGTCGTTGCGACCTGATTTATCTTTAAATTACAATCAAGTTTAAGTTTACTAACCACAAACAGTACATGTCTCCCTTGCGGAGCTGTTGTGACAAAAAGGCTGTGCTGAGGCCTAGTAGCAACTCATCCTCCTCATCATATTCCAAGCTACAGATAATGTGCACTGCATCTTTACCACTGAGGTCAGCCACCTAAAAAACAAAGAACAATGAAAGATACTTAAATGTATTCAAGAGATTGAAACCTGCTAGCCTTCATCGTATAGTCACTCACCTCTTTATGTAGGCGGTCATGCTGTGAAGTTTTGTAAAGCGACGTGAGGTAGACCTGGAGGAAGAACAAGTGTTGTCCAGCTATGGGATGCTGAGCACAACACCTAGCCAGGGCCAAAGCCTCACTGACGCGCTCACAGGATAAAAGATATCGCACCCGAAGCTCGAAGAACACCGGCAGCTCCGAGCTGATGTACCCATCCACTGAAGTGAGGCCAAGCGAGAAGAGGCAGACGGAGATTTAGTTTACATTTCTCAATATAAGCGTTGAATATGTTCTGAGACCAGATGAAACTCAAAGTGCTGACCTTCGTTTTGAGGTAAGCTGGACTCGCTGAGGATTGCTTGTAAGGCTGGGCCGGCCCAGGGTCCACCGCCCTGAACCGAATGCTCCACCTGAAGTAAGTGAACATTCTGATGCTTTGCGAGGACCAAATAACATTCCTAGTGGCGTGAGAGGGGAAAAAAACACAATGCCTTGAAGTGAAGACAAGTATAAACAAGTACAAACATGGGTGTTTATTTGATAAACACCCTTTACGTTGGAATAATACTCTCTTCTTCCTTCTCACCTGGAATGTAACAGTGAATTGTTTCAGTGGCTCCTGATGGAAGTCATTCTGGTCAAAGAACAGCAGCAACTCAAAAAGACTCCTGTGAGGATGTTGCAAGAACAAAACCACATTTTTAAACCGACTTTTCTGAATCTGTTACAAAAAGAGTTAGACTCACTACAGAGCTTTATACTAAATGCGACCGCCAGGCGAGAATATACTTTAGATGTGGTCGGCATAAATCTTTTCATCTTTGGTTATCTTCCCTGAGCGTGTTTTTTTCCCTGGTGGCATGTTCAACCATACCACCAGGGTGTGTTTCAGGTTAATTCCAGATAGGGCAATAAAAGGTTTAATTCATTCATTCGTTCAATCAATCATTCACAATGGAGGCAGGTGAAATTCAGATTGCAAAGCAGGGAACAAACACAACAAAGCACAATCCTAAAAGGTGCATTCAGGCTTCTTTTTTCAAAAGGTTATTTAGAAGTTAGATTAAATCTTAATTAAAATAATAGCTGTCGGGGTTCTGCTCTAATCTGAAGTGAAGATATCCAGACTAGGGAGTCGAAGATCTGCTGTTGCCAAGTTCAGGAAGAGTCAGAGATAATTCCTTTAACGAACCAAATCACAACAAACCCTACGACCTGGGTGCACCGAAAGCAGCCTCGTTAATGACGTCCGTGTACTTACAAAGCCAGGCTACTGAGCGTGCGGAGCACGTGGTCACAGTTTGATGCGAAGACGGTTGAGGCTCGAGCAAAATAGCACAGAGCTATCTCAAGGATCCTGAGCTGGGGCAGCGGCACCTGCCAGCGAGAGGCATACTCCTCCACCAACTGCGAGAGCGACAGGGAAGACAAAACGACAATGTGAAATTTGTGACATTTAACGCGGATGAGTCTGACTGAAAGTCTAAGAACGCATACGGTGGCATTCAAGCGGCACAGCCAACGACGTTTAGAGATGCAGTGATCGTGAGCAGCAACTACTCTGACAAGGTAAGTTCTCAAACAAAACTGTTAATATTGGTAAAATAAATGAATAATTATCCACTTTTGTCATGAATTAAACTCGTAACTGCCAATATCCATAATGTTTCGATGCACTTTTTTTTTTTTTTGTCTAGAACAGTCAGATCTCAGCTTCCTCACTTTCCCTACATTGCACAATGATAAAAACTTGCACGTTTGCGCCTTAAAAAGACAATGTGCTCACGTTGCCCTCTAATGGTGGAGATTCAGGACACCGGAGGAATTCAGTGAATGCTAACTGTCAACAATGGTGACCTCGGGCCTCTGACTAATCACTACAACTAGTTTTCATCCGAGGCACCCTGCGGCACATTTAATTCAAAACACTGGCGCTTTATTAGTTAACCCAAACTGTGTTTAAAGTTTGAAGAAACGACAAAAGGCCCCAAAGTAACAAGCAAATTTACAGCTCAGATTTGTGGACAGGAAACAGCAGACCAGTCTATTTCCAGTGTCAGTAAAATAAATAAATAAATAAACTTTGGCTCTGTGCTATTAAAGCTCAGCAGTGTGACGTTTAAATGCACGTTGTTTTTTCCAGTGATGAGGGTTTAGACCGAAAATCAAGCCACATATCGAAAGTGGGCTTTGTTGCGATGTGCAGATAAATCAGAATCAGCATTACTGGCCAAGCGTGTGTGCACGCAAAAGGGATGTGACTCCGCTTTGCTCACGTGTACAAACAAAACAGAACTTAAATGACCGTTAAAAAAAAAAAAAAAAAAAAAAAAAACTGTACAGCATAAATTAGACTTAAGGAAGTGAAAAAAAAAGAAAACTAAAGGACAAGAGCATATACATACATGCTACTACAGACTACAGCAATTCCACCCAAGTTCCGCACTAGATTACGATTACAGGGCGTATTGTCAACGTATAAAGCGTTGTCAGGCCCGTAATTTGGCAAAAAAATCAACATTAAACTAAGCTAAGTTGCAGCAGGCATATTCTGGGCAGCTGGCTCAAGCAGTTAGCCGAGTTAGCTTGCTAGCCTTGTAGTAAACAAATACGAGAGAAAATAAAACTGATGTGCCAACATGAATGTTTTCACAAAATCATCTGTACGCGCGTGTGTCGTCAGCTTCATTGATTAAGACGCGTTGCGTAAACGTGTAAATGTGCTTTTAAGGCGACTAGTTAGCTTGATGCTAACGAGCTTAACTGCTAGCTAATGCTAGCCGTTTAACTAGCAGTTCTGGGGGAGGGGAGTCGGCTATAACATTTCTGCTCCCGTCTTCGACAACAAAGCTTGTCACCAACTTCAGCTGCGACTCCTTACCTTACAAAAGTCCGAGCAGAACGGTTCGCCATCGGCCTGCGGCCCGTCACTCGAGTAGCGTTGCAGCAAACTCTGTAATTGTTTTTCTAGCTCCTGTAACTCGTACACACCGCTCTCCTCCGCCATACTGGCCGTCTACCCTGGCTCGTAGCAGCGGCAGCTACCACACAACACACACACACACACGCACGTCGCCACGGTCAGCGGCGATCGGCATCGGCAGCGCTGATTGGATGCTCCCAACCTGAAGGAGCGCGCTCCTCTACCACACCGGCGTATCCCGATGTGAGGGCTAGCGAGGGCGGAATCGCGAATCGCAATGTTGCGCCAAAGGTTCCCAGGGATGCCCCGCCCACACGGTGTAATCAGAAAACCACGACATGCGTCACAAACCACATGGCAGACACAAACACGGCACGTTAACGGCCGCTAATACTTGCGTTCACGTTCCGTCGTAGAAACCTGGAAAAATGATTAGTTCAGCATTTAAGTATGAATTAACACTTGAATTAAAACTTAAAACTTTTGATCGAGTTTGCTTTTTTTTTCTCCATTTATTAATCTGACATTTACAATTTATTTTCTTATAGTTATTGTTAATAGAAGACGTGCATAGGTACATTACACAACGTCTAAAGAGTAAAGACCTGATTCAACATGAATGGTTCACAGTTGGGATCCATGTTGGCTATTAAAAATAAGTTTGCTTCTTTTTTTTTAATTTGTGTAAAGCAGGGTACTTTTATAAAATAGTGCTCATCCCTCACAAAAAAATAAAAATAAGTAAATAATTCAAAATAATTGCACAGCTACAGGCTTTCTTTCAGTTTTATTTAGTCATACACAATCATTAAAGAATAATGATGCAATACAAAATGTTTTCTCCTAGACACAGCTAAGATTAAATAGTCCAGACCACTTTACCGTTACATCACATGGACCGTTTTGAAACAAAAGGAAATAACACCAGATCATTCCTTGAAAGAAATTGTGTGTGTAAACACAAAAATAAAAGCAGATCCACTAAAAAGACAATATGCCTATATACATAAACTCCCTACTTGTATAGTATGATTACAAAAAAAATTAATTGAGTGTGACTTTTGTAGTATTTTGTTTAACTGATTCAAAAGGCCACAGGTATACAATCATGTAGTTTTAAGACAAGTAAAAAGCAACATAAAGGCCTTTATTTAAGCCTAATACAAAACAAAAATCTACAAGTTAAAAAAAAAAAAAAAAAGATTTGCTTAGAGCACTACAATCAATAAAATAATCTACTGTAAATAACCAAAGCACAAGCTAACACAGTGGCACAATATTTATTTTTTTTTTATATATTTTTTTTTCGCTTGTTATATCTTAAGACTCAAGTTTCAACATAAGAAAAAAAAAAAAAAAAAAAAAGAATCATCAATAATTTTTCCCCCAAGTGGAAAATAAAAGCTAACCTCAGTCCAATCTTCTAAGAACACAAGATTATTTTTGCCGTCTTCGAGATTCATCATTTGGTATGTTAACGCAAGACGTGTGTGATTTTTATTCATTTCGTTTTTTTAGCACAGCTCATCGGTGGACTCCGACATGGAGCGCTCCCTCCTCTCCCGGACTGTGACGAAGTTGAGCAAGTCGACGGCCGTCACCACGCCGAAGACCATCTGCTTCAGGGTGGGAGAGCCATCCGTCAAGTCTGGTGAGGAAAAGAAGGTGGGAAGTTAGAGGTAGCTTGAAATTAAAAAAAAAAAAAAGAGAGAAAAAAAATTCATAAAATTTTCACCAAATTTTATGCATGTTACGAAGCACAACTTTCAATGCAAACTAAGTCAAAAAGTTTGTAAAGTACGCACATGAAAACAACCGTATTTGTTACTGGTTAATGTAGGCAAGGATGATCTCTGGAATGGATTTGAGACTCCAACATGGGTTTATTGGTCATTATATAAACCTGGAAATCTCAATAAAATTTTGCGAAAAAAAGCAGGGCAGTGCACAGTCACGTTTTGGCCACTTGGGGGCAGTAGATTCAACTCTATTTTGAACATGTCTTGTTCTTCAGGGGCTCAGTGTTTTCTCAAGTCCTACTAGTTGTTGTCTTTATTCATTAGCAGTTTGGAGTTGGGATTAAAGCATATTATTGGTGTTGTGGCTTGAAAAGCAAGTGAGTGCAAGACAAACATGGACGTTGGAAAACTATGCAAAATAGTGGAACTTTAGTTGTGTTCCGTTTGCTATTGTGAACGTATGAGGAAACGCTCTCTCGCATTGCGTGATGAATAAACAATGTGACATGAGTAGACAGCTGGCCACGGTTTCTGAAATGAAGGCAGTTGAGCTAAACAACAGGAATGTTGCACTTGAGCCCAAGTATCAAATGAAATGCTAGCATGTTTTCCTGCTGTATCCAGCCTGTGGGGCTCATTTTAAAAGAGCTGCAGAAAGTTGAACACGACGTCAACAACGTTTACACAATGTGTAAACACAACCTTGGCTTTGGTGATAGGCACCAGACGAAAAACGCCCTTTTTGTTTTGGATGCTCGCCCTACACTTGTACTGGACTTTGACACTCAGGCACCAGTTGACCCACTGAGCTCGACCAATGTTATCGCCCGAAAACGTAGGTGTGTCGAGAGGGCGGCAGCAGCAGACGGACGGTGTGTTCTCGGGAAAACATGCATGTAGTCGTAAGCTGAGGTTCTGTTTACAAATTCCAGGTTCGGACCCCCACAGATTACTATAAAGACCTTTCACATCACAAGTACTTACACTGGATCTGTTCATGCACCACCAGGGCAAAGTGATCAGTCTCCAGAATGCGTGATAACTTTCCCAAGTTGTCAGTCAGACGGATCTGTGAATGACACAAAGTAAAGAACTCAATTAGTTTCCTAACCTGCTCATTTCATATTCTAACATGTTAAAATCTATAACTCAGGGGTTCAGTTTGACAAATTTCCACATTTTCTGACCTGTTTGAACTGCTTGTAAAGCACTTTGCTGACCGGGTCAGACAGCTTGATCTTTCCTGCCAGAATGGAGGCCAACATGTTTCCTAAAGTCACCATGCCCAGGATTAACCTAGACAAACACAAAGGGTTTGTTGTTGAAGTTTTTGCACAGATTGCTTTCTGGAAAGGGAAGGAGAAAAAAAAACTCACCCTGCTTCATCCACAACAGGCGCCTGGTCGAAGCCTTTCTCTTTGAGGATTTTGATGGTCTTCTGGCAGCTGACAGTTGGGAGGACGGTGAGTGGGGCCGACACGTTCAAGCCCTGCAGCTTCAAGTTCCACCACCTGGAGTAAAATGAAAAAATGACAGTGTATTAACAAAAGCATTCATGGAGGAGATTTGCACAGGAAGCAGATATCTCCACCCTTTAATTACACATACCATGGCTTCTTCACCATGAGGTCCTCCTCTCTCAGGAAACCCTTGTCCACCATCCACTTGTCGCTCAGGAACTTCGACCTTAAACGGAGGAAAAAACAAAAAACAAACATGATGACGATGACCTTTAAAAGCCTTACTTGAACCTGAAGTAAATTATTACTGGACATGTGGGACTCTCACATGTAGTTGCGGATGGAGTCTGGCAGGATGACGACACAGCGCTGGCCCTCTTTCAGCTCTTTGGCAACTTTCACGGCCGCTGCCATGGCCGTCCCAGAGCTGCCACCTGTCAGGGTAAAGAGCAAAAGGTGAGTCGATTTTCGCTTTGTTACTTCACCTACACGTGTGGTGTTTATGTTTGCGGGAACTTACCGCACAGCAGACCCTCCTCTCTGATCAGCATGCGAGACATGTTGAAGGACTCCTCGTCGTTGGACTTGTACCAACTGTCAACTACCTGGAAAAAGGAAATAAAATGCACATAGCATTACATTGGTATAAGGCATAGACTGTATATAAATATGGACATGTCTCCTCGCTTTGGCATCAACATTATATTAACTACTCAAAATGACAAAAAACATTCTTATAAAAAAAATAATGATAATAATAATATTAATAAAAAATGTGCATCTGCTAACATAGAGGAGGTGGCGCTTATGATCTATAGTGCAGCCGGACACTAGGGGGAGCTCTACTTGCTTTAGCATCACTTTAAAGGAGCCGTTCTACTGTCCATCTTTACACTGACTATGATATAACGTAGGAACTCACTGATCTGTCGAGGACGGTGGGGATGAAGTCGTACCCGATGCCCTCCACCTCATACTGGGTCTTATCGGTCTTATTAAGATCGTCAGGCTCAGCCAGGATGGATCCTTCTGGGTCGACGGCGACGATCTGCGCACAACACACAACATCCATGAGTTTCTCAGTGACTATGATCTCAGCCTAGATACGTAGCAATTAGACGGACTTACTTTGATGTTTGGGCATCTTTCCTTTAGTTTGCGGGCAATGCCTGTGATGGTCCCTCCTGTTCCTGCACCAGCCACCAGCATGTCCACTTTCCCTGTCAGGACCCAGTTCAAAGTCAAACATAATGTACGGAGCGCCACTTTAAATTGAGATCAGCGGAGAATGTCTCATCTTCGTACCGTCGCACTGCTCCAGGATCTCTTCGGCCGTGGTGTCGTAGTGAGCCAGGGGGTTGCTCGGGTTGCGGTACTGGTCCAGGATGTGCGAGTCGGGGATCTCGTTCTTGAGGCGCCAGGCCACGCCCACGTGGGACTCGGGCGAGTCGAAGCGGGCGCTGGTGGGCGTACGGACGATCTCTGCTCCGAGAGCTCTCAAGACGTCGACCTGTGCGGAAACGCACGTCAGCGCTTACATTCCGCAAGCTAACGCTACTTCGCAACTTTCTCATTGCTCATCTCCGAGTTGTACTTCATAATATCAGTGTGGAGAGGAGGGCTTTAACATGGCACAGTGTGGTGTTGTGTTTAGATTAAGGGGATCGGAGTATGAGAAGAAACAGATGGCTGCCTCAGAACTAATATAACCAAAACAAGTTCATGGAAAATGTTTCTAGTTCAGCGAACTAGCTAAAGTAAGTCGTGGCTCACCTTCTCCATGCTCATTTTCTCAGGCATGACTATAATGCAACGGTATCCTTTCACAGCCGCAGCCAGAGCCAGTCCGATACCTAAAACAGTCAAACAAGAAGGGTTTTTACAACGCTGCTGCCGTGTGATAATTAACATACCACTGGCGGCTTTAAAGGGCCTTTTTTCCACGTAACGACGCATATTCTCACAAGTGCAAACACATGCAGTGACTTACCAGTGTTCCCAGAGGTGGGCTCTATGATGGTGTCTCCGGGCTTGAGGATCCCAGCTCTCTCGGCGTCCTCCACCATCCGCAGACTGATCCTGTCCTTGACGCTGCCGCCAGCGTTGAAGAACTCGCACTTGGCGACTACAAAACAGAAAGCTTACATTAAGAGAGGATTCGGGAAGATAAAAATCACCCAATTAACCCTGCAAGGAATTCATCGTGCCTGCCTCCCTCGCCCCCCCAATTCATTAATGGAAGCACGGCTAATAAATCTCTCCCCTGTCGTTGCGTGTTTACAAGAGTGGGAGTGACTCAGACATAACTAAACCTTGTGTGATATGTCTCAGCTTGAGTGCCGCGTGACTCACGTATTTCGCATTTGAGTCCAAAGGCTTTGGGAATCTTGTTAATGCGAACCATGGGAGTGTCACCGATCTTGCGCAGGATGTCTGGAAGAATGGCTGTCGGGACGTTCCTGGGAGGAAAAAGTGACATTCGTAGAAACACAATGTCTCGGTGAGTGATGAGATAATAGCACTAGTTTCACAGGTTTGAGAACAGGTGTCAAATGTCACCCCACCACACACAGGATTATCTGAACTGGCATTCGTTGCTTCATGCAAATGAAGCTCCGTCTGTACGGGAATCCATAACAGTCCTCGTTCCACATGTAAAAGCTGTGTGAACAGCAGACTGACCTTGGGACTTGAACATGAGGGGAGTCGGCTTTCGGGCCTCCCAGGCTCCATGTGCAGCGGCTGGGCAGGTCCGGCCGGATCCATTTCCTCTCGGGAGAAGTGCTCTTTGTGCTGATCTGAATGGTCGTCTTGGTCCCCTCCGGGTCCTCCACCACGGCCCGCTTGTCAACTCCATTCAGTGGGAACGGGCCCTCTCGGAGTTTGGCATCTCCGTTGGTGTGGTTGAGAAGCTTGGCAGCGTGAGGGCACACGGGGCTCTTGACCACAGTCTCTTTGGTTGAAGGAACTGAAGGCATGGCTTAACCTGGGAAATAAGGAAATAAAACCAAGGAAATACAGATGTGTTTTTTGCAGAGAGCGTAGGTGTCTTTTGTTGAACAAACTATGAGTCAGTTAAAGTAATTAAATACTTAATCAACTGCTCACATTTGACACAAGTCAAGGGCTCTTTGCCAAGAAGCATTTAAAGACACAATGTGTTCTCAGCTACTAGTGCGTTTAGGCCATAGACTGCATATAAATATGGACTATGTCAGCACTGGTAGTTGCCTTTATGTCACATCCTGTCAACTAACTAAAACAAAACTTACATTTGACATGCATCAACATTATATTAACTACCTAAAATGACAGAAACCATCCTTGAAAAAAAAGATTATTCGAATTTATTCGAGTTTTAGTTCGGCCAAAGTCCCACCCACCAACATGGTGGTCAGACACTAGGGGGAGCTCTACTTGCTTAGGCTTCACTTTAGAGGAGCAGTTCTACTGTCCGTATTTATACTATCTACGGTTTAAGCATAAAGGCGTTTGAGCTTAGTACAGCACGTAGACTGTAGTAAAATATAAAGATGGTAAAATTGAAGGGCGATGCCTAAATCACAAGCTTGTAAAGGTGTACATTTCTAATGTAAAGTGATTTTAACATGGAGGCCTGGTCAAACTTCAGATTGGACATAATGTTAGAAATATGAACTTTGGGTTAGTTTCACCCAGTTCTTCTCAGTGGAAACGATTCCATCCATACAAAAAAAAATTAAAAAATAGGAGAACTGCACATATTGTGAAGTATTTCTTCTTATAATAACAGCTAGAAAAACTGTTCTGGCAGAACTGTCGATGTCAGAGATGACAAAGGAATTGATTAAATGTACTCTAAAAGTAAGGCTAAGGTTAAAACAACACTGCACCACTCCTTTCTCCTCTCAAAGCTGAGTCATGTCAGATGAAAAAAAGTGCTTCATCATGCTCGACTCCGGGCTTCCTCTTCTCCCGGAGTTGAATTACTTCACCATTTACCTAGTCATGGTGAGAAAACAAATTTAAGATCAAGCTAACCCTGCTGCCCACAGCTGCACGAAGAAACGGAACTGAGAGTAAGAAAAAAAAATCTAACGCCAACCTTCAGACAGTATTACATCATCCGCTCGTAACAAGGAGAAAAAAAAAAACGGTGCGGCTTCATTCTCTTTGTTGTAAAAGCATCCTGTTCACCAGCCTCCTGAGTTACAGTCCAGTTAAACAAGACTTTTATGTTTATGATCTACCACTAAAATCACACATTATCTTTGTGTCTGTGATCGTGGTTAATGTGAACCCGAAGATCACTCTAAAATAAGGTACTACCGGTTGTAAACGTCGCAAATACCTAGCCAAATGTTGTTTTAACCGTGACTTTTAGTGAGGGCAGGTGATAAAGTTAACCATTCGTGCTAACCAGTAGCTTTAAATCAAAGTAATTAACCAGAGAATTTCCTAGTTGCAGCTTTTCACATGGGCTTTTGCCGTTCATGTGGACAAAATTTTAATTGGTAATTTTTTTTTTAATATTTTGTTTAATTTTAGGGACGAAACTAATCAATTAATGTCCTAAAAGCTCAGAATCTGCCACGTCCTAATTTGTTTAGCACCACCTACACATTCACAAACATCTCTTTTCAGCACATTAGCACGTCCAGAAGTTTCCTACATCACCCAGTTTACACGGCAGCACGTGAACCGTCACTAATGCGCGATGCACACAGCGGAGCCAGCTGTTAAAACCAAGGCCCCCCCATCTTTCAGACGATGTTCACGAGCTGTGAACGGACTTAATCTTAAGCAAACAGGTCTGCATGGGACGTAAAAGCGTCCCGGTGCATGAAACAGTCGGTAAACTTTCACTTCTGGTGTATAGTCTTTGCTAAAACTCTAATCCATTAAACTCATTATTAGATGAAGAAAACGAAGCCAACAGCTTCACTTCCTGCCCACATTAAACTCTTGATACCTTTCACTAGTGCTGCTGCTCACGCTGTTAATTAAGGCAACGCTGGCTGTGGTGAATGTGGGAAAGAGTAGGTGGCATGTGGTGGCCTTACATGGTTCAACCAGGGCAATATGATCCGCTGTGAAAGCACACACAGTGCTGAGCCAGGCTGCAAGGCAAGAATGGTTCACAAGGGGATTTAATAAGGAGCAACTGTTGTTTAATAAGACAGATTTCAAGCCAATTACCCACTGGGTTTAAAAAAAAAAAAAAAAAAAAAATCACCTGACCAGAGTTTGGCGAACCCAATCTTATCAGAAAAATCCCATATCAGACTCTTTGATCTGCTTAAGTCGTGCCATTTCTAATCGCCTTCAGTATGTTCTCTGAACTCGAAAGGTGCCACAAGCTTTTATGACTTTAAAAGTCGCATTAGAGTGGCTCAGATAATTGCTCCGTCAGCAGCTAACACCAAATATCAGCTGGTCAACGGCACAAGAAGAGCTGCATAGGGATAAACGCTTGGGCGTAACAAATTATACACCAAATGTGGACAGCAGGAATGCTGGCAGTAAAACTTTTATTGTACACAGGGGGAAAAAATAGAACTACTAAATCAAAACCGTTATTTTTCAACTATTGATTAATAATGTCTTCAAAAAAAACTAGTTTGCTGCCTCTCTCTGTCACATCATATTAAATAATTTATTGTCTTCAACTTCTGCTAAAATGCTACCTTTAAAATGACAGTTTGTTAGCTAGGAATGTTTTGATGCCAAGATTGTCTGCCTTTGTACATATTTAAACACATATCTAACTAAAAAAATATAATAATAATTTAATTTAATAAAAAGAAACAGCTTGTAGCGCAGAAGCGGACACCTTCAAAACATCCAACACATGTTCAGGAGACCAAATTAGGGCTAACTTTTATGCTATCAAAAACCTTATTTTTCGACGATTGTTTAATAAGGCCAGACCCTAAAACAAAAAATCTTGATCAAAACCGTTATTTCGATAATTGATTAATAGTGTCTCAGAGTAAAATGTCAGACATTTGACAGTTTGCTGCCTCCCTCGGTCTTGTATCATATTAAATGCTTTGTTTTCTTCAAGTTTTGCTAATATGCTACCTTTAAAAATGGCAGTTTGTCAGCTGGGAATCTTCCGTTTCTGCCGTTTCCCTTTGCGTAATATCTGACTAACAAAATGTAAAAATAAATAAATAAATAAATAAATAAAACAAAAAACAGTGCATTGTTTTACTTTGCAAGCGAAAAATGCACACCAAGAAGAAAGACTTTAAATATACTCCTAGCTTAGCCGTTGGACGCTTGCCAAAGCTATTAATCGACGGGAAAAAGGCGTAAATTTCTATGGAAGTTATTAAAATATTCTGTTCACGTGCCGTTTAATATAATACAACAGCGACGCGGAAATATAACACGACAAAATAAAAGGAGCTTGATTTAAAATAAACGAGTGACAAATATATATATATAAAGATAGATTAGTGAGTAATAGCATCTATGCGGTGGGAACATGGAAACCTGACCCATTCATTTAAGGGAAATCTGAGCGTCGCAGTGTTGCATCAGAAAAACGTCCTCAGATTTTCACACAGCCAGCGTCAAAAATAAAGGGGTGCGTTTAAAGGTACAGGATGCACGTCGTTCTAATTTCGTCTATTTCCACTCACCTGGAGAACGATGCGTGTCTGTCGAGAGATGGGGAAAAGAGCTCCGACGAGGAGCCGAGCCGAGGATAACGCGGCGGAGTGAGACAACTTCCGACAAAGACTGTGCTTATCGTAGCCGCGACGCACGTGGACCACAAGGGGGGTGGACGTGGGCAAAGTTTTAAGCCGCTCCCCGATTGGCTGAGGCGGAGGCGTCTGTTTGGCCCCGTCCGCCAATCAGCGCGCGGATTTCTCAATAAGGGCTTCGCGAAAACGCTGAGTTGGAAAGTTGCTCGCGGCAGCTGTTTACTTTTTACTGATCAGACACGCACCTCACGGACATCCACGCATGTGACACCTTGAGAGCTTTTCTGATGGGCGATCGCTTGTTAGCAAATACGGGCATCATCATAATATTTGACAGCACGGGGGCAAAGTTTTAAGTTAGTTTTAGTTTGATTCATTGCTGTCGTTTCCTTTTAGTGTTTATTAAAAAAGCAAATGCGCGTCATTGTAAACTTTTGTAAATTACGGTAATGTGTGATAACAGACATATCCGTATCCCCTAATTAATGCACAATAAAGTTTATTTTATTTATACCAGGCGATAAAACGTTACTATAAAACGCTTTCATTTATAGCAAATTGTTGTTAATGTTGCATAAGAAACCGGAAGTGACTATGTATTTTTATAGACAGCGCAGCAGTTTCTAATACTCAGATTTTGATACTATTCTCGTATTTACATAAGTTCATAATTTTACCAAAGGTTTTAACTTAAAGCAAATTGTTTTGAATGTTGCATAATAAAAAGCAAAGCAGGAGAAGGGGATTGGCCCAGAGGATTGGCTGATCATTTTTTCAGTGGGTATTGCATCAGTCACTCTTGCAGTAGATGTTTTTATAGATTTTATCCCCTGTTCTTGAAGCCTGCTTGTGAACGTGAAATGACCCTGCGTTTCAGGATGTGTTTCAACAATTCGTTTTTGTAACATCTTTGGGCTTGTATATTTCACCGCACCGAGTCACCAAACCGGCTGTTCACGTCTTTCCGGAGCTCGGTAATTGCGGCTTAAAAGCTTTTTTCTATGGAAAATATAAACAAGATGTTCATATGAGCAGGTCGTGCCGGTGCAGAGTTACAAATCTGTTTTATTGAGAAAGCAACACAAGCTTGTCTTAAAAAAAGGGAATAAAAGGAAAAAAAAAAAAAAGAAAAAAAAAAAACACTTCCAACAATTTACTGAAAAGAAAATAACTTTGTCGTCACTGCCGGGTTAAGAGGGAGGGGATCGGGTGGGTCGGTTGTTCCTTTAGAATCTTCCGGAGCGCTCCCGGTCCCTCGACCTCCGCCGCTCGCGGTCCCTCCGTCGGTCCCTGGAGCGGGAGCGTCGTTCTCTGGAACGCGAGCGGGAGCGGTGCCTGCGCGAGGGAGAAGGGGAGAGGTTAGAAAGTTCCCCGATTTAAAGTTGGCGTTCGGGAAACGAGGAGTCGGCCGAGGGGGTCCCGCACCTTTTCCTGCGGCGTCCGTACAGCTCCCGTCGAAGCTCTCGTGATATGGGTTTCAGGTGCATGAAGTTGCAGAAGCCACCGCGGGTGCACTCTCTGTCGAGGAAATCATTCGCAAGGGGTTAAACGGCGTCGGGCCTTTGCGTTTGGTGGAGCTCTGCCGTGAGGGAAAATTGCCTCTTTGTTACACATGCTGAGCGGCATGCCAGCTCACCACCAAGAACACCTAATCTTTATCTACCTCTACAATGACAGCTTCCTATCGCTGGCAGAACAAACAACACCCGATCCAATGGAAAATCACTGACTCATAAACGAGAGGATCGGAAGCTCCCTCCCACCGGGCAACGGCCATGTTTAAATGTAATAATTCGCACGCCGTTGCACATGAGCGCGGTGACACCTCATCCCCCCGCGGACCCTGTGACCTGCGGGGCGTCCTCGGTGGCGAACGCGAGGCTCGGGGGCCGCCCGTTCACCCCCATGTTCATCCCCACCGTGCGCAATATGTGCAGTTCTCCTATGCTCCATATCCTTATCATGTCAGCTGATAGGGATATTGCCAAGTAAGCTTACAGTCAAACGGGTGCAGTAAGCCCGGTGGCTTTAAAGCTCCTCCAGGGTGAACAGTGAAGCTTTGTCTCGACTTCCTTCCCACTTCACCACCCCGGCTGCCAACATCTCATACTCGAGATTTTCCTGCACTGACCGGATAACCGGATAGAAGCTTGCCTCTCAGCTAAATTAAACTGATGTTTACAGGGGGAAAAAAAAAGCTGCATTTGAACATCATTTTGGATGTTTGTGCGATTAAACAGTTTTCACAGTATAAATCGACCCAAGTATCGGGCCGATATTTGCGTTTTTGCTGTTATCGGCATTGGCCGATACGCGGATGAATTCGCCGATACGTATTTGTTCTTGAAGAAGATGCGACTTCTCAGTGCTTTGTGTTGTGGAGGTAACAGACAGACGCATCCACAGGCAGCTCTGTGCTGCTGGAGATGGACCCGTGCAGCCCATACATCCCCCACTAACAGAGTGGAAAATGCTTGTGCTCTAGTTCTTTTACCTGTTTATTTTGTATGCATAAGAGTGTTCGACAAATGTTTGAAATGGAGGAAGAAAAGCAAAGGCTTCTAGCACATATCAACCATCGGCCAAGCCTGATGAAAAAAAAAATTGGTATCGGTATCTGTATCGGCCCTAAAAAGTCGATATCAGTCGATCTCTAATTCACAGTATTGGTTTTCATACAGAATTTGTTTTCAAAGCATAATAACAGGGGCAAACTAGGAAAAACAAGGCTTTGTACAAGCAGACACGGGCTACATGGACGTTAAACATACTCACCCCATTTCATACTGACGGCAGCAGGCTTCCCTGAAGTCAGTGACGGGGGAGAGCTCTGCGTGGATGGGTTGAGCGTTGAACCAGCGGTTGTTCAGGTCCATAACCGCTTTCTCTGCGTCCTCCTCGCGGCGAAACTAGACACAGAGGACGCTTAAATGACAGCTTTTTTTTTTTTACCCATCCGACTAAACACATTAGCCCTTTGCTAACCTTAACGTAGACATTGCCGACAAGGTGGTCGCCTAAGTTATCGCACACGTTCATCTCCTCCACTTCTCCGTACTTCTCCTCCATCTCTGTGAACACCTCCTGTGTCAGAAATAAGGAAACAATTAACCCACACGACAAGTTCTTGTATTACGTATAAACAGAAGAAGTGATTTATTTATTTATTTGTTACAGTGGTGTTTCTCTGGTAATTATCTAAAAACAGGTTCTTCCATTATAATATGATGACGAGTCTTAGACTAGAATCTAGACTATGACTCGTCATCGTATTATAATGGAAGAACCTGTTTTTTTTTTTCTTAATGGCCTTAAGGTCAGTCCTTCAACTAACACTACAAACAATGAATGAGAGAGGAGCAGCTCAGTGTTGCCAAACAACCTTTAATATTCTAACCCTCCAGGCTGAGGACAGCTCGCACACAACTGTACCACACATGCACTTCAATACATTCACACGTCACACGGCCAATCAGAAAACAGTATTTCTTGTTGCCAGGTGAAATAACAGTGGCCTTCTACAAGCAATTAAAAGAGATGTCTTTTATTAGATTAATATATGAATACATTATCTAAAATTCACTTCACTTTGCCCCGTTCAAACATAAAAATCTCATCTTTATGCGGCCTGTGTTTTAAACACTGGCTGACAAAGCAGCTAAAAGGTGCACAACCGCCACCTAGTGGACTGGAGTGTGTTTCAGTAGATTCAAACAAAGTTGCTGCACTACAGCCTGTTTTAGTTTGCGGTCGCATCCTCGTGGGGTAACGTGGTGCAATTAACGCTCCATGACCCAACACAAAATTCTTGAGAAGCCTGGATAATATTACAAAAAACACGGATGTTGTTTTGGTTCACAAAATTCTTCACAGCCAAGCACCACAAGTAGCCAAGCGCTACAAGAATTCGTAATAAATAAATTCCAGCACATCAATAAGATTAGGCTCTAGAGGTGACTGCATAGTACTATTAAGGAAAGGTGCTTAAGGGACATCTGTTTTCTCAGTTCAGGCATCTCAAACCTGGAATTCTACACCAAGTACAATTCATGAACTACCAAATCTCAACCCATTTAATAAACATCTCAAGGCATGGCGGCTTTTAGAAAATCAGAATTGTGATCATAACCCTCTGTGGATATGAGCCTAACTTGTTGTAAATGTGTTGACGTGGGTTTTGTGCAGTACAGTCATGTGTAACAATATTAAAGTGTTATGTGTAATAGAGATAACAGGATATGTGCAACAGTGTTAAGGGACATTTATAGTGTAAATGTCAGTAATGATTGTAGGGATATGTGCAGTGTGCATTCAGGAGAAGTTTTTTTTTCTTATTTTTTGTATGTTTTGCAAGTTTTTGTTCAGTTATTGTAATTTACCGTTTCACCTGCCAATGGGACTTGATGGAAATCAGTCGTTTGGCTACAATCTCTTGTATTTATGTGTAAACGTCCATTAATACAAACTGTCCAATTTAAAAAAATAAATAAATAAAAAAATCTCAGCAATATGTCTCAGTTTTAACAGCTTCAGCTTCAATTAACCGTTCAGAAACTGAATCAGGAAATCGGTCTCAATACCCAACGCGAATCGGACAGGATTATAAAACTCCCGTGGTCTGACGGCAGCTGAATAAATACTCGCTTCGAGATCAACACGCCACTCTTGCATCATCAACAAACAGATGCCGCCGGTGACCTGTTCCCCATTTCTGCCGTTACTAAAGGCGGATTAAAGGGGGCCGTGGCGTCACGTCACGTCGCGCCAACGTGCGCGGCAGCAAAAATTTTAGTGCAAAGGGTCACTCACCTCGAAGAACTCGTCGTAGTGCTCCTGCATTTCCACATCGCTGACGGCACCTGCGGCGCGCCGACAAAGGACACGGTCAACGCGGAGCCATGTGGGCGGGGGTGGAAGACACAGATCTAACTGCTTTAACAGTCCTTCATTTAAGCATAGGCAAAATAAAGCAGATCCCCCCTTTAGTCATCCTCTCTTGGTTTAACTAAACTTTTAACCTCCTTTGTAAAACTGTTTGTGTGACTGTGTTTATACTGAACACAGGAAGATCAGGATGTAAAGGCCGCAAAGTAAATCTACTAAATCCCAACCCTGGCTATTGAATAAAGGGGAGTCTCCTCATTTGGGGGAAGAAGCTCATGTCTATTAATCAGTAGTGTGAAACTGTTAAGTGTAAAGTACACAGAAAGTTAATTTACAAAACCAAAATGGGAGAATGTGAAACAAAAGCCTCTCGTTGCACACTGCTGCGTGACGCTGACTCGAGTGGTTATGCCGGGGAGCATGCAACGCAGCTGTCTAACTCCGGGGAAATGACGCGCTGCGTTAAGGCGCCTCTAGAGGACATGTTCCTGCGCTAAAACCCGATTTATGTGGGGGGAAGGTGTGAGCAGTCAGTGCCTGAGGGTCCTGCGGGTGAAGGGAGAACTTACAGTGTAAACCACCAGCAGGCTGGAGTTTTCAAGGTTATGAAGGTAAATGTTCGAGTGGGAAATGGTCTGAAATACAAAAAGCGTAAGCTTCTGTGATAGAAGTCCAACCGAAAAAAAAACAGAGCTGGGGAGGAAAAAAATGTGATTAGATGCTTCTCCTGGTTTTCTAACTACTGAGCTGAGGTTTGGCTAAAAGATGTGACGAGGGGTCGAGGAGTCGAGGGGGAGGGAAAACACAAAAAAAAGATCTCGGGGGTTCGGCCGAGACCCCTCTCCGTTACCGGAGGCTGCGGTTTCCACGTCATGTTAGCGACTGAAACGCACCGCGGAAAGCGATTAGTTTAGCTCAGCTCGGAGTTGATAAAGCGGGGTCGTGTTGGCTGAACGCCTTAATTTGGGAGATGAAAAAAAACAAAAAAAAAACAAGAAGTTCAAACACACAACAAGTCAAGGACTGAATTGCATTAATATTTACTCTTCGGCGAGTCGACCTTGCAAAAACCCCAAATGGAAGATACTCTACTTGAGCACTTATCTTATCTTAAATAACCCGCAGCTGCTTTTTTTCTCAATTTAACCAAAAAAAAAAAAAAAAAAAAAAAAACGGCGGCTCCGAGAGTCGTAGGAAACGTTTTGCGGGAATGATAATAAAATTTCCGCACACGCCGACGAAAAGAAAAACAGAAAATCTCAAGCTCGCGCGTCAATGCTTTCAACCATAACTGCGCTGTTCGCTTTTCCCACAGCGGTTTAGACACCTGGTTTCGAAAATAAGCAGGCGAAGCTGCTGGTGTTGTTAGAGGCGAGCGGACGCTTGGATTCCTAGGAGGCAGTCGGCTTTCTGCGTGACTGAGAGGGGAGGTTTGAGACAAAAACGCTTTACTTACAGCGCGACGCGTCCGCCGTCTGCGCGCTGTTCTGAGGATTGCGGTAGATGTTCTGGATCAGGATGGTCTGCGGAGGACACACGTGAAAAAGAGAAACAGATAAAAATGAAAGATCAGGTCAGACGGGCGGCGCAATCGGCCTCTGTTAGAGATTGTTTACATCTTACCCAAAGAAAGAGATAAGTCGGACGCGTTCATGGACAAATTAAAGCTGGTAAGCTCAAACCCTTCCACATCACATCACTCTTAACTCTTAACATTTTAGCCATCAGATATAACAGTTGCATGCGCTGAGGGGACTCTCACCTGGCTGAAGGTTGGTTTGTTGTGCAATCTCGAGCAACGGTCCCCATGTCTGCAAGCTCCGATTTTAAAATAGAAGGAACAATTGACCCTGGAAAAAGGAGCAGGATCGTCATCACAACTCACGATCGGCCACGTTCAGCTGCGAAGTTGTTGTCAATGGACCGTGTTTCCGTGGTGTCCCGTGGCTACTGCTGCACACGTGAAACCACGAGGCGCATCCGCTTAAATAACCTCACCGGAGATCATATGTACAGTATATAGTGCGTCCGCGCTACTATTATTCGTGGGAGGATTATTAACAGGTCTCTGTTTAGCCATCTTCACAAAACTTTATCCCATGGACCACTCCTCCTTGGACGACTAGCCAAGCAATCTCATTCAAAATACCCGCCGCGTTAATTCGCTAAATAAAGAGCGCCCCGATTTTTGCTTTTTAAGTTACACTTAGTTTATTAGCAACAGAATTGCACGATCCCTTTTGCTGCGATCCGCTGGTGCAACAGCAAAACAATCCCGGTAGCAGTGCAGCTGCTCGGCTAACGAGCTTGTTAACCGAGCGGGCTACGCGTTAGCTCTGCTAACACACACCGCCAGCGGTGGCGCGTGTGCGGACGCGCCGGTGAACGGTTTAGGTAATAAAAACATTTGGGCGGAAACCGGAGGCGCGCGGCAGCTGCAGGTTAGCGAAGGTACATTTAGGAGTTTCATTCAATGTGTTAGCTGACCGTTAGCTTCCGCTTGCTAATGTTTACTTCGCTAGAACATTTCGTAGCGCTACGGCAGCAAACGGCACCCCGCCGGCAGTAAATGAACCCCTTTGCAAGCCCTCTTCATACAAAGCACACTGTTTTGTTCGATATAAACAGTAAATATTAACTAAAACCTACTTGTCTTTCTCTGTGCCGAAAATGGACGCCAGGTACTCCGCCATTTTCGGCTCGTCGGAAACCGAACTCGTCTACGTCATGACGTAAAGGGAGGGAGTTTGCGCAGTCGTCCCCGCTCGACTTGCAGTGAGCCCGACACGCCGTAAGTGTGCGCTGTTCTCCCAGAAAAGATCAGAATTATTTTCTTCTTCTTCCTTTCTTTACAAATTCCAGAAGATGGCGCCAAAACGACCCAATTTGGAGCGCCTTGTTTTCATTCTCCTCAATGAAGTACGAAACAACAGGAGAATATTATTTTTTTTCTTCCACTTATAAAAAAAAAAGTTATTATAAACTATAAATAGCAATACTAAAATTTGACAGATATTTATTCGGATAGTTTATATCTATATAGTATCTATATATCTATATCTTTATCTATATCGATATCTATATCTATATAGTTCTAGTTTTAACACTTTTATGACAATATTTCTTTCAAGCATTGGAGGCAAATGTTAGGGGATATTTTTTTGGGCTTTACAGAACTGGTGGAGCACTCCATTAAAACCTGAATGAAGCTGAATCATTATCAGAAAACCAAGTCCATGGGCTGATGGTGTTGTAAGATAGCAACCACATGTGCACACACATCAACGAAATGGGCATTGAAGCCCAGGAGGCCACATCTCTTCTTCAGTGCATTGTAAATCCTCCACTGAAACCACAGAGCTCTGCACAAGGCCGCACGCCTTTGCAGGAGACGTGGAGGGTGAAGATGAAAGGATGGGAGAGGAGAGAGGAAGTGAGTTTGAAGAACCACAGATGCTGCCAAGAAGTGATGAGGAAGGCGTCAAGGTGCACAGACTGAAACAAGACTCGGAAATGAGAAGAATGTGTGTGAGAGGGAGATGTCAGTATCACACGAGATTTGCTTCTTTAACTGAATGGCAGCGGCAGGGTCGTGTGGGAAGCCCCTATTTTGAGATGTTTCTGTGTTTTGCAGAAGATAGAGACCACCCACCAACCTCCACTACTATCACTACCTTAAAGGGGAAAGAGGTAGGAAGGGAGTGAGCCGAGAGTAGAAAGAGGAAGCAGCAGGTTTTACAGAAGCTGAGATGTCGCCGTTTCTCTGTTTTGTTTAAGCAAATAAAGATGTGCTCGGATGATCATTTCTCAGGCTGTACGTGATTGAAAAATGACAGGAGAGAGTTTTTCAATCATGAGGCCGAAGCACAGCTGGATCGTCCTGCATGTGTCCATCTTGGCATGGTTGCTTCTCGCCATAAACGCTGACAGTAAGTTGACTTTTCTGCATGTTGTGCCGTCTCAGTATTTGTGGAGGTATTCAGAGTGTAAAATCAGCTTTTAGTGACCACAACCCAGATTCTCCGGTCCAAGCTGGAGATCTTACTCGCGTAAAGGCCGTGAACTCTACATGTGGATAAAGTTTTTAGATTTACGGTGGAACCTGACAATCTTTAAAAGTGTAAACGTTTTAACAGATATCTGGGTGAATCCTTATCCGGCTTTAAGCATACGACAAACACAGTGTTTTTAAAACATTTAGAATGACTAGCTAAATGATAATCATAAAAAAGTGTGTCTCTGAAGTCAAAAATGCTACTTTTGGTTAATTTCTTCCACAACAGGGGGTGTTTATCGTGTGAGTGGGAGCTTGATGGAAACAATTAGAAATTTTACATGAAAACGTAGAAAAAAAAATCTCTCACTAGTTCTTCATTAGCTCTGTCAAGAACCTCCCTTCAATTCCCTAATGTTTTTTCTTTGTAATCTGATTTCTTTCCTTACCCAGGTAATTTATCAGATTTCACTGATCACTAATGATCGACTGATTGTCTTTGCAGCAAGAGACTGACTGACTTACTGATCAACCCGTGTATTACATTCTGAATTTTGAGATTTCAATACTTAGAACTGGAAGTGCGAATTACCTACGAAAGTAAGAAACCAGATAGCGAAGTCTCCTAGATAAGGAACCTGAAACCTGGATGCGGTAACGGTTTTAAGGTCAAATTAAAGCTTTTCACAGAAGATGAACTGGACGTCCAGAGACAAATAACACTGCACACAATTCACCTTTCACGCAACATATCTCTGAAAAACAAAATTTACGCAACTACTTGTGACTCACATTCACTTGAAGCTTGGCAGAAGAGGGATTTTTTTTTTTTACCAAATGACAGTAAATACAAATACACCACAAGGCCGGGAACGATCCCTAAATCCAACAGTTGAGCTTTTTAGGGTGGAAAGTAGCGCAAAAGATGCAGATTTCTACATCCAAGGCTCAACATATTTAAAAACGTAAAGGAATGTAATGTCTTTAATGAAAGATGGAGCCTCTATTGAACTAACTATACTACTAAATACCCTTAGGTTTAATTGTAAAATAATGATTTTGTTTAAGGGCGTGCTCCGTATTGTTGTCTGCTCTACACCTTTAGTGACTGTCTTGTGCGTTAAGTGTGTTGCTTTCATGTGGCCAACATGTACAACTTTTAACTACTTAAGACTTTATACAATATTACCACCTTTTGAAAATAGTATAAAAACAGTAGCTGTAATGCTCACCCTAACATTTTACAAACCTTTTTCAACACCAAATAAGAGTCTCTGAGAACATTTCTAATCGAGAGGAAAAGACGGTTCTGGAGATTTAGGTAATTTCTACGAATTCTTCACATAAGTGAGCAAATTTGAAAGTTTCTATTTTCATTCTCTCACAAAAAGAGAGTTTTATTTTGGAGAATGAGCATTAAATCTCAACTATAGCAGCCAAAATGGGCCTCATGTGAAGGTTATGAATTTATTATGCCGCGTAAAAGGTCAAGAAAGAAAGATATCTAAGCTGTTGAATAAATTAGTTTTGAAGTTAAATTTCCCCTTGAGACTGTCGAGACTTCAGGCGGGGTTCAATCTCAGTTCCTTCAACTGGATGTCATGCAAATTACGTTTCCACTCATCACAGAGGGAAATGTCAAGTGATTTTTCTCACTGTTTAATGTGATTTTTAAGCTTGCGATTTCAGTGCAGTCAGTCACGACTAACGCACGCTTGCCTCTTGATCTTGTGCTATTGCACAACTTTTCCTTTCGTTCGTAGCTTTTAAAATAAATCGTGGATCAAAATCTCGTCACACGGGTCATTAACTAAAAAGGAAATTTAGTCGTTCGATAGAATCAAACAAGAATTTAACTATTCCTTATTTGTATGTTTTTCTTTTGCAGGTGAAGAATCAAAGTGTGACGCTGGAATCAGAGTACGCCGCAACACAGTTTACAACGCCACGGTTGGAGAGAATTTTAAGATTAATTGCCCAGTTGTTTTCTGCAACAATTCACCACCAACTGTCTCCTGGTATAAACAAGGGGAAACTAAGCTTCCAGTCAATGTCAGCAGTCACATTAAAACAGAGTGGGAGATGATAAACGACTCGGAGGGGACATCAATTTTGATCTTCAGAAACATCCTCATGAATGACTCTGGTCCGTATCAGTGCCGTAGTGAAGGAGATGTGAGCCATACCATCAACGTCTCCGTCTATGGTGAGTGTGACTTCTCAGTGACTCAAGAAACCAGTTTTCAATGTATACAGCCAAGATTTCGAACAGCTAATCTAAATTATAAAACATATCTGTTTTCACTCAGTACATTAGCTCTGTGTTGTTTCACAGATAATTACGAGACCACCAATGTCACAGAGATCATTGCCACAAGTAAGAGAAGCACATCTATACATTTTATTCAGCAGAAACGCTGTCATTCCAATGCTCCAACTTTAGTCTGAGGCCTAAACAATTAGTTTTATTGTCGTCACACTGAGTCAAACCTTGTGTCTTTTCTTGCAGGAGACCCACAGCAAGGTACTAAAATCAGCAAGCTCTGGATGTATGTGTACTGTGCTGCCGGGATCACCGCATTCATCATCATAGTGATAATTATATCTGTCATATCAATGCGAAGGTGTAAAGGTGAGGCACTCCTAGTTATTATTCCTTATTGTCTTCTTGTGATTAGTAATTAAGGAACTAATTTTGCCAAATCTTGCAGGGAAATCAAAGAAAAAGCCAGAAAATCAGGTAAGCCAAGAAAGCATTTCAAGCTTAACTGATCCCTTAATTAATCTGCAGTTTATCTGAGTAAAATATTTGACTGTTTGCAGTACATTGAGATCCCCATGATCCAACAGCCCTCGCCGCGTGCCAACCTCCATCGCTCACCAAGAGGAAGCCCCTCCGTGCCTCCGTCTCGGAGATCAACCAAGAGAAACAAGTCGCCGAGGCAACCAAACGAGCTGAGACTATCGAGAGGTAATGAGCAGCTCTTTGGCGAGGTGGAAGAGGACAGGCTGAGACCGAGTAACACGGGACAAGAGGAGGCTTCTATAGTGTACGCTGCTCTCAACCATCACCTGCCACCGAGGCCCGCCGCTCGTCCAAGGATACTAGTGGAGGAGAACTCGGAGTACGCAGCAATCCGTGTTTCATAAAGATCCATAAACAACTGGAATAAATTACACTATAAACGCACATGGGACTGCCTATGTCCTATTCAAAAGGGATAACAACAACTCTCACATGAAGGAGTATGGATACAGAAAACTATTTTATGTTTTCATAAAAACTCAGACTTGCTTGTTCACCTTCAGTATGACTTGCAAGAATGACTCCACAGCAAAACACAACCTTTATCAACACCATAATGTCATACATTTTGGCAATGTGCTAAAATGTCAAATAGAATTTCCCCCCATTTGTTGCTTCTTTTGCTAACACTTCTGGAAACTGAAAGTACAAGGTTATTGTTAGCGTATAGCTAGCAATAGCCAGACTATATGACCACAAACAACTACGTACTGCACACAAACAACTCTGGTTTATTCTGGTTTGCATCCTAAAGCTGTAATAACTTGTATTATTCTATTTCTCAGGATCATTGGTGCTTTGAGTTTACTGGTGTATTATTTTGGGAAATGATATGAGGTTGTCATATGTTACTCAAGCGTTGCTGCACAACTGTTAAAAATAGGCATGCAATTGCACCAGTGACATGTTCCTTCATCACCAAGACCATGGGCACTGTAGTCTATCATAACCAAACGCGACACTGACCTCCCTGCTGTCGTAAATTCTCACTAGAGTGGCAAATATGTGTTACTACTGAAAATAGTCCCAAAGGAATGTGCTTTTACTCACGGTTGAGTAATTGTTGAATGTCTCAACAACAAAACCTCCCGTTTCCGACTGTTCTTTGAAAGTGGTGAGCCTTTAAATACTGTAGCCTACTCCAGGAATTTTCAATATTTATTGGCCATAGCTTAAATAAAGTGCAATCACAGCAACAGAGACAAAGTAGACAAGAGCAATAGGACGACAGAGAAACGATGGTTACCAATGTGCCTTGGGTTCTATGAATTCACTATTTCCGGTGTAAGAATGACAAAGTACCAAGAAACCATACAAGATAAATTTCAATGCTCCAAATTAAAGTTAAACCCATCTTTCAGAGGAAGAATCACAGTATAAAACAGAAGGGATTGGTCATGCAGAAAAACATGGAATAGCTTTGGGTTAGATGTAAACATATGCATGGGCCAAAAGTGTTTAGAGTATTACCACTCTAGCTGTGTGAAAGGGGAGACAGCAGCTTTAAATTATTAAAGTACAAATATGTGACCAGATTAGAAAGATTTAAAAATGTAATGAGAGCCACAGACAGGGTAGTGAAATGGACAAACGTTATTATAAATGCTGGTATTTCTATGAATCATGATCAGTCTTCTCTAAAAACAGAGGAAGTCAGGCTACAAAGTCCTCAAACTGTGTAAACGGGAGACCATGTCTTTCTTAACTTTATATAGTTTTATGGATTCTTGTAATATTTATCTGTATCTTTTGGGGGTTAGAAAATCACTTGAATTCACTCTTGAGAAAACATCACAGGAGTGGTTTTGTATTTTTGCAGCCGGTACCTTATGGCTATTGACTCATTTTCCGACTATATGAATGATTTAGAGCTTTCGTAATTATTGATTAGCATTCGTTAGGGAAAGGTGAATGTAATATTACTAATTTTGTGCAATCAAATAATATAATATATTTCAATCAGTCAACTGCTCGATTTTTGTATGATTATGCTGTATGATGCCATCACATCTGGCTCTTGTGCTATTGTTCCTCAAACTGTCTATAAACATGGAAGCAAAGATAAACTGAAAGTTTCACATCTACTAAGGTTTGAAAGAACGTCTCTGTTTTTCATGTTTTTTTTTTCTGTGGCATACAAGCCCACCGTAATCAAAAACAGGAAGGAAGTACAGACAGCCACACATCCACTGTGTCAAATAGTGCACACACAGATGTTTTAGAAAGTAGATAGTTGCCTCCTCGAGTGTCCACCATGAAGTCTTACTACGGTCGGACGGTCTGTCAGATCGTGATGGTAGCGGTACTTGTCCTCGTCGTGGATGCTGATAGTAAGTCATTATTCCTTAGTTATTCCTTCTAAATCGCTAAATGCGAACAGGTCTTTGTTACGGCTTACGGCCTTAGTCTCGCGATATATACAGAGTAGTTGATTCAAAGCTTAACAGGGCTGATAAAAAGACATCCGCATAAATATCCGCATGAATATCCGCATGAATATCACTCTTTAAGATTAGCGTTTCAGAAAATGTTGTCAGGATAAAAACAACAACATACAACTACAAACTACAATAAATAACAGCGCAGCGACTGAATCTTGTATTACAGAACTCATAGTCGCGGACAAATAAAGTACAGCAGCCCTTTCATTACCTTAAATTTAACCTGTTTGATCCAAATTCAAAACAGACTCCGAGTTCAGTGATTAATGTAAAATTAATCTGTGTTTAATTTGGAGCAATTTGTCACGGAAAGAAGCAAAGTGCTTAAACCACAAAAGGTACCACAGATGACTCTCTGAACTACATTTTCTATTTGGTGGACACAGCTGCAGCTAGCAAAACCCACACAGCTTCAACTGTGATCTCTGTCAGACATCGCTTTTAAAAGGTTCATTCGGCGAAGAATGTTTTGTCTTTTTTCTCTTGCAGGTGAAGAATCAAAGTGTAACATTGAAATCAGAGTACTCCGCAACACAGTTTACAACGCCACGGTTGGAGAGGATCTTAGGATTAACTGTCCAGTTGTTTTCTGCAACAATTCACCACCAACTGTCTCCTGGTATAAAGTAGCAGAAAACAATCTCTTACTCAACAACAGCAGTAAAAGTCACATTAAAACGGAGTGGGAGATGATAAAGGAGTTGGAGGGGATATCATTTTTGGTCTTCACAAACATCCTCATGAATGACTCTGGTCAGTATCAGTGTCATAGTGGAGGAAGCATAGGTCATGCCGTCAAAGTCTCCGTCTATGGTGAGTGTGACTTGTCAATGACTCAAGAAACCAGTTTTCACCGTATACAGCCCAGGTTTCTAACAGCTAATCTAAATTGTAAAACATATCTGTTGTCACTCAGGACATTAACTCCGTGTTGTTTCACAGATAATTACGAGATGGGAAATGTCACAGAGATTAATGACACAAGTAGGAGAAATATATCTATACATTTTGTTTAGAAGAGACGCTGTCATCCTAATGCTCCAACTTTAGCCTGAAGCCTAAACCATCAGTATTATTGTTGTTTATTACACTCGGACTGAGTCAAACCTCGGTCCAAGACAATGTCAGCAGTAAAAGCCACATTGAAATTGTGTGGAAGATGTTAAAAAAGACAGAGTGGACATCGTTTTTGGTTTTCAGAAACATTCTCTTGATTGACTTCAGTCAGTATCTGTCTTCACTATCGTTGCAGTGAAGGGAGTGTGAGTCAACGTCACCGTTTATACAGAGTGATCTTCTCTGCGCATCAGGGCTGTACTGATACAGGAAACGCTTTGTTCATTCAGAAGCCTTCATTATTTTTCAAATAATCAGACGCTGGGTGTGTTTTGTTGAAAATCATGTCTTTCAGGGGCTTCCCAGTCCACCACTGTTGCATATACAACACTGGAATCAGGTAAGAAAACTTCCCCATTTATTCACCCCCTTATAAAGTTGTTGCACTTTCACATGCTTGTACGTGTCTAATGGTCATTAGACAACTGTCTAAATTTGCTTCTTTGATAAGAAACCAAATGTCCTCTTTTGTCTTTCAGAGCAACCAAGAGGTGCGAACATCATCTGGTCATACATGTACCGCTTTATCGCACTCAAGGTGTTTGTCATCATTCTGCTAGCTATATACTTTACAACAAAACGAGGATGCAAAGGTGAGACCTTGTGACGTATGCACGCAGTAGTTGGATGATTCCTGTGTCAGCCAGCAGTGGACTCAAATAAAACATATTAAAGTACCAGAAGTAGTAATAATATTGATCTCACCTTGTGTCCACTGTGCAGGAAAATCCAGTGACACGCCAAATCGAAGACACCGGCGTTCCCACATCAATTCCTTCACCACTCACATCTACGAAAATGACTGTTAGTCCTTATGTCTGCGCACTGTAACCCACCCGCTTAGCTTGAGTTCTGCATGTATTAACATTTCAATCAATGCACGTGTTAAATGAGCAGGTTTGTCGTTATTGGTGCTTTGTGTGCTAATGCAGAATGCAGAGTGAAAAATGTAATGATCAAATCATTTAAAAAAATAAATTTCTTCATGCATGTGTGTCACAGTTGATGGTGTGTGGCTTTAAATTCCCGTAAATCAAACTGTTAAGACAGAAGTGGAAATTCTTTCATGAGAAACCGCTACAAAGACTGTGTGTTTGTGTGTGTGTGTGTGAGGGTGAGTGTGAATGTACACTGAAGTGACACAGTGAGTGAAGAAAATAGTTTCCTATACAGGTAACATTTGGTGCACACACATCCTGTGTAAATTGCACTTTTAAATGAGTGATTGCCTATATTGCGGCATGTTTCTGCGTCTCTTTCCTCTTTAAACCGCCCGTCAGTGCTGTTAAAACAAGTATCTGCAGTGCATCTGGAAGTCGACCTGATGCAGACACTCTGTCGACTGACGAACAGGAAACAGAATTAACCACACATCACATGAACATCTCAGTACAGCCAGACTGTTTTACAGTGTAAAATATACAGATGCCACACAACTAAAAAAAAAAAATGCATTTCAAATGTTGCATTTCAGCTGGACTTAAAAACAACAACGAACACCTTAAAAATGCACAATGATGACTCTAAACCTAACCTTTAGCAAGCATTATCGGTCAGGCTAAACTTTGTGGTTTGAGTGAAGCTAAATGTGTTTTAGCGTGCTAACAAGTCACGAACAACTGTAGTTTTTGGTCCTAAAACAATGTTCTGTGACATACAAGAAGATCCTGAACCAACATGTGCATCAACTAGCCTATACAGCCATGATACCTTGACTAAAAAAAAAAAAAGTAAAGTTGTTTTTTTTTTTTTTAAATCTCTGAGAGGGCTTTCATCAGTAGCTAATGCTAGCTAAGCTACGTAATTTAGTTTGTTAGCATGCTAACAGTTGCTAGGTAGAACTAAACAAACTGCAGCTGAAGCTAACGAGAATAATTAACTAATAGAGGGTATGCATTGGGGTCACTGCTGTCTGGGGCCACGGCCCCCTGAGTGGCGAAAAACACATACAGGCTAAAGACAGGGAGACCAGTAAAAACGTGGATTATGAGATCACATTACCACATTACGGAGAATTGGACTTGACAATGATCCATATGAAGTAGTATAGATTTGGAAAAGTGGATTAGCCTCAGTTTCAGTTAGTTTTAGGTCATTTCACTTCCGATAAATGTAGCTAAATAAAAGATGCTAAGGCTAAGAGCTTTACTGAGAGGTAACGTTAGCCATACAGTACTGTAGCGTTAAAAGGATGAAGAGGAGTGGTTGCAAATATTCTGTGTTTTACTTTTATTTATTGTTGAACTGAGATAGATTAAGTACTGTTAGCTGTAACAATGCCAAAAAACAACATTGACAAACTTATCTGACAGCCCTCCAGAACGTGAGGTGTGACACAAAATGTGAAACACAACACCAGGTTTCTGAGCCTTGATTCCAGTTGTTTCCTCTAATGCAGCGATTCATTTACTTCTCTTTTCTTTGGCAGTCGGCAATACCTGTAAAATATGTCTTGGACTGCTTTCCAAATTTGATGGTACGCTACCCGCACAACAGCTCTTTTCATTTTTGAAAGTAATTTTACAATTTAGATGTCATTGAAGCCTATGATTAAAACTAATGCTGATGATCTCCACGTTCAACTGTAACCTTTTGCCACTCAGTGGCTTTAACCAAGGAGACTTCAGCTTGCAATGACATCACGTGCATATCTTCTATGAACAATGCATTACACAAAAAATTGGCACCAAATGAAAGATAAGGGCACCACAATGACTTATGGAGATTGATCTTCTGGGGACCATGAATACCTGTTGAAAAATACAAGGCTAAATCCTTCACATCGTAGTTTAACATGTTAGCATCCACTAACCAACTTTAACTAAACATAAAGAGCAGCTAATATGCTAATAACAGTCTAAACTTGTAGTTTGCATTGAGTCAGTTTGGTTCTTTAAAAGCTGTGCACGGCATTATCTTATGTCACACTTAAAATGAAGGCAAAGGAAGTAGAGTTAACAACATGAACACTGTGGTGCATGTTTTGACACCTTTTTTCACTGTTGACTATTATAATCTCTCATCAATAAGGTTTGAACCTCAGGCTATGAGTTTAACACCATACACTTGTATCCAATCGTCAGCTTTCCAACCCGGATTTGTGCACGTACGGGGAACAACAGGGTCCAGACACGAAGCAGGTATGAGGGGGAAAAACATGTCAAAGTTAAAGGTTGACTCTCTGAGACTTCAAATTCAGGAAGTGACACCTTTCATTCTAGACTGAAACTAGAAATGCAGTCATTGGGGAAAAAACAAAAAAAAAATGAACCAAAAATCTCCTCCTAACGGTCTCCAGCCATGTATGTCTGAAACAGGAACCACTTCAAAAGTGACTTGACAGACAAAGGAAACCACTATTTGTAACTAATAAAATAATGTGTAAAATAATTGCGATGTAAATACCAGACAGACACTTATAACGATAAGAAATGACTTTGGATTAGGCTGTGAACCTTCAATGATTTTGTGGCTGTCACCACAATGATCATCAGATAAGATTTTCAACATTATCATTAAGAGGGACCAAGTGTTGACAAAAAGTTGGCAAAACTGACCGCATTAATTTAATTCCCCGAAACACAGAAATCAGATCGTGTGAGTGAAGGGGGAGGCAGTGAAAAGGAGGGGTCCCACAAGCTGAGCGGGGCTGCAGGAAGCCTGCAGAGCAGCATGGCCTGTGGGATGTGTTACCTCTGTGGTTTTGAAAGTGTTAAAAGCTGACGTACATTGCTGCATCGTCTGCAAACCAAGACACACATACTGTTCGCAAACATCCCACCCCAGTGAACGTATCACCCACCAACCGCCATGTGACACGAGCAGGTTCAGGTTCATAGAACTTTTGTCCATTTTGTGCAACAGGAAAGGAAGTGTGTGTGTGTGTGTGTGTGTGTGTGTGTGTGTGTGTTATTGTGCTGTACGCTCATTAACATATACTGTATTTATTATAGTATTTTAGCAGAGCGGAGGTGGGAAAATTGTGCACCAAAAAGAAATGAGCTGAATGGAAAGGTTAAAAACTTGCTACGTAATTTAAGTCGCCATCTAGTGGTGAGCCAGTATACTGCAGTTTAAAGGCAACTTATACAGTATGTGAATAATTTGTTGTAAATTGTAAGCTGTGATCTTATAAAAAATATTTAAAAAGGGAAGTTGAGTAATCCTTATACAAAGCATTAATCTTCCTCATGCTTTTATGGTGTAGTTGGCAATGAAACAGCACAGTCTCCTCCAGATAAGCCTCGTTTGTTCCAGTCATAATTCATCATACTATCGGTTGAGTATGAATCCATGACCGTGAGTAACATCCTTTGAGCTTTAACTCACTATGAGCTTAAGAATGTGATTTCTAAATTATCTTATTTTGACACGAAACTTGACTCAGAGCTGACTCACTTACTTATACACGCGCTAATTTTAATATTTCACTGCTTGCGTTGGTTTTCCCACATATTATCATTACTTAAAAGCACAAAGACACAGGATGTGCGGGTGAAATAAAAATAAAAGTCACTTCCGTGGGCTGTGGTGGAAATGAGTCTCCCATCGTGTAGCGTAACCACACACATCGCTCCATACAGTACATCATCACCCCAACGGTGTCGCAAGACGCCAAGCTAGCCACACATTCACAAATTTAAAGGATTTATTTCAGTTTATTCAGATATTCTTACAACGGCAGATAAAGTTTTTTATGTCTTAGTGCAGCGCTGATTTGCCTCTAACTCAAACAATTCATGATCTTTACAAATAGAAAAAAAAAGTGAATATAGTTCAAAATGACTAACAATAAACTCAAGTAAAAATAAAAGAGGAGGTTAGCTGATTTACCTTCAGTGATGGCATTTATTAATATTTAAACCGTCTTCATGGGCTATATACAGATACTATAAAATTAGATGTTAAAATATATAATCTTTTTGCAGAATTAATAACACTGTACACAGCCTTTGTAGGATTATGTTAACGTTCTCCCTAATAAAAAGATAATAACACTGACGCTCCCTACAGTTCACCTCTGTACAACAATGGAGACACATGTAAACATGACAACCATTAAGAAAGAAATGCAAACGTCTTCAGTCTGTCTCACATCCAGTGCAAACATGAAGGCAGTGGTTCACATCTTGCCACGGAGCCGTCGGGTATGGCGTTCACACCGCGGTTACAGGTCGACCGCCCTTCTCTGTCCCGCACATTCGAGCTATACATAACAAACCATTCCCACTCAAACCATCCTTCCAGCATGACTCACACTGGGCTGGTTCACCAAAACGTCAGATCTTAAGTTCAGTCCCTGCGCTCCTTTTGGCTTTCCCGTAACTTCAAAATGACAACCCTTTTAATCCAGCTGCTCCTTTATCTGACCACCACAAATAAAAGAGCTCTCAGGTGACGTAACAGCCCACGTACGGCCATGTTGGCATCCCACAGCAATCCTAAATTCTTCTTCAGCCACCTTAAACGGCCTTGAAATTGTATAGCCTCAGTAGGAAGACTAAATTTTCACCCGAGGCCAGAGCTGTTTGGGTTATTTCAGTTCTATGTTTGTGTTTCAGTTAAAATCTCGTCACAGCTGCGAGGTTGTTTCCAGGTCTGGTTAAATCTGAGCATTATACCTCATTAAACTGCAACAAAGCGTACGCGATCAACTCCACTTTCAATTGTTGGTAGTTTAGTTATGAATGATCTGAGATTTGAAAAGTTTCATGGCTTGGGCAGATTTTAAAATGAAAAGCTAGCAGTTTTGATTAAGCTCAATTGAAAACTTTCTCCAGCTTATCTACCTAAAATATAACTTATTGCATGAGGTCCAACCTTACTCATATACACAACTTAAGGTTGAAAGCCTTGTTTTTTTCCGAAACTCTTTTCTCATCAGAAGAAACGTCACAAACAATCAAAGTCACTGTTCTATCCCAAATGTGCTATCTATCTAGCATTAAATAATGTGTTTTAGTTCTGTTTACTTCGTAGTATATCCGTGTCTGGACTAGCTCTCGGGAGCAGAACCAGCAGTGTTGGCGGCTCAGCCCTGTTCCCTTCCCTTCCCCTCCCTCTGCACAGTGAGCTGCAGGGCACGGTGCTGAGCAGCTAGGTCAGACCCGGAGCTCCGCTGGACCTTCATCAAAGTAGCGGTGGCGCCAAACTCCAAATCAGTCTGGACAAACACAGAGAGAAACGCACAGTTAGCTGGTCAGCCTGCCACCTTTGTCCCAGGACCAGCAAAAAACTTTCCACAATGTTTCATGTCTCATGTTGGATTAATCACGCAATATTTCCTCAGCGGTAGTCAACATGTCCTATCTGGGTGTTACGCCCTCATCCTGACAGGGCGCTACTGTGATTTCATTAGTAAAAAAGTCAAACATTTTGGCTTTGATCAGGACGGACATCAGATTTTTGGGACACAGTGTTATACACATACACTATTCAGTTACTTTTATGTACCAAGTTAACAAACTTAAATATATATTTATATACATGAACATACATTAAAGTTATTAAACAGCTAAATATAACAGTTTGAATGACCTTAAAATAGACAACAATATTACTCCAATAAAAATGCTAATTTCAGATTACAAAGTAGATTACATTGCTTTATAAGTAAGCGCTACATCTTCATGCTAACAAACCTTGGTTCATTTCCATGCTTAACCGCTAATTTTAGCCTCTTTTCAGTTAAGTAATATTAGCAAACAAAGTAAAACACATAATGTCATGTCAGTTTTAGTTTAACAAAGGCAAAGTGCTCATTTTAATGAAACACGCTAGTGGCGTTGTGAGCTAAATGTTAACGTGACAAGTTTACCGTGTTTATTTACATGTTTAGCTATCTTAGTTAAGACTATTAGCTCACTTACATAGGCAAACTAGTAAACCACATAATAGTGTGAAGACAGTTTTGGTCTAATAAACTCAAGGTGGTCAAGATGGTGTTTGGAATTTTAAGATAAGATTAAGATCTTTATGCATTTGGCATTAGTAGGACCTAAGAGGTATACAAAATAATCATCATCTTTGAACTGGCAGTAGTTTTTGAAAAAAAACTGTGTACCAAAATATAGAACTGTTTATTATCATGCAAAAGCACAATTGGAAACAATGAAATCCCAACGTCCTCAAACGCATACTCATGAATTTGTTAAATTTCCATGTTATATGAAACTAGAAAAGTTAGTAAGCATGTATTGACCCTTCTTTATCAGTACAAGGGGAAAAAAAGTGTCCCCATATGAGGACGCAGGGCCTCAGGAGGTTAAACATGGTTGGTGGATTTGTGAGCAAGGTAAGCAAACATATTAAATATAGCCATGTTAGCATTTGAAGGTGTTAGCATTTAGCTTACCAAGTCACTAGCAAGTTGGAAGTGTCAATTGAAATGAACACTTTGCCTTGACCATACATAACATGTTTATTTACCTTGTTTGACAACTAACTTCAGCATGCTAATGTGGGCAAAGTGTTACACATAATGTACAGCCATTTTAGCTGAAGTTGTAGCAGTAATATAATGGCGCGCAGCCCATCATGATGTGATTTGGAAGCTGATGTACAGTGAAAATAAAACTAAGGAGTTTCTGAATGCAAGAATGTCGTACGTAATGTGATGGGCAGAGGTTGAATTCTTTCGATAGAAATCCCACACAGGAATGCAAAAATAAATAAAGCAAGCACATACACGTCTGTGCACACTCACATGCATAGTTCCCAAAACACCCACTCCCATTGAAAAAATACCACACGAACAAACGGCAGGAATACCACAACCATAATTAAGTGCGTGCCACACCTCAGTCTACATGTAGCAACAATGTGAGTTATTTATAGGTGAGTCAAAAGAAAATTACAGCAAAGAATGACATTATAGAGTCATTATAGAGTTAATAACAGATTCTGAAAATAGGTCTTTTTTGTGGTGTACTGACCAGCAGGTGTCACTGTCACCAAGTTGTGTTTCCTTTAACCTTTTGTTCCTTTTCCCTCCTTCTAATCTCTTAGGAGATGTGTTTTCCGTCTGATTTATCACGTTTGTGTGTTGGACCGGATGTGGCGCCTGCCCTTTACTTCCTGGGTTTGCTACAGATTGAAAGATGCTACCGAAAACACTGGCTCATATCTCTTGTCACCATTGAACCTTTTAGTCCTTGGATAACAAAAAACATGGAAACTCGGCCATAAATAGACCAGCAGCATTTTTCCTGGAAGAACCCCAGCTTTTTCTTTCCCAGCTCCGATCGAAGCAGACAGAAGCTGAATTACACTGCCCGCCAATTTCAAAAGGAACCACAGAGGTCTATTTGTGGCCGGCTCGCGGTTTGCCTTCACCCGCAGACATGACAGCTTTTTCGTGGGTCCGTAGTTGGTTTCTCTGCCTCGGAGACTTTTGTCAACACAGAGTTTTATTTTCAGACTGCTGCTACACAGGAGGGTTTTCAAATATGGCCGCAAATGCAAAGAGGAGGTAATTTTTTTTCCCCTCCAATGTTCAACTGTGACCACAAGAGTAACTACATTGATGTCAATGATGAGCCTTGCTTAATCTGCGGGACAATCATGAAGTGTTAAATTATCAAATAGGCACAGAGGACTGGAGACATCACAGCCCTAGTCTGCAATCTGAATCACATCACAGTAAGAGCCTGTGTTCCTGGAACATCTCATCTAGGCCAAGACTGGGAGATACAGTGTGTATGTGTGTGTGTCTGTACAGTCGAGTGTGAGAGGGGACGTTGTTATCAACTGGGCAGCCTTTCAACTTTGTCCCTGCTCCCTCAACCAGGCCTCTAATGTCTGTCTTCCTCCCCGTCTAAGGGATTAGACTGAGAAAGAGGGTCTCTTTTCTTCTGCCTGCTAACTCAAGACAATCAGCGCAACCACTTGTTATTCTGCTCAGGATCTGCAGGGTGGTTCGAGCGAAGTCTGGAGCAGCAGGGAGCTTTATTTCACAAGATAAAATCTATTTTCAAGTCCTACACAAGACAATCCATCATAATCTGAGATAAACACTCCTAAACCAACAGCGTGATTGAGGCCTCTGTTATGTGCAACACAGTGTGGGTGAAAGTTGGTTTTGGAGCTTGTAAAAACGAGGCGTGGAGTCAAGTATGAATAAACGCAATGTGTCAGTGAGTTCTCATCTTCAAGACGTCTGATTTTACATTGTGTTGGAAACAAAGGAAGGAGGAAAAAAAGAAACACATAACTCAATGCTTGGCAGAAAAACACGAGATATTTTGAGGTATCTCTCTTGAGCTAAACTTTAAACGATGCCAAGATGGAGAGCAGGCGCGAGGCTGCTGTGGCCTTGACACAGGAGCGCCACTTTTGTTTTTCTTCCTTTACGACTCTTGTTTGGCCACCGGGAACACCAGGGCCAGCCAAGCCTTCTGTCATTGACGCGTACGTTTGCTTTTCCCTGGCGTGCAGAAAATTTGCGATAAAGGGGAAACTGGCTGCGGTCCATGGCGCCGCCGCCACTGTTTCCATGTCGGCCAGAGAGGATTGTGGGAAAGGCGTTAACAGGAGTCAGTGATGATCTGCGAGCATCCACCCTTGCACCGTTAGTGTGGAAAGTAGCTGCGAGCTGACCTCCTGAGTTTGTTTCCTGGTGACATGAGGTATTTCACGGGGGTGTGTGAATACAGACCTTATCTTTTCTTCTACAGGTGGAAAAAACCCATACATAGTCACCATCAACGGTTGGCTACCAAGTTTTAGTTGTTATCATATGAAGCGGATATAGTGAGCATCAACATTGCCCTTAATCTGGAATCATATTTGTGTTACCCAGTAATGTTTAAGCCATTTTCAGCCATAACATCACGAATGACTGATCACCAGTGATTCACACTGTCAGTATATATCACCAGCCAGTCAGTGGGTGGGATGTACTGGGCAGGAAGTCCTCAGAGGTGACAAAATGAAAACTGCTGCTGTTTCTGCTGTGTCAGTGTCTATTAAAAGTGGTCCAAGGGAGTAGAAGGGTGTAAAACAGAGTCAGGGTCATGGGGAGTCATGGCTCACCAATGGACGCGGGAAGTGAAAATTGACTCATGTGGCTTGATCTAATACACAAGCTACTGCAATGCAAAAGAAAGTAGCAGCTGGTTCTGATATGGAAGTGTTACAACACGCACTTTGTCACAGTGTGTTTAGTATGTGTAACTGCAGAGCAATCAGAACGTCCATGCTGACCTCCACAGCACCAGACCCGCACCACTGAGCAACAAAAGAAGTTGTTTCAGTCTAGAGATTGACATATCGGGCCGATATTTGTGTTCTCTATTGGTAACATTTGTTATCATTGTGTCATTTTCATCATGTAAATGGAGGGAGAAAAAGCAGTATCGGCCCCAAAAAATCGGTATCGGCCCTAAAAAATCCATATCGATCTCCAGTTCTGTTACATCAATCTCATTTTCTTTCATGACATGTGTATTCTATCTGGGGGAACACATGGCACCAAGATGCCAGGAACACCCACATGCTGCTGTCACGGAAAAACGCTGCATCTGGATGAGATTGCCAATGGTGCTCATTGTTTGGTGGTTTTTATGTTGTGGCTGATCAGCCTTGTTGCAAATCCGATTGCTGCCGGTCAGCATCTGGGTCTAATAAATACCAGGATGTTTTCTGTTTATGCAACCAGAGGACGCACTTCATCATAGTCTCTAATGACAAGACGTACTCCAAACTTGGCAAGCAACACAACAGGCTGCAAAGTAAACACTACTCTGCATTCTAACACATTCTGTAATAAAGAGAAAATCTATGTCAGACTGTGACACTTTCCTGGAACAACCTCAGCCTTCTGCAGGAACTTTCTATATTCATCCATGTTTTCCTACTGGATTACTGAAACTGGTGAACCTAACGGGGGGCAGACCTTCAGACACTCCCATAAAAGGAGTTACAGTAAATCTGATGACAGGCTCTAAGGTACTATGATCCACAATCCCTGCATTTCCCCAACGGTCTTTAGAAAAACCACCAACCACGAGTGTGACCCAGCTGCTGTCAAACACGTTTGCCCAAGTATTCCAACTGCGCTGAGGTTTCCAGAGTTATTCCGAGAGAGGAAGATGGGAGGCGGTGGGGTTTGAACTCACCGTCGGTACAGATGAAACACTTGCAGAGACACACGCACAGACACAGGAGGAGGACCGCCGCCACGCCGCACACCGAGAGGAGGATGACCATGGCTGGAGGCACTGCGGCGCAAATTTAGATAGTAACAGTGAGTCTATGCGACATATGTATTCAGAATGAGTCCCCTCAAGTTTGGCCCTATCCATCTCCTCACCGTTTGTGTTGAGGGACACTGTCATGGGTTTCTCCAAACCCTGGTGGTGCACGATGCACTTGACAGACATGTCGGCGAGCAGCCCCGACTGGAAGAGCAGCGTGCTCGTCACGGTCGTCGTGCCGTCGCCCTGAACGTACGTGGACGTAACGGGCGGCCCGAGCGTTCGGTTGTCGTCGCCGGCGTCCCACGTGATCTCCGCCGCCGGCCGGGACTGGGCGGTGCAGTTGGCCTCTGTGACACCCGGGGACGTGGTCACATGGCTCACCTCCGGTTTGGGCAACACTAGGGGCAGAAAAGTTAGCGTTTTGTGACTTCTTCTAGATGTTGCTACAGTAAAAATGTTTACTTGGGCTCGTCTTATCGGGTGTTGCGTATTATATCTGCAGCCTGTCTATCAGAGGTCCCTCTGCCCCGAGGACATAGTGGCACAAGTCGACATGGAAACAAAAGCCAGACAGAGAACAGAAGCGGAGCAGCTTTTACTGACTGTGTGTGTCTGGGTATTTGGTTCCGTCAGTCCAGACAAAAGCAAAGCTTGTTCAGCAGAGCAAGAAGAACACACACACACACACACACACACACACACACACACACACACACACACACACACACACTGAGGCCTTGTGTCCAGGGAAACAGTGCAGCACTTATCCTGTGGGATTTATCCCAAATTAATCACCACTTTCCCTTCAGTGACACCCCTTCCTCATTATCGCTCCAAACACACATGCACACAGGATGATCAGCGCATACCCGTGGAAGGTTTGCTTATTTGAAAAGTCTTTGGGTGTTTCTAGCACAGTAGCAGCACAGAGAGGGAAAAAACATGTTGGTTAGGGACACTGAGGCCAATCTCCTGCTCAGAACAGTAGTTTAATAACCCACCTAGTACCCCTCACCTCAGGTCTGCCTGTGGTTTGTTTACACACAGAGCTTCCCTTTCCTGAGCTACATCTGAAAGCTGCACACACATTTCCTTTCGGCCTACCGCCACTATAAATCCCTCCTAGAAGCAGTGTGCTGGCAGGATTTCAGTATATTTCCACAGACTCTTACACATTTCACGTCTTCCTCGGAAAATGAAAGATTTCCAGCTGGGTTGGTAATTAGGAAATAAAGGTCTCACCATAAACGGTGAGGCAGGCCGTCGCTCTCTTGGTGCCGTCCGGGTACGTGTGGAACTCGCAGGTGTAGCAGGCCTCGTCCTCCGTTTGGACCGGACGGATGGTGAGCTGGGTGTCCCCCACGGCTCGGCTCAGGCTGACCCGGCCCTTGAACTGCTCCTCTGTCCTTTGGTGGCCGTGTTTGGTGTAGGACGCCACGGTGACGGTGTCGCCCTGCTCGGCCGTCTTCCTCCACAGCACCTGGCGAACCCGCTCGGGAAGGCCGTACCAGCAGGACAGGGTGGCCTGCTTCCCGCTTATGGCCGTCTTGTTTCCGTCCAGGTGCACCTTACCTGGTAGAAAGAAACTTCATCCATGATACAGACGATACAGGACGTGGTTGCGTGGTTAGAGGTGGGGGCGGATTCCTTCAAATACAGTCTAAACAGTATGCAAGGAATCTCGGAGTAATTACAATGTGTGCATTTAATCCTAACAGGAAGCAGCACTGCCTGCTCCGACTGGGTGGAGTGGCTTTCTTTCCTGTTCAGATGGAGACGCTTAATTTGCAGAACTATAGTGAAAACATTCTAAATCTATTCTCTATAGATAATCCATCTATTATCTATCTTATGTCAATCAAGAATGGAATGGAAGAGTATTAAGGTCACCCATGAGAAGAGAAAATAGAGGAGGTAGATTTTTCTCATCCTGCACTTTGAGAAAAAAGCCGAAACACATTATCATAAAGTAGACCTTACCGTATTGTCAACACCCTGCGAAAGAGCACTGACAATGTATTTCACATTCCTGAGTAAACAGATGGATTCAGAGTCTCAAATGCTCACTGGTAACGCTGATGCACGTCACGGCCTCTTGCGCGCCCGTGGGGTACACGTCGAAGTAGCAGTGGTAGCAGCCCTCATCCTCCGCCCGCACCCTGTTGAAAGTGACGTAGCTGGCGTCGTTGTGGGAGGCCGCGAGCTGCACGTTATTGTCTTTGTGGCTGATTTTCACCGGCTCGGTTTGCCTGTACGCCAGGACGGGCGTGTTGTGCTTGTTGACCCAGCGCACTTGGTGGATGGTCTCGCCCCTCGCCATGGTGATGTTGCACCCGAGCGTGAGGGGGTGACCTACCTCTGCGATCACGTTGGCAGTGGCTACGACTTTACCTGGTGTAGCAAATTGTAGAACAAATAGAAGTAGAAGTGAGAAGCCAAGTGACTTTCATTGACTTTATGTAAAGCCAAGACATATTTGTGCAACAATCTTTGCCGTTTTTTTGCAAAATACTTTTATTGAGGGGGACACTTAAGCTTTTTGCCAGATGCTGCTACCCAAATAGGCACAGATTTGAAATCATACACGAGTTTAACTTGCAATATATCTCACATTATAAAGGTACACCACCAGTCAAAAGTTTGGACACACTTTTTGATTGAATTGAATGAGTGTGTGTCCAAATTTTTACTGGCAGGTACTTTCTAACTTTCTGTTGACAATGAACGTTTTCGTCTCGTGTCCTTAAGTAGTCATACAGTCAGAAATCACAAAACAAAATGTGCTAGAGTACATGTAAGAAAGTGCAAGGTGGGGTCTACCTTGCGTCGTGGATACAAATGTCGCTGCGATCCAGAGCAGCAGACACAGGGGGTGAACGGGTCCGCACATCGCACACTCGAAGAGGGGTTACCAACTCACTCGCTGACCCTGTATCACCACCAGGCTCCAGGCGTGAGCTTCGACCACACCTAGATCTCACTGGGAACCGGCCGCAGCTGCATCTCACTGCCACGCGGTCTGCTGAAAACACCAAGCCAGGGGATGACATTATCAGTGACAGCATCGTAAGAGCTCTGGGCTTTCAAAAGTCGCTGCCGCGGCAACGAGTAGATCAAGAAACACCACCTGGGGCCTAATGGAGGTTTTGATGTTAATTCACAGCAGTGGGCCTGTAATTATCTGACACCAAAACAAGCCTTCGCGTCTAGACCTTGACATTTCAACATCGATACCTGTGAGGTTATCTCATAACGCAAGACGGGATGACAAGACGTTAGTCACTCAGGTGGCCACAGCATGTGTGCAAGTGTGTTTATAGTGAAAAAAGGTGTGTGTAATTAGAGCGCAAACACCAGCCAAACCCAGTGGTTGCTTGGCTTTAAACGTCACTGCTGCTCAGGTTTAGTAGAGATAATATATATATATAAAGTGGGTTCCGATCATTTCTCACATCCTGGATTTAAAAGAGAGGTGGAAATGGCGCAAATTGGCCTTTGATGAGGAGGTGGATTGGACTTTAAGGGGGGAAAGAGAACCCCCAACTAAACCACAACACAGACCGGGTACAGACCCCACAGCTTTACGGGCCGATATTTGCTCTTTTACGGTGCCAAACATCTGGCTCCAAACATGCAGCCTGCTCCCGTTGGACAACAGTTTTCCACTACAAAACACTCCACTGATGTCTGAGATTTGGCTCCAATCTGACCCAGTCAATCAAATGTAGCCATTTAATACGCAGTCGTAGAACATTTGCAGCATTTGTGGAGCTCAAATGCGTCGCTGCCATGTAAATAACGCGTAGTAATTAGGAGAAGGGCTACACGCGTCTTTTTACAAGCATGTTTCATGTTCGCTGCCACCAGCGAAAACCCGAAAGAGTCTGTTCTACACCCAGATGTGCGACAGAATACTTTGGCCCACGAGACATTTCTCGAAGCCTTCTTTAGAAATAAATCGCATTTTATAAAGGTCATTGTACCACAAGTCATATGGATACAGAACAACTCTTCTAAACAGTTTGTACATTTATGATAAGTTGCAGTTTAAATAAATCAGTTCAATCGAAAAATATTTTTTAACTTATCTGAAAAGATTTAAATACTGACTACAGGTGTTTTTATTAATGGGTTAATGATAAATGTACAAGTAAAGATTGAAAACTATACATTCGTTAAACTTGAATTCAAATGAGTTCTAACTGGGACTTTAAATGGTTGATCAAACTTACCCGCTGACAGATGTCAGTCCACAGAGACGAAGCTGGCTCCGAGTGACTGAGATGCTCCCTGCACTGGAAGTGATCTCAAACTGGAACAGCATAATCCAGGGTTCATACATTAAACTGCGACCGAGCCGCATTGAATTCCTCGAGCCTGGTTTCCTGGATCTCTGCAAATAGCATCAATTTTTTTTAACCTCAATCCTGGGAAAACAATGACCCCTGACGGCCAAGAGTTGAAGTTAAAAAGGTTTGATAGGAAAGTCACGTTTATATTAATATTTCACAAATCAAATATTAAAAACCCGAGACAGAATTGCCCCATTAGTGATTCCCTACATTATTTTGATAAATCGTCAATATGTGTAATTCATAACAATAACTCGGGGGTCAAACTCAAACTTACCTCAAAAGTACCTTTAAGTTTTAAGACCTCATAAAGTCGTGGTAAGATTTTTTAACACCTTTTAATTTCCGCAAAACTGAATTATAAGATTTGAATACTTTTCAAGACCCTACAGATGCCCTGGATTAGCAGCACGTTCAAATCATTTTCACAGTATAGCATCAGATTAATAAATGGCACCTTTGAACTGTTATACACTCACTTGTTATTTTACATCTCAAGGAAAACGTTAATCACATACGGAGAGACACAGAGGCACATTAACATGTGAGAAAGGTGGCTGATTACAATTACCAAAATAATAACAATGCACTGGTATGTTATGCACTTACCAAGCTTTCACAATCCAGTGGGAGGACAAAGGAACAGTAAAGCAAGCATCTCAATAAAGCTCAGTTTATGGAGCAGGCATGCACTCCAACCTACTGTAATCGCGGATAAATGGCGCCCTCTTGTGGTGATTGTGCAAAGTTTTAATGACTCCAGAATAAATTCCATCTAAATGCATAATATGAAGGCAAACAAGTTCAGTTTTTATGGCTCATCTTTATTTTCTTCTACAATAAAGACAGCAGAAACATCACAAAACCACAAAAAGAAAACTGCACTTTACATCATGGTCCAGCATTGAATTTTGGATGGCATGTTTGTTATATGAGAGGAAGAGGATTAGAAGCTAAAATGCTGCCTCTCTTTTCTTTCGAGCCTTACACCTCGCTTAAACTTACAGTTCATTCACGTAAAGACAAAGACATCAAAATAGCTCTAACCCATAGGTTTAGGTATAGGTTTGGGTGTTACTTTGGAGAAGCTTGTGATTCAGTTTTTATTCTCATGCCAACTTGATGACCCACAAGCACTGATGACCACTAATGCAGAAATAGTGTAAAGCGGTTTGTTGATCGCGTAGCTCTCTCTTGTGTCAGTTCACTGTACTGCACCATAAGCAGACACTGGTTTGACCTCAGGGATGGTCTCAGATGCCGCTACCCGAGAACCAGAGAGCGGTCGTTCATGCAGCTCTACAAAGTAAAGACATTTAACAAATAGGAATATACTGTTATGAAGACAGGGGTGTATAACTATAGTGATATCAAAAAAGGAGTTACAATGTATGCTTTAAAAAGCACCAGAACCTACCTTGAACTGTTAGGTTCCCACAGTCCAAGGCAGCACAGGCTGAGAACAGCTGGGTAAGCAACTCACTGCATTGCATTCAGTCTGCAGCTACAAACAGGAAATATGCATTGAGGATAATGTGTCTCTTTTTTTTAAACAAATTTTAATTGGTCTTGGTCTTTTTTCCCTCTCAATCAATTGATTGAGAGGGAAAAAAGACATCGAACTTACCTGTTGACAGATGTTAGCTCAGAGAGATGAATCAGCCTCACGGTGACCGAGATGCTCCCAGAGCTACAATCATTATGAAAGAGGAAAAGCTCGGTTCCCATACTAAACTGCGAATGAGCTGCGTTGATTTTCTGCTGCCTTTATCCAGCCACAAATCTTGCCAGTTGGTCTGAGACTGTCTACAGACCTGAAACCTGAACACACAGAGACCTTAAATGGTCAAATTCTGCAATTGATGCCAAAAATCTGCCTCAAAAACATAGGCATGGTTTTGGAGAAAAAAAATAAAATAAATAAAATCACATTAACATCAACAAAATAGGAAAATTGAATAAAATTCTATGAACAGACATAGAAACTCTTAACTTTGAGTGGAAATGCACAACGGCATATGTAATATATATTCTTACAGTTAGTAAATGAAGAGAACAAAATATTCAATATGGACAATAAACATTATTCTTTTATGTCTGTAGTTGCAACATTTAGGCTTGCTAGATGATAACCAGATAAAAAAGTAACCACTTTTCACAGTATGTACATCTTGCTGAGGAATTGTAATTATTTTCCAAGAACTGGAATATTGTTAATTCCTTTTTGATTTATAAGATTCACGGAAGTCTGTTACATAGAAACAGTCCTAAAACTCCAACGCCTGTGTGTCCTTCATTTTGACACAGAAATTTGACCAAACGCTTAGCATGACATTATCAACTTTCTGTTATGCCTGTCGAGCTGGGAGAAAAGCAGCAAGAATTAAGAGCAATAATACAAAGAAACACAAGTAAAATTAAGTTTATTCAAACCGCTAGAAACAACAATTAAACAGGATTTCAAATCCTCAAAAGAATAAATTAAAAAATTCCCATGCCTCTTCCACCACTGATCAGTGGCATGGTTGTGGGCCAAGAGCTCTTTCGTGATTGAATGACGCCAGATGCTGCCCTCCACGTTCTCCTGTACAGCCTATTCGGGGTTGCTGGCCTAGTCCCTGTTCTCGCACCGTCTTCGGCGACAGAAGCAGGGGTGACCGTCTTCGGCCCCAGTGTGGGTCATCTACCCCCGTGACATTGGCATGGGTCACCGTGTATGTCGATAATGGCGTGGGTCACCGTCCTCGTGGTCAAGGTCCTCAATCACCGCACTTGGCGACAGTGCTGAGGGTCACCATCTTCAGCAACAGTGGCGTGGGTCACCGTCCTCACAGCCACCGCCCTCGGTGACAGCACCAAGGGTCACTATCTTTGGCAACAACGGCGTGGTCTTCACAGTCACCGCCTTTGGCGACAGCGTCAAGGTTCACCCAGTTGAAGGTCACCCAGTTTTGCGCAATGGCGTGGGTCCCCGTCTTCAGCAATACTGTCGTAGATCAATGTCCTCGGCAACAGTGGCGAGGGTCATCGTCTTCGGCAACAGCGGCGTGGGACACCGTCCCTGTGGTCACCATCTTTGGCAACAGCGATGTTGACAAGGGTCACCCTTGGAGTCAACTTCTTCGGCGACAGCAGTGAGGGCCAGCATCCTCACCGACAGCACCACGTGTCACCATCCTTGTGGGTCACCATCCCCTGCGACAGCGTCCAATGGCATATGTCGCGACACTGCTCTCCCTTACAGCCCCTTCAGGGTAACTTACGACGACGACAACAACAGCAGCATCATTAGTGATCTCCACACGCGACAACCTCCCTGTGTGAGCAGCGAGGGTCACCGTCCTCAACGACAGTTGAATCCGGTGCCATATGACGATTGTCATGACACCGCTCTCCTGCACAGCCCCTTCAAGGTAAATGACCTCACCATCCTCTGCACAGTGGCGAGGGTCACCGTCCACATCGAAAGCGTGGGGAGTCACCACCCTCGACGACAGCGGTGTAGATCACCGTCCTCGACGACAGCATGGTGAGTTACCACCCTCGGATACAGTGGTGTGGTCACCATCCTCTGGGACAATGTCGTGGGTCACAGTCTTCGCGGTCACCATCTTCGGCAACAGCAGCATGGGCTACCATCTTCAGTGACAGTGGCGAGGATCGCTGTCTTCAGCAACACCAGCAAGGGTCACCATCCTCGGCTGACAGCGGCGAAGGTCATCTACCCCCATGACAGAACCGTGGGTAACCTCCCTCTGCGACAGTGTCGTGGGTCACCATCCTCAACCACAGCATCATGTGTCACTGTTCTCAGTGACAGCGGCGGGGATCACTGCCCTGGGCAACAGTGTGGTGAGTCACCACCCTCAGCAACAGCAGTGTACCTCACCATCCTCTGTGACAGCAGCAAGGGTCAACATCTTAGAAGACAGCAGTGTGGAATACCGTCCTCAATGACAGAAGCGAGGGTAACCGTCCTCGGCGACAGCGTAGTGAGTTGCCGTCCCCAGCGACAGCGGCGTGGGTTAGGGTTAGGCCGTCAGCGGCGTGGGTTAGGGTTAGGCCGACAGCGGCGTGGGTTAGGGTTAGGCCGACAGCGGCGTGGGTTAGGGTTAGGCCGACAGCGGCGTGGGTTAGGGTTAGGCCGACAGCGGCGTGGGTTAGGGTTAGGCCGACAGCGGCGTGGGTTAGGGTTCGGCCAACAGCGACAAGGGCGCCGTCCTCGGCCGACAGCGGCGAGGGGCGCCGTCCTTCGCTGACAGCGGCGGAGGTCACCATCCATCCTCAACGACAGCATCGTGGGTCACCGTTCTCAGTGACAGCGGCGGGGGTCACTGTCCTGGAAAACAGTGTGGTGAGTCACCACCGTCGGCAACAGCGGTGTACGTCACCATCCTCTGTGACAGCGGCGAGGGTCAACGTCTTCGGAGACAGCAGTGTGGAATACCTTCCTCAACAACAGCAGCGAGGGGCGCCGTCCTCGGCCTACAGCGGCGAGGGGCGCCGTCCTCGGCCTACAGGGTCGAGGGGCGCCGTCCTCGGCCTACAGCGGCGAGGGGCGCCGTCCTCTGCCGACAGCGGTGTAGATCACCGTCCTCGACGACAGCATGGTGAGTTACCACCCTCGGATACAGTGGTGTGGTCACCATCCTCTGGGACAATGTCGTGGGTCACAGTCTTCGCGGTCACCATCTTCGGCAACAGCAGCATGGGCCACCATCTTCAGTGACGGTGGCAAGGATCGCTGTCTTCAGCAACACCAGCAAGGGTCACCATCCTCGGCTTACAGCGGCGAAGGTCATCTACCCCCATGACAGAACCGTGGGTAACCTCCCTCTGCGACAGTGTCGTGGGTCACCATCCTCAACCACAGCATCATGTGTCACTGTTCTCAGTGACAGCGGCGGGGATCACTGCCCTGGGCAACAGTGTGGTGAGTCACCACCCTCAGCAACAGCAGTGTACCTCACCATCCTCTGTGACAGCGGCAAGGGTCAACATCTTAGAAGACAGCAGTGTGGAATACCGTCCTCAATGACAGACGACAGCGTAGTGAGTTGCCGTCCCCAGCGACAGCGGTGTGGGTTAGGGTTAGGCCGGCAGCGGCGTGGGTTAGGGTTAGGCCGACAGCGGCGTGGGTTAGGGTTAGGCCGACAGCGACGAGGGCACCGTCCTCGGCCGACAGCGGCGAGGGCTGCCGTCCTTCGCTGACAGCGGCGGAGGTCACCATCCTCAACGACAGCATCGTGGGTCACCGTTCTCAGTGACAGCGGCGGGGGTCACTGTCCTGGAAAACAGTGTGGTGAGTCACCACCGTCGGCAACAGCGGTGTACGTCACCATCCTCTGTGACAGCGGCGAGGGTCAACGTCTTCGGAGACAGCAGTGTGGAATACCTTCCTCAACGACAGCAGCGAGGGGCGCCGTCCTCGGCCTACAGCGGCGAGGGGCGCCGTCCTCGGCCTACAGCGGCGAGGGGCGCCGTCCTCGGCCTACAGCGGCGAGGGGCGCCGTCCTCTGCCTACAGAACAGCATTGTGGATCACCGTTCTCAGTGACAGCGGCGGGGATCACTGTCCTGGGAAACAGTGTGGTGAGTCACCACCGTCGGCAACAACGGTGTACGTCACCACCCTCTGTGACAGCGGCGAGGGTCAACGTCTTCGGAGACAGCAGTGTGGAATACCGTCCTCAACGACAGCAGTGAGGGTCACCGCCCTTGGCGACAGCGGCGAGGGTCGCAGCGTGGGTAGCCGACCCTGGCAGCAGCGGCGTGGGTCACCGTCCTCAGCTACGGCAGGCGCGGGTCACCGTCGTCAGCGACAGTGGTGTGGTCACCATCCTCTGGGACAATGTCGTGGGTCACAGTCTTCGCGGTCACCATCTTCGGCAACAGCAGCATGGGCCACCATCTTCAGTGACGGTGGCAAGGATCGCTGTCCTCAGCAACACAGCAAGGGTCACCATCTCGGTGACACGCGAGTATCTACCCATGACAGAACGTGGACCCTCGCGCGTGTCCGTGGTCACCATCTCAACCACAGCATCATGTGTCACTGTCAGTGACAGCGCGGATCACTGCCTGGCAACAGTGTGTATCACACCCTCGAAACAGCATGTACCCACTCCTCTGTGACAGCGGCAGGCAATCTGAAGACAGCAGTGTGGAATACCGTCCTCAATGACAGACACAGCGAGTGAGTGACCGTCCCACGACAGCGGTGTGGTAGGGTTAGGCCGGCAGCGCGTGGGTTAGGTTAGCCGACAGCGGCGCGGTAGGGTAGGCCGACAGCGACGAGGCACGTCCTCGGCCGACAGCGGCGGGGCTGCCGTCCTTCGCTGACAGCGGCGGAGGTCCCACGCAGCATCGGGTCACCGTCTCAGACAGCGGCGGGGGTCATGTCTGAAAACAGTGTGATCACACGTCGGCTACAGCGGGTACGTCACACCTCGTGACAGCGGCGAGGTCAGTCTCGGAGCGCATGGATACCCTCAACGACGCAGCGAGGGGCGGCGTGCTCGGCCTACAGCGGCGAGGGGCGGCGTGCTCGGCCTACAGCGCCGAGGGGCGGCGTCCTCGGCCTACAGCGGCGAGGTGCCCGTCCTCGCCTACAGCGGCGAAGGGCGCCGCCTCATGCCTACAGCGCGCATGGGCGCGTACCTCTGCTACAGCGGCGAGGGGCGCAGTCAACTGCCTACAGCGGCAGGGCGCCGTCCTCTGCCTACAGAACAGCATCGTGGATCACCGTTCTCAGTGACAGCGGCGGGGATCACTGTCCTGGGCAACAGTGTGGTGAGTCACCACCGTCGGCAACAGCGGTGTACGTCACCACCCTCTGTGACAGCGGCGAGGGTCAACATCTTCGGAGACAGCAGTGTGGAATACCGTCCTCAACGACAGCGGCGAGGGTCGCAGCGTGGGTAGCCGACCCTGGCAGCAGCGGCGTGGGTCACCGTCCTCAGCTACGGCAGGCGCGGGTCACCGTCGTCAGCGACAGTGATGTAGGTCACCATCCTCAGAGACAATGTCGTGGGTCACGGTCTTCGCAGTCACCATCTTCAGCGACGACAGCATGGGTCACTGTTTTCAGCAACACCAGCAAGAGTCACCATATTCGGCCGACAGTGGCGAGGGTCATCTCCCTCCACAACAGAACCGCGGGTAACCTCTCTCTGCGACAGCATCGTGGGTCACGGTCCTCAGTAGACAGTGGCGAGGGTCACCGTCCTCGGCAACAGTGGTGTACGTCACCGTCTTCTGTGACAGCAGCCAGGGTCATAGTCTTGTGACAGTGGTGTGGAACACCGTCCTCAACGAAAGCATCATGGGTCACTGTCTTCGCCGACAGCAGCGCCAGTCACCATCTCCAGCATCACCATCCTTGGGGACAGCGTGGGGAGACATCACCCTCAGCAGAGGCGGCATGGGTCGCTGGCATCCATGTTGTTCTCCCGAACAACTGTTACGGTCCATAAGCTCAACAGCATTCTCCATTCTCTCAGTTGGTTTGGGGTGAGTGAGTGGACTGACATATTGTTTGCTTGCCTTGTTTTTGTCTCTTCTTTTCCTGCGTCTTTTGGTATGCGTTTCTTTGTTTTTCTTCCCATATTTTTCCCTGTTTCTTGACTGCTCCACTTGAGTCTGATCCCTCACAGACACCTGTGTCTCATTTTCCATTGGCCCTATATGAACTTGTCTCTCACTTTGTGTTTTGTTAGTTCATCTCTTTTCCCCCCTATTTACTTGCCTCCTCATGTCTCAGTCGTGTTAGCTATGCCTGTGTTTTCCCTTCATGATTCTTGGAGTCACCGTTCATTACTTTAGTTTTGACGTACTGTACATTCATCATCAGGTACACTACTAAAACTAAAAACTATACATTCTAATGTCCTGCACAAAAATCTTATCTTCATGAAGGTTATAATGTTAATTTTATATTTAGAGAGTAGTTGTAATTTGTAATGGCTTTTAACTGGATTCAATTAAAACATGTTTGTCAAAAAACATTAAATTAAATAATACTACAAACCGCTGCTTCCAAAAAGAAGACTGTTGAACACAATAACCTCCATGAAGCTAAATTGTAAGTATGGTAGTTTGCATTACTTTTAACTTGCATAACTAGTGAACTACCAAGTAGGGTATGGTTGGACTGAATTGGGTTTTTACTAAATTCACTTTTGTTTGTTTACTCATGTGGTCTCATTTCCAGCCCTGCTCTGGGTCTACTTTTAAACTTCTTGTGTTTGTGTTTTGTCTAGATCTGAAAATGAGGAATGCAACACAACAGGTCACCCCAAACACAACAATCACTGTGACGCACCAAGTGAGTTCTATGAAAAAAAGAGGAAAAGAGAAAAACGTGACACAGAACAGCCTTTACAAATTGATCACAAGTTAACACAAGAATACAAACTTACTGGAATCTCCGTGATCAAATCCAGATTGATCAACTAAACCTGAAAAAAGAAACTCAGACATCAGGATCTCAAAGTAGTCATCAGTGTATAAATGTGTGATCTCTCAAAGTGTTTCTCACCATCAGTAGACGTGGGTTTGAGCCCAGGAATGGTCTCCATCACCTCTATCTGAGGACAAGAGAGCACTCCAACTCTACATCCAACCTGTGTGCTGTTTACATGGAGAGCTGACAGCACAGCTGTAGTGGTGACAGTGACTGTACCGTTGGTGTTGGACACACTGACGCTGTCGTAGTCAGTCAAGTTGAGGTCTGCTTGTGTAGCTCTCAGTGTTACAGTGGGAGCAGGTCGACCTGTGGCTGAACAGGACACAACTACCTCTCCAGAAGAGTTTGGTCCTCTGACATTTAGAACAGGTTGATGCAGCTCTGCAAAGAAAAGACATTCCCCTTTTACTACACGCAATTGTTTTAGAAAAAAAAGTCATTAGTGTAAGATAAGAAAAAGGAACAATGTAACAGAAATATAAATGTAGCAATGTAAACAACACAACATAGGAAATAAAGTCAGTAGAGCAAAATAAGTAAACAAAATACTATCAATATCGATCCATCTATCTATACTATACGATCGATATGCCCAGTCCTATTACAAAGACACCAGCTTCTGACACTCGTGTCCAGTCTGTTAGTTTGTCTGAGGACCAAGAGTCACCTGTTATGATGGAACAACATCAAATTGTAATGCAGTCAGGTTCTCACCGTAAACTTGGAGACATGTTCTTCCTGTCAGAGCTCCTTCAGGGTAGGAGTTGAACAAACAGAGATAGCAGCCTTCATCCTGCTCCGTCACATTATTGATGACTATGGAGCTGCTCTGAAGTCCAGCATCTTCAAACTCTACTTTATCTTTGAAGCCAGGATTCACTGTTTCACCAAAGACTTTGTTGTAGGTGGCAACATTAGTGCCTCCTCCAGGGAAGATCTTCTGCCACGTGACTTGACGGACATCTTTAGCTTCCACGAGCTGACAGTTTAAAGAAATTTTATTTCCCACTGCTGCCATCACGTTCTCCTGTGTCTGGATCACAGCTGGCAGACCTAAGAGGAGGAAAAAATGTTTTACTGTTTGACTGTTTTAGATGTCTATCTTAACTTGCGGGTCTGAAAACAGATTCTGGGTAAATTTATTTATCACAACCACACTTGCTTTCCACAAGAGCAGTGATGACAAGACGAAGCTTCATGAAGTCTTGAAGTTTTCCACCCTCCCCACATGGTCAAAACCTTTATCGTCATTTCACAGCCTGTTGGCTGTTTTAGAACATTGTCGACATGCCAAACAAATAAAAACAGCATCATTTTATTTGTGTGGTTAATGTATTGCTTCGTCGAATCAGTTTTTCTTTAATGTGTGGGCGATGCTGTGAAAGCAAGCTTTATTGTGGCAGAAGAGACAGCCAAATCAGAGCGTCCGTTTACCGAGGGAGAGTTTCTGAAGGGCTGTCTGATGAAGGTATGTGATGTCTTGCGTCCAGACAAAAAGCAGATGTTGGCAAATGTAAGCCTGAATACACTGCACAGCTAGCCATCTTCACTTTGTGCGTTACAGAGGAAATATTGGACATGAAATCGATGCCTGACACCTGTACGGATTCAGATGGAGCCGATTTATTCTGGAATGATATTTTGACTCTTGCTGGCCCCCTGTGCAATTGAATTTGACACCTCTGCCCTTAAAGAAGCAAGCCTCGATTACATCATTCATGAAAAGACTTCCTGGTTTTCTCAGCCGTGTACATCCCCTCATTGCACAACACCACTGCTCCCTGAATTCACAAACTCGCCTTTTTCTAAAATTCTTCTATCTGGAGATGATTCACATCAAGGGCTCCTCTTTTTCCACTTCTATTTTCAGCTTACACCAAATATACTTACATCTGATCAATCATGATGAGTGTATACACTGTACATCTACTCATAAAATCCCATTCTACAACCGGCATCCTGCCAGTGTTAACCACCATCTTAGTAGTGTCAGACCCACTGTTTTCACTCCGACTAAGCCTTCCACTTTGAAAGCTAGGAAGGACGCCTGGTTCAAGATCATCCTGTCAGGAGCAGATGCAGCTATAGGACTCCAACGGTAAAGTTGTCTCCCCAGTTCTTAGCCATTCTCTGACATCAGATCAAGTCCTTTTACAGGCTTGTCATACACTGAAGTCTCACAGTCTGAGGCTGCGTAATTTGAACAAGACAAGAAGAAGAAGAAGAAGAAAAGAAAACAGAAAAGAAAATAAATTTGAGAAACCATCTGTGATTAAACATCTTAAACATAAATCTAACATGTCTCCTCTTCTCCATACAGCAAGGATTAAAAATGTTCCCACAACGAACACATAAAAAGCTAAAACATATGTATATATATTTATGACTGAAGAACAAGTTGTTTCTCTTACCTTTTGAAAACATGAGTAGCAGAGAAACGAAGGAAAGGACAGCGCCTACAACCATTTTCCAAACGCCAAGAGAACTGCAAATGCGGAAATCAAACCAACCGGCGCCTATATATTTATGTCACTGGGTCAGACCACAATCTCTGTGGGTGTAGCGATGAAGACAAAACATGTAAGCAAAACGCTCCTTACAATAAGTAAATGGTACGCAAGTAATATAACAGCGTTCACCGGAACTCCATACAAACTGCCAAGTTATGTGTCTTTCTTTCTTTTTTTTTAAAGCTTATTTTGATTGTCGTTGTCCCCAGTGTTAACCGTGTATTGGAACATCCTCACCTTCACGGAAGTCAGAGCTAGCGGGCGGACTGAGCATGCGTACAATTCAGGCGCCAACCTATGGTTGGCGCCTGAATTGGCGCCTGAAACATCTCCCGTCTATGGTAGAACCAGCTCGATCGGCCGCAGCAGTTGTTATTCAGCGGAGGGGAAGTGAGAAGATTGCTTAACATTACATTATGAGTCCACAGACAGTTTCCTAAATCGTTTTTATTGCAAGAAATATTATCCACCTCCGTTGTCACCTCCTTGTGTCGCATCTCCTTCTTCTTTTCATATTCTCTTCCTTGTTTCTCTTCTGCTGCATCCCAGTCTTCAAAATTATCAAATTCTCCAAATAGGGAAAAGTTAACTATAAAATCACAGTTTTTTGTCAACTGTATTGCCGTTGTGATAAATAAACTGTGAAATAACGTATGTTCTGTGTTTCTGTTGCCACGGTAACCGAAGCGTTTCAGCCCGCGCAATCATATAGAACGGTCATCAGGCAATTTGACCGGAACGTCTTTATGATACAATACAGACTGACTAAATTAAAAATGCAGATAATGTGCAACGCCATTAAAAGGCTTGTATGTCAAAACGGATTGATATTATCAATAAAAACAGCGATAACGATATATTTAATACTAATAACACAATGTAGAGTTTATGATATAATGATCAAAATAAAACAAGATGTAGTTACAGGAAGAATAACACTTAGACTTGAACTTAGACAGACTTTAATGATCCACGAGGTTAATTACTTTATCACCGTAGCTTCGTTGCACATAAAAGTAAACACTCTTAATTAAAACACAAGAAAATTAAAAAATAAGATTAGCATGGATCGTGTCATCGCATTGTGTTTCCTTGTCCGCTGAGGGATATATATAATATATAATAATAATAAAACATATAATAATAATATATTATAATAATATTATAATATATATAATAATATTTGATTTACAACGCACTTTACATTTTAAGAACAACTCCATCTGACCAACGCTGGGTTCTGTTTATGTAGCTACAGATCAGACACAAAACTTTCGTTAGCAGTTAACATTAATGTTATGTATGAAACTGATGATTTATGAACAACATTTCCTACTTAGTACAATTACATACAGTAGCTGATTTCTAAATGTCACTTTTACCATATTATTGATGTCTTACTAACAAAAACACATTTTCTTTTCTTATATATATATATATAAGCTAGTAACTTATAGTAGTAAATAAGGTAGTTTAAGTTACTTAAGCTTTAGAGATACATTCAACACGTCCATCACAGGTAAATTATACAAAACATCTTCTGTTTCTTTCATGGGAACATCTGTAAACTACACAATAGTCTGTAATGCTAACAGTCTGACCGCTGGTAAAAAAAACCCTGCTCAAGATGGCGGCCGCGTTGACGCGTCTGACCAGCCAGAATGCAGCATCTAGTGGATATATATCTATGGAGTGTGCCGCAGTGCAACCATTTCTTTTTCTTAACAAACTTTATAGCACATATCACAAAAACATATAACATCAAAAGCACATAATATGTTTTTTTGTGTGTCTTAATTTCTTCCACTACTAATTTAATAATAATATTAATCATTTAGTAATTGTTCCTTAGGCTTAGACAGACTTCAATGATTCACAGTGGAAATTACTTTGTCATCGCAGCTTCGTTGCACATAAAAGTAAACACTCATAAAGACCACAAGAAAGATGAAATAAAATGAGATTAGATTAAGGTAAAAAAGAAATAAGTAATATCTAGTAAAATAAAATAAACAGTGTAATCAAAAAAATAATGATACAGAATTAGAATCATGAACAAATTTACAAAATGTAGTAGGCAAAACTGTTTCCAAGGTGATGTGGTTGTTTGGCCAGTTGCATAGCCACAATAAAAAACAACCATTAACACGCTAAGATTAGGCTAAAAAGGCGAACATTAAGCAGCTATTGGTGACATGCAGCCACTCTTTCAGGTGCATTTTTCAAGGACATTGATGATAATCAGGTGATAAAACAATAAGATGCCTTAAAACAGCCTTTTTCCTTTTGGATGTGACAACTTGGGGAGATTGTTTATTGGACTTTTTTTCGTCGATGTCCGCTGCCTGGTCAGCTCATTTTCCTGTTTGATTAAAGGTGTTTTGATCCTTCAGACAAGAACAAGAAATTGGTTAAGTCCCATTCAAAATATTGCATTACTCCAGTATGATTTACATAAACCTAACTGTGGAAAGTTATGAGTGGATTGACTAAATGAAATGAATGAAATTAAACAAATGAAAGATTTAATAGTCTTGTAAAAAGATCAATAAATAACAAATTTATTCAGTACTGATAAATGTCTCTTACTCATCGATGTCTTGGGGAGCTTTCAGTGGGGTTTTGGTCTTCTCAGGGTCGCTGAGTGACAGAAAGATTTAAAGTGCAGTCAAACATGTATCGTGTATGTTATTTTCTGTGAAGGTTTACAAATAAAGCACAGTATTAAGTTGAAAGTTAAAATTACCTCTTAGCATTTTGTTGTTTAAGCCAGACAACGATGAACACAACGGCACAAACACAGGCCATTGTGACTGTCACGACCAATACAATGATGAAACTGACGCCTACAAGAAAAGAGAGGAAAAATGTGACACGGAGTAACATTTACGATATGACCACGAGTCAAACAGAAATACAAACTTACTGGACTCTCTTCGATTAGATGACAACTTCTCAGAAATACCTATAAAGAGAAAACGCGAATTTTAAAATGACAAAATAATGATCAGTCTCAACCAGTGGCGTTTTCTCCTGGAGGCCAGAGGAAGCCATGTTTCATGGCGTCATCTCTTCCTTATTTCTCTTGTCTAATCATTGAGGATTTTACGAGGTGTACAACAGCGCCCCTCTAAATGTGGCCAAATATGGTATTGCACTGTTGTCTGAAGGGAAGCTGGGCAGAATTGGCGCCCCTTGGTGAAAAAAACACAGAAGAATGATGAACCAATCAGGTGAGGCTGCTGTCGTGACACTGCTCACCTGTGATTCGCTAGAACTGTGTCAAAGGAAGCTGTCCAACCTTTGGCTTACCTTGGTTATCATCAAGCCACTGAATGAACATGTTTCTCATACGGAACATGAAATAGCGACACATATGCTTTTTCATTTCCCTAATATGGAATAGAGTTTTTGTTTAATTTGGCGTCCTTTAACAAGATCCCCATGCCACTGGTCTCAACAATGATAATAAAGTCAGAATGGACTGAAATACTAACTTGAAACAACATGAACATGAACTTACTGAAATCTCTGTGACCAGATCCAGATTGATCATCTAAACCTGAAAAAAAAGAAACTCAGACATCAGGATCTCAAAGTACTCATCAGTGTATAAATGTGTGATCTCTCAAAGTCTTTCTCACCATCAGCAGACGTGGGTTTGAGCCCAGGAATGGTCTCCAACACCTCTATCCTGAGGACCAGAGAGCACTCCAACTCTACATCCAACCTGTGTGCTGTTTACATGGAGAGCTGACAGCACAGCTGTAGTGGTGACAGTGACTGTACCGTTGGTGTTGGACACACTGACGCTGTCGTAGTCAGTCAAGTTGCGGTCTGCTTGTGTAGCTCTCAGTGTTACAGTGGGAGCAGGTCGACCTGTGGCTGAACAGGACACAACTACCTCTCCAGTAGAGTTTGATTCTCTGACATGTAGAACAGGTTGATGCAGCTCTGCAAACAAAAGGCAATCATGATTTAGGCAAATCAACCTATTTTTTCCCATTTTAACAAATTGCAATGTATAACAATTTAACAGTATACAAATTAAACAATTCCCCTTTAATTACATGCAATTATTTTAGAAAAAAAGTTATTGCAAGATAAGAAAAAAGAACAATGTAACAGAAATATAAATTTAGTAAACAAAATACTATCAATATCGATCGAACAACTTCAAACTGTAATGCAGTCAGGTTCTCACCATAAACTTGGAGACATGTTCTTCCTGTCAGAGCTCCTTCAGGGTAGGAGTTGAACAAACAGAGATAGCAGCCTTCATCCTGCTCCGTCACATTATTGATGACTATGGAGCTGCTCTGAAGTCCAGCATCTTTAAACTCTACTTTATCTCTGAAGCCAGGATTCACTGTTTGGCCAAAATGTTTGTCACTGGAACCGAGATTCTTTTCTCCCGCAGCTGAGATCTTCTGCCATGTGACTTGACGGACATCTCTAGTTTCCATGAGCTGACAGTTTAAAAACGCTTTGTCTCCCACTTCTGCCACCACAGTCTGCTGTGTTTCAATCACAGCAGTTAGACCTGCATGGAATAAATTACAAGACTGTTTAAACATCCCTGCTGCTGATTGATCCAATTCCAAAATTTTATATATTATTACAGAATGCAAAAAGGCTTTCTCACCAGTTGAAAAGATTCCCACCAGCAAAAATAAACGTGCTGCAACGACTGCCATGGTTAACGTATGCCGCCAAGATTCAAAATCTCCACGTAACTCAGGTATGAATCAGACTAAACCATCTCTGTGGTGTTAATACAAAGATAACATGTACAAAAAAAAAGGTTTCTTGCATAAATAAAAACCAAACGAGTAATATAACGGTGCTTTTGTAGATCTTTGATGAAATCCTTACTCAATAAGGGTTTGTTATTTTGGTCTAAAATGTTGTTTTTCAGCACTTAAACTTTGATTCTCCCCCATGTTAATTCCGCAGTGGAACCTCACGAATTACTTTCACTTTCCTATGATGTACTGAGCATGCTCAAGAATTTGAAATGGTTTGCGGTTGCTGTGCTTTTAAGTCATTCAAACAAAATTAAGGACCGGGGTGTCGGATATAAATACAGTTTCTTTTACATCTATTTAATAGCAAAGTTTTAACCTTCTACATTATGATTCCCGCCGACAAAAGGAATAAACTAATTTAATATTACTTAATTATTGAATAATTAAGGAAAACTACAACGTTTTCATTTTTTTACCCCAGGAATATTGATCGTTGTAGAAAAATATGAAAAATGATTATTGCTATTAACCCTGAAGTTTCAACTTTGTGTATACACAGCCTGTAGTCTCAACCCTTCCTCAGCAAATCTGAGTAAACGGCGCCCTCTTGTGACCATTTTGTCTAGTTTCATCTGAGTTTCTGCATCAGTTCAAATTAAATTAAGAAAAACACACAATAAAGTTGTTTCTTTGATTCTTTATGGATGTTGTCGACAGCAGTTACAATATATACAGTCACAGGAATAATGCCAACTTTTTAAAATCATCAATAATAACAACACCAAGGAAGTAGTCAATCATTTGATAATATAATAAATAACTGAACACTGTTTAAAATCAACACACATTGTGAAATGGTGCCTCAAAACAAGACAGATGAAGTATCACATGCTTATACAGCTTACAGTTTAGAGTTTTTACAGTTTCCCAACATAAAAATATATACAAGTATAAAAAAAGCAACACTGTACAAAATATGCGCGTGGAAACTGTACATCATGAGCATTGTTATCCATGAATCTGAATATGAAAGTGTTATTGTAGCTTCTTGAGCCCAGGTTTCTGTCTCAAGACTTAATGCACTTTTGTTCTGCTTTGGTGGTGTCAGCATCAGTACCACAGTCTTCGTCAAAAATGAGTCTTCTTATTGTTGAAGGTGCTGAATATGGCTCATTGTTATCTGAAGTTTTCTCCGGTGTCCATTCCTTGTCCTCTTCATTTCTTCAGATAAAAACAAAACAGGGATTAGGAGGGAAAGAGGAAGAATAAAGAGTAGCTGTAGAAGGAAGTGGGAAGAACTTACAACGTGACAATATACAAGAGAACGAAGGAAAATTAATAACTGCAGTTGAAGGTATAACAATTGTCTTACTTCTGAGTGTCTTTGGTTGTAGTTTCTGGCATCTCATCCCTCTGAGGCTCCTCGTGTGTTTGACTGAAAGGTTTTTAACAGTTAAATGTTGACCAGCCGACTGAGACACAACAACAATGATGGTACTGTTTGAAAGACGTACCTGGTATGAGTTTCTCTTCTAAACTTGACAACGATCATTGCAGCAACAAGACCAATGATCAACAACAACACTACAAAGATTTTTCTGCATACATGCCCTCCTATGAGAGAAAGAGCAACACATATTGACATGATAAAATCAACAAATATAATAAACTAAGAACAGAATGAATAGAAATATTAACTTGAAACCACATGAACATGAACTTACTGGAATCTCCGTGATCAAATCCAGATTGATCATCTAAACGTGAAAAAAGAAACTCAGACATCAGGATCTCAAAGTATTCATCAGTGTATAAATGTGTGATCTCTCAAAGTGTTTCTCACCATCAGCAGACGTGGGTTTGAGCCCAGGAATGGTCTCCAACACCTCTATCTGAGGACCAGAGAGCACTCCAACTCTACATCCAACATGTGTGCTGTTTACATGGAGAGCTGACAGCACAGCTGTAGTGGTGACAGTGACTGTACCGTTGGTGTTGGACACACTGACGGGGTCGCAGTCAGTCAAGTTGAGGTCTGCTTGTGTAGCTCTCAGTGTTACGGTGGGAGCAGGTCGACCTGTGGCTGAACAGGACACAACTACCTCTCCGGTAGAGTTTGGTCCTCTGACATGTAGAACAGGTTGATGCAGCTCTGCAAAGAAAAGACATTGAACAAATATCACAATGAACATGTTGTTACAAAGACACCAGCTTCTGACACTCGTGTCCAGTCTGTTAGTTTGTCTGAGGACCAAGAGTCACCTGTTATGATGGAACAACATCAAACTGTAATGCAGTCAGGTTCTCACCGTAAACTTGGAGACATGTTCTTCCTGTCAGAGCTCCTTCAGGGTAGGAGTTGAACAAACAGAGATAGCAGCCTTCATCCTGCTCCGTCACATTATTGATGACTATGGAGCTGTTCTGAAGTCCAGCATCTTCAAACTCTACTTTATCTTTGAAGCCAGGATTCACTGTTTGGCCTGAAAGTTTGTTGTAGGTGGCAACATTTATCCTTCTTCCATCAGGTAAGATCTTCTGCCATGTGACTTGAAGGACATTTTTAGTTTCCATGAGCTGACAGTGTAAAGAGGCTTTGTTTCCCACTGCTGCCATCACAGTCTGCTGTGTCTGGATCACAGCTGTTAGACCTGCGTGGAGGAAATAATATGACTGTTTTAGATGTCTGGGTAATTTGCATATCTGAAAACACATTTCTAGGTAAAATTATTTACAGTGACCACACTCCAGATCTGCTTGCTTTCCACAACACAACTACTGACTGACCCACAGTTTGATTTAATAGGACGTCATCTTTTTTGTGACAAATAAACAACTATGATCAATTCATTTCCCTTGTGGATCAGTAAAGTCTGTGTTAGTCCAAGTATAATTGGTAAGTTATAATAATTATTTATAATATTTATAATAATTATAATTATTATTAATAATAATTATAGTAAATGCTTAACATATAATCTTCACATAACTGCAAATAAGAAATACATTATTAAATGTTATTAACACAAAAGCTCCATCTCACCGATTAAAAGGGTCCCAAACAGGAAAAACAAGCATGTTGACACGACACTGCCAGCCATTTTTCAAATATCCCGCCAAGATTTCAAATTTCTATTCACTGTACTTTGAAAGATCAGACCATTATCTCTGTTGTGTTGGAATCTAGATAGCACGAAAAACGGATTCCTAGTGATAAATAATGAAAATATAAGTGTCATAATAAATGTATTTGCACATATAATATAAGAGTGCCTTAATCACTTTCAATGTTTTGCTCTAAAATCCTTTCTTACAAAACTCGACTTCTGATTCTCCCCCACAATCATAGCGCAATGGAACAACCTCAACAATCACTTCCGGTTCACGTCTTTACAGACGTCAGAGCGCACTGAGCATGCGTACGAGCGTAAACAGTACAGTATTGTTTGAGATCCAGAAACAATCGCTTTTTTGTTGTAAATAATTTATACATATTTGTTAATTAATATATTTCTGAACTCCAAAGATTTACTTTAAAAACGACGGGGAAAATAATGTTATATTTACTCTAAATAATCCAGTTAATATGAACAAATAACGAGAATAAACAACAGCAAATAGTGACGGTGACAAATGTAAATTGCAATATATTTATTTAAAATGCAGAATTCAACAATTAATCTGCATAAAACGGAATAAATCCAACCGTTTCTGTTATTACAGAAAAAAAAAATACAGAAACAAACGAACAAAAAAACGTGGAAATAACTCTTTAAACTATACAAACTCACAGATAATAAAAAAGAGATGAAAAGGAAATGGTCATAAATTCTCAAAGAAATGATAATTTGATGCTTAAAATGTGACCATCAAAACTTTATATTTCTTGGTGAAGGCGGTGGATTTGGTTCGTTTTCTGCATCCATATGAGATCGCCGCCTTCTGACATCATGGTGTACCATCAGTTGGCCAGTCCTTAAAACAAATAGAAAACATATTTCATTACATATGTTTCATCATTCAGTCAATATTGTACAATTAAATCACTCTGAAAGAACAAAGTCATAGGTGTCAGAATCAACTTTAAATGTGTTGGAACCATATCATGAACCAGGAGAGCAGAATAAAATAATAGATCTCAGATGTGATCATCTACAAGAGAGAGGTGAAGGCTTCGAATAACTCTGCAGATGAACAATGACACAATAAAGAGAGTCTTACGGTTGAATGAGGGGTTCATTTTCTGTTTCCCTCTGAGGATCCCTGTGAGACCAACAGAATGAATGAATGTATCAGAGTTTGTTGACATATGCAGTCAGAATCATATAAGACACTAAGAAGAAAAACGTAGAAGATATAAATGTGAAAGATTAAATAACTCTGTATGTAAAGATTCATCAAAACAGTCTTACTCCTCAGTAGTTGTAGTGTCTGATGTGTCGACCACTTCAACAAGACTGTGAAGGATTTAAGATCAGTTACATGTTGTTAATAAATCATATTAATGTCACGACACTTCCAACAGCAGAAGGCAAATGAACTATTCTTCTAGTTCTAGTTTCTAGTTCACAGAGAATATGACACTATTAAAAAAAATAATAATATTAATGATACAATCAAATCAATTTTATTGCTAATCCTTGACATATCCAAAACTCCAATTAAAACCAAAGCCCCATCATCATACTTTTTATTTTATGAAAAATTCAATTTTTGTCTTTTTTTTCTTAGAAAAAAACATTTAAAACTTTATATTTTCAGACTGATATTTAAAGGGTTAAAATCCTGAAAACTCTTGAAATTGTGGTAGTTTTGAGCAGGTCTGAAGCTGTTAAAGTGATTCATGAGGAAAAAAAAGTAGAAACAAATAATGATGTATGAAGATTTCATGGCAGTTTCTTAATGTGTGAACAGTTTTGCCACGAAGGTGTCCAGAGAGCAGTAAATTTGAGGAGGGCATAAGGGTTAAGCTGGACCGTGATGGAAGCAGCAGCACCAACGATACAATGAACCAAGTGACACAGAAATTATTCTCAACAGAGCAAAGTGACATCAGAGTCTGGTTGACACATGTAGGAACATGAGATTAGCAAAGGAGAACATGAAAAGTAGATCTAACATGGAATCAACAAGAGAGTGAAGAACGACACAATAATAGAAAATCTTACAGGTCATCGAGTTTATCGATCGCCTCATTATTGTCATGGTCACAGTGCATCTCTCTGAAGGATTTAAGAACAGATAACAAATGTGTATCAGTTATTCACAGGTTTTGTCTATGCAGCGTAACACAGTAAATTACTAATATATTAACTTCAATCAGAGTGTGATCACATGTGCAGTAACTATTATATCAGACACAGAGACAAGGAAATAAAAAGTAGAAGATATAAATGTGATAATATACAAGAGAGTGAAGACAGATTTAATAACTCTCCAGGAGAAGGATGAAAGAAAAGAGTCTCACCTCTGAGTGACATTGGTTGAGCTTTCAGGTGTGATGTCTATTGCATCGCTGAGTGGCAAACTGAAGGATTTAAGAACAGTTAAATATTTATCAGTTGTTTCTGGATTTGACTCTGTAGCCTCATGATGTCCACAAATCATAAACATTAATTTCAGGATACTAACATCACAAACAGCAACAACTTAAAGAGACAATTACCTCTTCTCATTTCTTTGTTTATGGTAAACAGTGATCCAGAATACAGCAACACAACAACATGCCACCACAAACAACACTAACAATATAAAGATCCAAGTGGAGTCTGCAAGAAAAAGAGGAAAACGTGTCATGGAGCAACATTAATAAACTGATCAAAAATCAAAAGTGAATCCAGACTAAAATCTCCGTGATCAGATCCAGATTGATCATCTAAACGTGAAAAAAGAAACTCAGACATCAGGATCTCAAAGTATTCATCAGTGTATAAATGTGTGATCTCTCAAAGTGTTTCTCACCATCAGCAGACGTGGGTTTGAGCCCAGGAATGGTCTCCAACACCTCTATCTGAGGACCAGAGAGCACTCCAACTCTACATCCAACCTGTGTGCTGTTTACATGGAGAGCTGACAGCACAGCTGTAGTGGTGACAGTGACTGTACCGTTGGTGTTGGACACACTGACGCTGTCGTAGTCAGTCAAGTTGCGGTCTGCTTGTGTAGCTCTCAGTGTTACAGTGGGAGCAGGTCGACCTGTGGCTGAACAGGACACAACTACCTCTCCAGTAGAGTTTGATTCTCTGACATGTAGAACAGGTTGATGCAGCTCTGCAAAGAAAAGACATTGAACAAATATCACAATGAACATGTTGTTACAAAGACACCAGCTTCTGACACTCGTGTCCAGTCTGTTAGTTTGTCTGAGGACCAAGAGTCACCTGTTATGATGAAACAACATCAAACTGTAATGCAGTCAGGTTCTCACCGTAAACTTGGAGACATGTTCTTCCTGTCAGAGCTCCTTCAGGGTAGGAGTTGAACAAACAGAGATAGCAGCCTTCATCCTGCTCCGTCACATTATTGATGACTATGGAGCTGTTCTGAAGTCCAGCATCTTCAAACTCTACTTTATCTTTGAAGCCAGGATTCACACGTTCGCCAAAGTGTTTGTTGTAGGTGGCAACATTAGCGCCTCCTCTAGGTGAGATCTTCTGCCACGTGACTTGAAGGACATCTTTAGTTTCCATGAGCTGACAGTGTAAAGAGGCTTTGTCTCCCACTGCTGCCATCACAGTCTGCTGTGTCTGGATCACAGCTGTTAGACCTGCATGGAAGAAATAACACGACTGTTTTAAATGTGTGTCTGTGCTTGTTTTCTCTCTCTCAAACTAAATCTTTCAATAATATTCCAAAAATACAAACCTCTTTCTTGCATCTTGAAGAAAAAGAAACAAATAATAATGCCGAAAAGATAATGAATAGATTACAGCCGAATACCACATGTCATAGTCATTCATTTATGACAAGATTGTAACTGTCAGCAGCTGCAGGTCAGAACCGCCTCAAACTGGGGGAGTTGACATGTGGCGAATAACTGAAAAATAATCTACTGTAATCAGCGGCGGATGGTGGTGAAATTAGGTGGGTGAGCTAATAAATGCATAATTAAACAGTTTACACAGCAGCAAAAGAAAAAACCCCACCTGCAATACACACATTTACATCAGTTACAGCTACACTGTACTTTTTTTAGTGCTCTACATCAATGGTTCTCAACTGGTCTGGCTTCTGGACCAACTCTCACCCAACATATTAAACTTAACAATAAATCAAATTTATTGAATGAAAAGATTGTGCAGTTTGTACTTGAGACAGTAGAATATAATATCAACAAATGTAATGATAAACCAAAACTACGTTAGAGAGGGAACTATTCCCTTTAACACTCATTAGGCTGAATTGTTAATTAAAACCAGAACACTTCATTTCAGTAACTTCTGCATTTTTTAACAGAGTCAACAGTGCTTTTATGCACAAACATCAACTACAAAATCCAACTAGAAATATTAACAAAAAATAAAAAAAATTAAATTATGTAATAAATAAAAAAAATGTAATTAACAGCTTCAAAAAGGTATTTATTTAGCTCTAGCATGCACATTGCATTAGTATGAAAGTTTTTCTGTGCCATCAGAGTTTGAATATAAATTGCTAGGTAAATGTAGTTTACATAAAAAAATCAACATCAAAAAAAGTTCAACCTCATAAAATTCAACAATAAAACAATCAACCTAATAAATTTTAACATAAAAAATCAACCTCAACATTTCAACCTCAAACAGTTTAATCACTAAGCTTCAACCTCCGATTTTCAACCACAAACCTTGGCTGATCTGTCCTATGTGCCGCTGTCGCCTCATGACCAATGGAGCATAACCTGATTGGCTAGACGTTGGAAGTATAGAAAGTTGGAGGTTGAAGGTTGTATATTTGAGGTTGAAATTTTGAGGTTGATTTTTTTATGTTAAATTTTATTAGGTTGATTGTTTTATTGTTGAATTTTATGAGGTTTAATTTTTTTCGACATTGATTTTTTTATGTGAACTGCGTTTACCTAGCAATTTATATTCAAACTCTGATGGCACAGAAAATCTTCCATACATTAGACACTAAGAGATCATCACTCAATAAATACAACTCTTTTGTTGTGGATTTTCAGTAAAACATTAACTCAATTCCAACCACTTTAATATGAGACTTTTCTAAATACTACCGCATATTATTGTAGCCTATAAATTAAATGAACATGTAATATGATGGGTTAACTTAAAAAAATAAATAAATAAATGGACTTATAGGAGCCCTACCTCTGAGCAGGCAGACAGTTATCAGCAGCAGCAACATGTTCTTCCTCTGATGTAGAGTCACTACTTTCTGTTTTTCTTCGGATCGCTATTTATAAGGGCGGGGATGGGGGGAAGGGGAAATTCTCATTGGCCTTTTTTTTGACTGCAAGGACACATTTAGTCACACTGCATCATTGCAGTGTCATTGCAGTGGTTCTTGGAGTTAGTGTGTGTGTGTGTGTGTGTGTGTGTGTGTGTGTGTGTGTGTGTGTGTGTGTGTGTGTGCGCGTCTGTGCGTCTGTGTCTGTGTCTGTGTGCGTCTGTGGGCTTGTTTTATATATGTAAAGCACCTTGGGTTGCAATACATTTGGATGAAAGGTGCTATATAAATAAAATTGATTTGACTTGATTTGATTTTTGATGTTATTTGCAGCGTTATACTGACTCAGTGGGATTGAAACGACAAACCACGGTGCTCTTCTGCTTTTTTTCTTTTGGTCTGTCTTGAGCTGTGTTGAACTTAACCTCGGAATTCATAAATATCAACTATGCGGGCATATTTTGTCTTGTCAAAAAGCACTAAGTGCACCCAGTACTAAGACAGCATTTTACGATCTGTACAACATTTATTAACCCTTGTGTCCTGTTGGTGCCAAAAAATGGCCACAAGGGGATGCTGTTCCCCTCACTTCGACATTAACTTCCACTGTGTAGGAGCAAATTGAATGGTTTTTGATAAGGAACCTTAATATTACGTGTACCATGAAAATATGATTTCAAAATGTTCAATAATGCACTGTGAGCAAATTCACTACCCTTTGTTACTGTTAGTGGCTGAAAACAGCCACTATTTGACTGCTGTAAAAATATATAGGATTTTTTCAGCTTCTTTGTAAAATCTGTTTACCAACCTCAGTACTGATCAAAACTACTAAATACTGGGAAAAAATAACAATTTTGGTGCCTCTTGAAATCACTAATATTGGGAAAATTAAACAAAAAATTAATTTTTCAACAACACACACACAAAAAAAATAAAATGACCAGAATAACCTGTTTTTTGTTTTTTTTTTTAGGACAGGACCCTGAGCAAGACATCTTCTCTACTGTTCTCTCTGTTCACACAAGCTGTTTTTCAATTACAGCAGTGGATTATTTTTCTAGACTTTTGGGTACTCTCATCATCAAAACAGCCAACCTTACGACCAAAATTGTGAAGAAAAACGTGCTATAGTTCTGGCAGCATGAACAATTTTGGATGAAGTATGAAGAGTTTTGGTAGCTGTAGTGCATTTTGCAGCAAACTGTATGGAGAGTTTTGAAAAAGTGGACATTGCAGCAAGACAAGTGTGAAAATTATTGTCAAAAACTGTAAAATACCACCTGTCTATCCCCACATTTGCTAAGATGATTTTGTAATTAATCCAGTACTGCAAGTGGATGCCAAGGCAACATTTTTGCAAAATTTGCATGTTTTATGCCTTTGCAAATTTCTGCTCATTTTTCTACTTGTGCAGACGGAGTCAATTTACAATGTGCAAATATTACATTTAAGACATTAAGACATTTTGTTTGTCCAGTTTTACAGTGTTTCTCAAGTAAATAGTTTTAGAGTTTTTTCTTGGGACTGGTTGTCTATCTGCCAAGCTGTGACAGTGGGGGCAGAATAACGCTCCCACCTGTCCAGAAAGCTCCTGTTTTGTGCCCTTGTTTTCATTATTGGGGGGCAGCGATGTGCCAGTAGTAGCGCGAGGACGCCAGAGTTTGCCACCTATGGTATAGACGCAGCATCGAACCCATGTCTGTAGTGAGTTTAAATTTGAGGTAGAAAACCATTTGGAGTACAATTAACCCTTAAACAGAGGTCCTGTGGACACTTTGTAGACATCCGAAAACCTCTGGTGTCCAATCACTGTCCTCTTCATTTCTTCAGATAAAAACAAAACAGGGATTAGGAGGGAAAGAGGAAGAATAAAGAGTAGCTGTAAAAGGAAGTGGGAAGAACTTACAATGTGACAATATTCAGGAGAGTGAAGGAGAATGAAATAACTCTGCAGTTGAAGGTATAACAATTGTCTTACTTTTTTGAGTCTGTGGTTGTAGTTTCTGGCATCTCATCCCTCTGAGGCTCCTCGCTTGTTCGACTGAAAGGTTTTTAAAAGTTAAATGTTGACCAGCCGACTGAGACACAACAACAATGATGATACTGTTTGAAAGACGTACCTGGTATGAGTTTCTCTTCTAAACTTGACAACGATCATTGCAGCAACAAGACCAATGATCAACAACAACACTACAAAGATTATTCCGCATACATGCCCTCCTATGAGAGAAAGAGCAACACATATTGACATGATAAAAATCAACCAATATAATAAACTAAGAACAGAATGAATAGAAATACTAACTTGTGACCACATGAACATGAACTTACTGATATCTCTGTGATCAGATCCAGATTGATCATCTAAACCTGAGAAAAGAAACTCAGACATCAGGATCTCAAAGTAGTCATCAGTGTATAAATGTGTGATCTCTCAAAGTGTTTCTCACCATCAGCAGACGTGGGTTTGAGCCCAGGAATGGTCTCCATCACCTCTATCTGAGGACCAGAGAGCACTCCAACTCTACATCCAACCTGTGTGCTGTTTACATGGAGAGCTGACAGCACAGCTGTAGTGGTGACAGTGACTGTACCGTTGGTGTTGGACACACTGACGCTGTCGTAGTCAGTCAAGTTGCGGTCTGCTTGTGTAGCTCTCAGTGTTACAGTGGGAGCAGGTCGACCTGTGGCTGAACAGGACACAACTACCTCTCCAGTAGAGTTTGATTCTCTGACATGTAGAACAGGTTGATGCAGCTCTGCAAAGAAAAGACATTGAACAAATATCACAATGAACGCGTTGTTACAAAGACACCAGCTTCTGACACTCGTGTCCAGTCTGTTAGTTTGTCTGAGGACCAAGAGTCACCTGTTATGATGGAACAACATCAAACTGTAATGCAGTCAGGTTCTCACCATAAACTTGGAGACATGTTCTTCCTGTCAGAGCTCCTTCAGGGTAGGAGTTGAACAAACAGAGATAGCAGCCTTCATCCTGCTCCGTCACATTATTGATGACTATGGAGCTGTTCTGAAGTCCAGCATCTTCAAACTCTACTTTATCTTTGAAGCCAGGATTCACTCGTTGGCCAAAGTGTTTGTTGTAGGTGGCAACATTAGCATCTCCTCTGGTTGAGATCTTCTGCCACGTGACTTGAAGGACATCTTTAGTTTCCATGAGCTGACAGTGTAAAGAGGCTTTGACTCCCACTACTGCCATCACAGTCTGCTGTGTCTGGATCACAGCTGTTAGACCTGAGTGGAAGAAATAATATGACTGTTTTAAATGTGTGTCTGTGCTTGTTTTCTCGCTTTCGAATTAAATCTTTCGATAATATTCCAAAAATACAAACGTCTTTCTTGTATCTGGAAGAAAAAGAAACTGAAAGTTGTTGATCATTTCGTGATTAGGAAAAAGAGAGTGCAGATAATAGAAACTGAAGACACACATAGAGGTGCTCGCTCTCTGTTGTTACTCTATGTCTCTCTAACAAAGCACCCCTATATAGTCAGAATTATACAATCTTTATATGATGGTATTTATTTAATTTGGGCACCCACGGGCAAAAATATAAATCGGCACCTATGCATTTTTGCATATTACTGTAGCCTATAAATGAATATGTAATTTGTCATCTCCTCTTCTACTACCACTTATCCTCACTAGGCTCGCTGGAGCTTTACCAGCTGCCATCTGGCGAGAGGCAGGGTACACCCTGGACTGGTCACCCATGTATCACAGAGCCAAGACACAGGCAAATAACCATTCGCACTCACGGACATATGCTGTGAAATATATATATATATATATCTAAACGGGCAGACCTTACCTCTAAGCAGGCAGACAGTTATCAGGAGCAGCAACATGTTCTTCATCTGCTGCAGAGTCACTACTTTCTCTTTCTGTTCTCTTTTAATCGTGACAGGGGTGGGGATGTCCATCCCTGTACAAAGAAAGAGCTATCTCATAGTATCATGTGTTCATTTTAATGTAGCTCTCTTGAGACAGGGATGGGGGCTGGGGTGTGGCAACATTCCCGGCAGAGTACTCAGGGAGTGTGCGGACCAGCTGGCCACAGTTCTGGCATACAAGTAAATTCTCCCTCAATAACCAGCTGAAAGAGCGTCAAAAGAGAGCAGGTGCTGCATCTGTAGTGAACATCTTCTCTTTAATGCCGACACAACAAATGAACTCATAATTGACTGTAGGAGGAGCACATCCTGCCACTCTCCACTGACTATCAAGAGCACAGAAGTGGAGATGGTAGAAAGGACCAAGTTCCTTGAGGTGCACATAACAATTTATCCTATTTATTACAAAAGTATAAAAACTCAAAAGTAAAACCATGTGGACATAGCTTTTTAACAATATATAAACTCATAAATTGATGATAATTTTGATGATACATCCTGTTACAGTGTCACTAAATAAGTTGTTATTACAGGAACATAAAAATAAAAAACATAAAAAAAAACATGTGGAAATAACTTTTAAACTGTATAAACTCATAAGAGATGGTCAGAAATTCTCAAAGGAATGATAAAAACTTGATGCTTAAAATGTAACCATCAAAACTACAGTTAGTTCTGTTTTTTGGTTGAAGGTGACGGATCTGGTTTGTTTTCTTCATCCTTCTTACATCCCCGCTGTCTGATGTCATAGAGTACAGGTACATTAGGCCTTAAAACAAAAACAAAGCATGTGTCATTACATATGTTTCATCATTCAATCAATATTGTACAATTAAATAATTCTGAAGAGAACAAAGACATAGGTCTCAGAATCAGCTTTAAATGTGTTGGAACCACATCATGAACCAGGAGAGCAGAATAAAACAATAGATCTCAGATGTGATCATCTACAAGAGAGAGGTGAAGGCTTCAAATAACTCTGCAGATGAACAATGACACAATAAAGAGAGTCTTACTTCTTAACGGCTGGTTCATTTACTGTTTCCCTCTGAGGATCCCTGTGAGACCAACAGAATGAATGAATGTATCAGTTTGTTGACATGTGCAGTCAGCATCATATAAGACACAAAGAAGGAAAACGTAGAAGATATAAATGTGAAAGATTAAATAACTCTGAATGTAAAGATTCATCCAAACATAGTCTTACTCTTCTGATGTATCGACCACATCAACGCCACAGAGACTGTGAAGGATTTAAGATCAGTTACATGTTGTTTCTGTGCAGCCTCACAAAGTCAATAAATCGTATTAATGTCAAGACACTTCCAATACAGGAGGACAAACAGGACATGAAACTTAAAATGATCTATTCTTGTTTCTTTCTTTAAGCTCGACCGTGATGGAAGCAGCAGCACCAACGATACAATGAACCAAGTGACACAGAAATTATTCTCAACAGAGCAAAGTGACATCAGAGTCTGGTTGACACATGTAGGAACATGAGATTAGCAAAGGAGAACATGAAAAGTAGATCTAACATGAAATCAACAAGAGAGTTAGTAAAACTTACACTTTACTAAGTGCATCAAGCCCCTCAAACAACTCATCGTCACAGAGCGTCTGTCTGAAGGATTTAAGAACAGTTAACAAATGTGTATCAGTTATTTACAGGTTTTGTCTATGCAGCGTAACACAGTAAATTACTAATATATCAACTTCAATCAGAGTGTGTTCACATGTGCAGTAACTATTATATCAGACACAGAGACAAGGAAATAAAAAGTAGAAGATATAAATGTGATAATATACAAGAGAGTGAAGACGGATTTAATAACTCTCCAGGAGAAGGATGAAAGAAAAGAGTCTCACCTCGGAGTGACATTGGTTGAGCTTCCAGGTGTGATGTCTATTGCACCGCTGAGTGGCAAACTGATGAATTTAAGAACAGTGAAATATTTATCAGTTGTTTCTGGATTTGACTCTGTAGCCTCAAACAATGATAAACAATGAAGAGAGTCTTACCCCTGAGAGTCTTTGATCGGAGTTTCAAACGTCACAAAGTCTCTGTGTGACCAACCAAAGGATTGTTGTCAAACATTTTGTTATTTATGGTTATTGTGAAATAAAAAGTCAATAAACACTTTAAATTCCAACAGAAATATTGGATATTAAAATTAAAGTGGAAATTATTACCTCTTTTTTCTTTGTTTAACATTGACAGTGATCCATAATACAGCAGCACAACAACAGGCCACCACAAACAACACTAACGATATAAAGATCCAAGTGGAGTCTGCAAGAAAAAGAGGAAAACGTGTCATGGAACAACATTAATAAACTGATCAAAAATGTGATCAGATCCAGACTGATCATCTAAACCAAAGAAACTCAGACATCAAGATCTTAAAGTAGTCATCAGTGTATAAATGTGTGATCTCTCAAAGTGTTTCTCACCATCAGCAGACGTGGGTTTGAGCCCAGGAATGGTCTCCAACACCTCTATCTGAGGACCAGAGAGCACTCCAACTCTACATCCAACCTGTGTGCTGTTTACATGGAGAGCTGACAGCACAGCTGTAGTGGTGACAGTGACTGTACCGTTGGTGTTGGACACACTGACGCTGTCGTAGTCAGTCAAGTTGCGGTCTGCTTGTGTAGCTCTCAGTGTTACAGTGGGAGCAGGTCGACCTGTGGCTGAACAGGACACAACTACCTCTCCAGTAGAGTTTGATTCTCTGACATGTAGAACAGGTTGATGCAGCTCTGCAAAGAAAAGACATTGAACAAATATCACAATGAACATGTTGTTACAAAGACACCAGCTTCTGACACTCGTGTCCAGTCTGTTAGTTTGTCTGAGGACCAAGAGTCACCTGTTATGATGGAACAACATCAAACTTTAATGCAGTCAGGTTCTCACCGTAAACTTGGAGACATGTTCTTCCTGTCAGAGCTCCTTCAGGGTAGGAGTTGAACAAACAGAGATAGCAGGCTTCATCCTGCTCCGTCACATTATTGATGATTATGGAGCTGCTCTGAAGTCCAGCATCTTCAAACTCTACTTTATCTTTAAATTCAGGATTCACTGTTTCACCAAAGAATTTGTCGTAGCTGACAACATTGGTCCTCCTATCAGGTAAGATCTTCTGCCACGTGACTTGAAGGACATCTTTAGTTTCCATGAGCTGACAGTGTAAAGAAACTTTGTCTCCCACTGCTGCCATCACAGTCTGCTGTGTCTGGATCACAGCTGTTAGACCTGAGTGGAAAAAATGAAAATGAAATACTTGATAGTACAACAAAGTCTGTCCATCATAGAGAGAGGGTTTAATATTTGACAGACTGCATGTCCAGCCTTAAGAACATTTGACTTTCTATAGATGCAACTCATCAGTTCGGTTTAAATTCATATTTCCAACATCATTTGTGTTGGAATCGTTGATCTGTGAAGTTTCTGTCTGATGTGTTCAGGTACACTATGGAAGAAAGTCATTGCAAAAAGAAGTCAGTCTGCAGCATGTCTGCCTGACTTCCAAAAACTATTTATACTGTGAAGTTATTATATAAACTGGTTTGATCGACCAGGAAAAAGTCCTTGTTTTCATTCAGCAGACGTTCTCACTTCAATGCAGTGAATAAGATACCATCAAACCTACAGAACAAAGTGGCAGCACACAAACCAGGAAGTGAAAAAGAAAATCAGTGCAGTAGCATTACAGGTAAGAATCAATGTCTCTCACCTTTAGAAACGATCCCCAACACTGAGAAGAAACACAAGACAGCGCCATAAGTCATTGTTGTTACATGTTTCTACATCTACCAGAAAAGTGAAGCACCATTAATGCTATTTTTCTACGATTTTCCAGCTCATGACTCCTGAGTGTCCGCGGTGAATTGCTTTCGTTTTCATAGATGTCAGCACGTCTGTTCATGCAGTTGTGTCAGGTTGTCAGACTGGTTTTGACTTTTAACAGGACGTGCTTTAATAAAACCGACAGAATAACCTCATAATCCACTGAGTTTAGAGAACACATCATCATCAGCTAATACACAATCTCAAGTTATTTTAGATGAGACCGAAAAACAATCGCCTGAGTTTTTGTTGTAAATAATTTGTGCATATGTTCATTAATATATTTCTAAACTGCAAAAATATGCTTTGAAAACATGGAAAATAATGTTCTATTTATGTTTATTCTAAATAATCCAGTTAATATGAACAAATAACAAGAATAAACAACAGGAAATAGTGACGGTGTCAAATGTAAATTGTCATATATTTATTTAAAATGCAGAATTCAACAATTAATCTGCATAAAACCGAATAAATCCTGTTACAGTTTCACCAAAAAATGTGTTATTACAGAAACATTAAAATAAAACATGTGGAAATAACTTTCAAACTATATAAACTCATAAGAGATGGTCAGAAATTCTCAAAGAAATTATAATAATTTGATGCTTAAAATGTAACCATCAAAACTAGTTATTTCTGTTTTTTGGTTGAAGGTAACGGATCTGGTTTGTTTTCTTCATCCTTTTTACATCCCCGCTGTCTGGTGTCATAGTATACAGGTGCTGCACACCTTAAAACAAAAACAAAGCATGTGTCATTAAGTATGTTTCATCATTCACTTAATATTGTACAATTAAATCACTCTGAAGAGAACAAAGTCATAGGTCTCAGAATCAGCTTTAAATATGTTGGAACCATATCATGAACCAGGAGAGCAGAATAAAACAATAGATCTCAGATGTGATCATCTACAAGAGAGAGGTGAAGGCTTCGAATAACTCTGCAGATGAACAATGACACAATACAGAGAGTCTTACGGTGTAATGAGTTGTTCATTTACTGTTTCCCTCTGAGGATCCCTGTGAGACCAACAGAATGAATGAATGTATCAGAGTTTGTTGACATGTGAAGTCAGCATCATATAAGACACAAAGAAGGAAAACGTAGAAGATATAAATGTGAACGATGAAAAAACTCTGAATGCAAAGATTCATCAAAACAGAGTCTTACTCTTCTGATGTATCGACCACATCAACGCCACGGAGACTGTGAAGGATTTAAGATCAGTTACATGTTGTTTCTGTGCAGCCTCACAAAGTCAATAAATCATATTAATGTCAAGACACTTCCAATACAGGAGGACAAACAGGACATGAAACTTAAAATGATCTATTCTTGTTTCTTTCTTTAAGCTGGACCGTGATGGAAGCAGCAGCACCAACGATACAATGAACCAAGTGACACAGAAATTATTCTCAACAGAGCAAAGTGACATCAGAGTCTGGTTGACACATGTAGGAACATGAGATTAGCAAAGGAGAACATGAAAAGTAGATCTAACATGGAATCAACAACAGAGTAAGTAAAACTTACGTTTCACTAAGTGCATCAAGCCCCTCAAACATCTCATCGTCAGAGTGCGTCTGTCTGAAGGATTTAAGAACAGTTAACAAATGTGTATCAGTTATTCACAGGTTTTGTCTATGCAGCGTAACACAGTAAATTACTAATATATTAACTTCAATCAGAGTGTGATCACATGTGCAGTAACTATTATATCAGACACAGAGACAAATAAATAAAAAGTAGAAGATATAAATGTGATAATATACAAGAGAGTGAAGACGGATTTAATAACTCTCCAGGAGAAGGATGAAAGAAAAGAGTCTCACCTCTGAGTGACATTGGTTGAGCTTTCAGGTGTGACGTCTATTGCATCGCTGAGTGACAAACTGATGAATTTAAGAACAGTTAAATATTTATCAGTTGTTTCTGGGTTTGACTCTGTAGCCTCACGATGTCAATAAATCATAAAAATATTGATTTCACGACACTAACATCACAAACAGCCACAACTTAAAGAGACAATTACCTCTTCTCATTTCTTTGTTTATGGTAAACAGTGATCCAGAATACAGCAACACAACAACATGCCACCACAAACAACACTAACAATATAAAGATCCAAGTGGAGTCTGCAAGAAAAAGAGGAAAACGTGTCATGGAGCAGCATTCATAAACTGATCATGAATAAACATGAATCCAGACTAAAATCTCTGTGATCAGATCCAGATTGATCATCTAAACATGAGAAAAGAAACTCAGACATCAGGATCTCAAAGTATTCATCAGTCTATAAATGTGTGATCTCTCAAAGTGTTTCTCACCATCAGCAGACGTGGGTTTGAGCCCAGGAATGGTCTCCAACACCTCTATCTGAGGACCAGAGAGCACTCCAACTCTACATCCAACCTGTGTGCTGTTTACATGGAGAGCTGACAGCACAGCTGTAGTGGTGACAGTGACTGTACCGTTGGTGTTAGACACACTGACGCTGTCGTAGTCAGTCAAGCTGCGGTCTGCTTGTGTAGCTCTCAGTGTTACAGTGGGAGCAGGTCGACCTGTGGCTGAACAGGACACAACTACCTCTCCAATAGAGTTTGATTCTCTGACATGTAGAACAGGTTGATGCAGCTCTGCAAAGAAAAGACATTGAACAAATATCACAATGAACACATTGTTACAAAGACACCAGCTTCTGACACTCGTGTCCAGTCTGTTAGTTTGTCTGAGGACCAAGAGTCACCTGTTATGATGGAACAACATCAAACTGTAATGCAGTCAGGTTCTCACCGTAAACTTGGAGACATGTTCTTCCTGTCAGAGCTCCTTCAGGGTAGGAGTTGAACAAACAGAGATAGCAGCCTTCATCCTGCTCCGTCACATTATTGATGACTATGGAGCAGTTCTGAAGTCCAGCATCTTCAAACTCTACTTTATCTTTGAATTCAGGATTCACTGTTTCACCAAAGACTTTGTTGTAGGTGGCAACATTAGTGCCTCCTCCAGGGAAGATCTTCTGCCACGTGACTTGAAGGACATCTTTAGTTTCCATGAGCTGACAGTGTAAAGAGGCTTTGTCTCCCACTGCTGCCATCACAGTCTGCTGTGTCTGGATCACAGCTGTTAGACCTGCGTGGAGGAAATGAAAATTAAAAAACTGATAGTACAACAAAGTCTTATGTATTACACAGAGATGGTTCCTTTTTTTTCATGATGCATGACACAGCCTTTTGAACAAGAATATTTGATTTATGGAAATCTTATTATAAATGCAAAATCCATTTAGTTGAAATCCATAATTACTTAAGACATCATTTGTAAATGCATTCAGTTACAATATTGAAGATGTATTTGAATGGACAAAGTCCTTACAAATTTAAAAAAAAAAAAAATGCGGCCCCTATGCCCTCCTCCCGACTACTTCACTGTGAAGCTGTCGTCAAAAACAGCTTGATCTACCAGGAAAATACTGGTTTTCCTTCAGCAGATAGTCTCGCTTTAGTGCATTGTAAAAAGAAAATCAGATCACACCTACAAAAGAATGTAAGTCTTTGTTTTCAGACAAGCGTCAGACAAGTGTTTGAATGCGTTTGGAAAAAAACAAAAACAAAAGCCAACTGTCGTTCAATGTCCACGGGAACACACCTGTCTATGTGCTTGCAGCAACTTTAACTCTCTGTAGGGCGATCCGCCCAGGACACTAAACTTAAAACTTACCTAACACTAAACCTAGAAAAGCTAAAAGCGGCCGCAAACAAACCAGGAAATGACATAAATGTTTCCAGTGCGGTAGCATTACAGAAAATAATCCATCTCTCTCACCTTTAGAAAAGATCCCAAACGCTATGAAGAAACACACAGCAGCGCCGCCCGCCATTGTTGCGGGGCTATACGTCTCTACATCAACCAGGAAAGAGAAGCACCATGGGTATTATTGTTCTAAAATGCTACTTTCCATCTCATGACTCACGAGCTTCCTCTGTATTCAGTCCGCAGTGGGACTGCCCCGCGAATTGCTTTCGTTTTTCATAAAGGGCTGAACTACTGAGTCATGCTGGTTTCAACATTAAACAGGAAGTGAGCGTTGAACACATCACAATCGCCTATACACAATCTCAACTAATATTAGGTGCATTTTTAATATTAAGAAAAGAAATCAAGAAATCCGTTTAAAATCGTCTTAAAAATCTGTTTTGTGTTTATGTTTGAAACGTCATCAACACACCGACATATCGGTGAGTAATGCCTTTTCACTTATTTTTCCACATAAGGAACGTAGAAACCTAACGGGATTCGGCAATGAATCATACATTCATGTGAATTATTTTTTAATAGCTCGGCAAATGTGGATCAACAGCGACATCTCGTGGTCATATTGTATAATCAAGCGCTACCGAGTGATGTAAATAAACTGACCCCAAACCCTCATCCTTTGCCAAAACAAGCCCAAAGAGGCCAAATATATGCCATCAAAAAGCCAAACTGGGTCATCTGGGTCTGAGGCTCCGAGTGACCGACAGAATGTAATGAATGCATCAGGCGGTGTTCACACATGCAGCAAGCATCATATGAGCCACATAGAGGAATAAAAAGCATAAAATACACCACACATCTTGTCAAAAATGTGTGTAATAAAACACATTTTGGACACAGCAGGGAACCCATTATGTAATTTGAATAATTATTATTTATTAAAGGGAGCATTGTTAACATTATTGTCGTCCTGTTTGACACCCACCCTCGTGTTTGGCCATCAGTGTGCAGGCACCAGTTTGGATTTGCAGATGCAGTGGTTTTCAAGATGTCTGACGGTGCAGTCTTGTTTTTCTCTGTTCTGTTGGGGATCTTTGCAAAAGGTGAGTTAGAAAACTTCACAACTGAAGCTATACATTATGGTTTTAAGATTTTTTATTGTGCCTATTTAAAATTTCATAAAGAGTAATACCCTTTTCCTCCATGCAGGTCTAACAGCTGTGATCCAGACACAGCAGACTCTAATGGCAGCAGTGGGAGACAAAGTCTCTTTACACTGTCAGCTCATGGAAACTAAAGATGTCCTTCAAGTCACGTGGCAGAAAATCTCACCTAGAGGAGACAGTAGTGTTGCCACCTACAATGAACTTTCGGGCCAAACAGTGAATCCTGGCTTTAAAGATAAAGTAGAGTTTGAAGATGCTGGACTTCAGAGCAGCTCCATAGTCATCAATAATGTGACGGAGCAGGATGAAGCCTGCTATCTCTGTTTGTTCAACTCCTACCCTGAAGGAGCTCTGACAGGAAGAACATGTCTCCAAGTTTACGGTGAGAACCTGACTGCATTACAGTTTGATGTTGTTCCATCATAACAGGTGACTCTTGGTCCTCAGACAAACTAACAGACTGGACACGAGTGTCAGAAGCTGGTGTCTTTGTAACAACATGTTCATTGTGTTATTTGTTCAATGTCTTTTCTTTGCAGAGCTGCATCAACCTGTTCTACATGTCAGAGAATCAAACTCTACTGGAGAGGTAGTTGTGTCCTGTTCAGCCACAGGTCGACCTGCTCCCACTGTAACACTGAGAGCTACACGAGCAGACCTCAACTTGACTGACTACGACAGCGTCAGTGTGTCCAACACCAACGGTACAGTCACTGTCACCACTACAGCTGTGCTGTCAGCTCTCCATGTAAACAGCACACAGGTTGGATGTAGAGTTGGAGTGCTCTCTGGTCCTCAGATAGAGGTGTTGGAGACCATTCCTAGGCTCAAACCCACGTCTGCTGATGGTGAGAAACACTTTGAGAGATCACACATTTATACACTGATGAATACTTTGAGATCCTGATGTCTGAGTTTTGTTTTTCAAGTTTGGATGATCAATCTGGATCTGATCACGGAGATTTTAGTCAGTCTGGATTCATGTTTATGATCAGCTTGTAAATGCTGGTCCCTGTCACTCTTTTCCTCTTTTTCTTGCAGACTTCACTTGGATATTTGTGTTGTTAGTGGTGGCCTGTTGTTGTTTTGCTTCTGTGTGGCTTATACACTTCATCATTGTCCATGTTAAAGAAAACTGAGGTAATTTCTACTTTAAGTTTAATATCCTGTATCTCTTCTTGTAAAGAAGGGAAGTCTAAGAGTTTAGTGACTTTTTGCTTCACAAAAACCATAAGTAATAATAAATGTTTGATAAAAATCTTTCAGTAAGTCACACGGACTGTGAGAGGTTTGAAACTACAATCAAAGACACAAAGAGGTATGACTCTCTTCATTCAATCATTCTTCTCTACACATTGTATCATTGTCTGACTTGAACAAAGAAAGGAGAAGAGACAATTGTCTCTTTAAGGTATGGCTGTGCAATGTCAACATCTGTATTTAATATTTTTATGATTTACTGACTTGACGAGGCTTCATAGTCAAACCCATTTGCTAACTGTTCTTAAATCCATCAGACAGCCACTCTGTGGCGATCAGAAGGATGAGACATATGATGCGATCCACCAGTAGTAAGATTTTCTATTATTGTGTCGTTCTTCACTCTCTTGTTGATTCCATGTTAGATCTACTTTTCATGTTCTCCTTTGCTAATCAGATGTTCCTTCATGTGTCAACCAGACTCTGATATCACTTTGCCACGTCCCAGACAGGGGCAGTATGTAAGTCTCTTGTTTCTTTCTCTCACTCTCTCTTCCCCCCTACCCTGCTTGTTCAGTTGATTCTACAAGTGACTCCAACTGAGACGTCTGCTGATTGGTTGGTTTGAACCCAGGTCATTCAGTTTCCACCCATGGCTTCAATAAAAGGGATCCAGCTAGAGGCCCCTCAGTCTCTGCTTCTCTGTCTGCTCGACAATGCTTACATGATGCTTACTGCATATGTCAACGCTGGCTGCTCCGTTCTCTGCTGCTCTATTGCTCGACAGTTACTTTGGCTTCTGTTACTTACCTTTTTTGTCATCAAGACATGTGTACCTAACGGTGCCATCTATATTCGTTGTGGTGGAAGGTGTGGACTATAGGTAAGATTGGGGTACCCTATAACGTTACCTCTGCTCATTGTCAGTGGCTCCGAGACCATCTCACAGGACCTGTCATGGACTCAACACCTGACCACCATCATAAGGACGGTTGCACGGCGTCTCTATCCTCTCAGACACCTCAGAGACTTTACCTTGTGTGGGGCATCACCATGGATGGATGGGAGACCTCCAGACAGGACTTCCTGCCCATCAGAACACCTCCATCACCAACCAGCAGCACATTTTTACAAAACGCTGCTGGTTCAGGGCCCAGCCACTATCTCCAGACACTCTCTCTTCTCCCTACTGCCATAAGACCCCTGTCAGAGGACAAAGACGGGGAGGATGGAGGAGAGGTTTTATCCCCATGCCCTCCGTCTGCTCAACTCTGAGCCTTAACTGGACTTAAGTATCACTGCATTACGGCACTTTATTCATCCAGCTGCTTTGCAAAATAAAACAAAATAAATACTGTAAATAATCTGCATGTATATATATATAGCAGTCCCCTATGATGCCTGAGAACCTATTCCACTTAAAGTTTCAATGTCATTACATGTGACACTGCAGTTTTTGCACCTCATTATAATATCATAGCCACACTACTACTAACTTAAAACATATCGGTAGCATCAGAATTGTTATATTATATAGATAGTATCTTTACTAATGAATTAAAGTATTACAGTGTTCCTTTCTTTAGTTGTAATTTATTCACTTTTCTGTCCTCCACTGCCCCTTTTATATGATTTCTTGCTGTTGTTATTGATAATGCTATTATTATTGTTATCAGTTGCGTCTTTGCAACACATGCCGGGTGCTGCTGTGCAGACAAGGATTATCATCTTTTATAAAGTTTCCTTGGTCAAAAATGTTGTTGCGCATAAATTAGTAAGTAATGAACTTTGTCCCCAGTGATACATTTGATGAGCGCTATTTCCTGTAAAGACATTTCTTGTAGTGTAGTTGTGTGTAAATAGTTTGCCGTGCCTGATGCCGTGTCTCTGTTTCCGCTCAGTGGGGCACAGCTGAGATGGCAGTTTTGTGGATGGGTGAACTGCTGCGTGTGAATGTGCATATACAGTACACAATTTCGGTTTAGGTAGTGGGGCCTCAGAGCGATTCTCATTGGCTCATTGGAAGCAAGGGGTGGGACTCCCTATACACTATCTCGGCTAATGTAGTAAAGTAACATACCCGTAATTAATTCACGTTCCATTCATTCATTGCATGATGAATGGAGTTGACTACCTGGCTAGTGTGTGATTCAGAACCACTTGAGCAGAAGTTGGAGATAAAGGGTTTGGGACCACATAGACCGGAGTATTTAATAATTTCTCAGGAGGGAAGAGACAAAACAAGGTTATTCAGCCAGCAGAAAACTTGGTTAACCAAGAACTCCTCAAAAAGGTTCTTGGTGAGTCTAATTTATTTTTAATCTAAATGGAATCGATAATGTAGTTTACATATTGTTTGATTTATAGTGGAATTTGTGTAATGTGCAACTGGTGATGCGTGTGTGGGACAGAACCACAGGGCTGTTTACCGGTCTGTGGAGGTGAAGGGTCTGTTTGTCTGTGATATATTGTGTGTGGTGACTTTGTATACTGATTGCTGCGTATTGGGTGTGCGCGGTTCACGCCATGAACCATATTGTGATTTTATTGTTGTCATGTTATAGTTTTGCTATTGAGTATTTGATATAGTGAGATTTTGAGCACTGCTGTTTTAAGGCGCTATTGATATGACAATATATGTCATCAGATTGCCATTGTTTGTGTGATGGTATTATTTAGTGGCAATCACCTGTTGTCAGGTTCTGTGGTCGCCTCTCTCACTTTTTGTGAGGGTATTGATTATGATATTTCTGGATTGCATTATAAGATTTTCTTGCAAGGCCCCACTATAATTTCCAAGCCAAAATCAGCACTGATTAGTATGCCGGTCCCCAGTGGGTTGGCAGGGGTCCCGAAACACCCCTCTCCCACCCACTCCGCCCAAGCTGGACTCGAACTCGTACCTTCTCGCTGGGAGGCATCAGCGCTAACCACCGCTGGAAAAAATGTAATTGTCAATTGTAACACCATATGTGCTCTCTCTCTCTCTCACACACATGCATACACATACTTTGTTCACACTTTGTTTATGTCTGTATTGTCTATTTCACAATTTAAAAAAAAAAAGAGTAATGGTTCATTATAGATGTTTTTAGTAGCATTTGAAGTCACACCAGTAATATACATTTTACTTACATTTGTTAAAAATCGACAAGTTTTAACTGAATTGGCTGTCAAACCTAAAATTTTTGTGTATGTATATCCACACAGTTTGTATGTATATTTACAGATATTATAGTTTTGACTCTAAATTTACCAAAGCTTGTGATTCATTCCTAAACTGTTTAACTAAAGAACACAGAGAAAGATTTCACAGTTTCACTTCATTATTATTATTATTATTAGACCTGTTGGAGCTTCCTATTTAAATCTTGCCTTTTGAATCTCTTCCAGTCTGAATGATCTGTCATGTTACCAGTAAAAGTCGTGACAGTCTGGATGGAGCAGTGGTTTCCCAGATTCATCAGTCAATGGTCGGCCAGATGACCAGTGATCATCTTCTTTCCACTCGTCCGTCCAAGAATCATCACGTATTGAAATAAGGCTGTTTGCTGAACACACAGGAGAAGAGACAATTGTCTCTTTAAGGTGTGGCTGTGCAATGTCAACAAACAGGTTTGATTTGTGGTTGAGTTGATTTTTCTCAGGAGGGGTCCTTTTTCTGAGGTCACAGCCCTCATGTGTGACTGAAGGCGATACAGTCCTTAAAAAATACAACAAAACACGTTTCATTCAACAATCAGATTAGCCAGAAAATTAGAGGAATAAAAGACCAAAGTAGCTCTTGAGGTAAGATGGAAGATCTGAGGTGTTATAATACTCAAGAAAGTAGATAAAGATTAAATAAGTCATCAGGAGAAGAATGTCAGAATGATGAGTCTTACCTCTGAGTGTCTTTGATTGTATTTTCAAGCTTCTCAAAGTCTCTGTGTGACCTACTGAAGGAATTTTGTCAAAGATTTATCAGTTGTGGTTTTTGTGAAGTAAAAAACCCAAGAAACATATAAACTTCCATTACAAGCAGAAATGCAGCACCACAACCACAGGCCACCACAAACAATGCAAGGAATTCAATAATCCAAGTGAAGTCCGCAAGAAAAAGAGGAAAATGTGACATGGAGCAGCAACATTTATAAACTGATCAAATATTAAACAGAAATCCACTTACTGGCTTACTGTTATCTCCGTGGTCAGATCCAGATTGATCATCTAAACATGAGAAAAGAAACTCAGACATCAGGATCTCAAAGTACTCATCAGTGTATAAATGTGTGATCTCTCAAAGTCTTTCTCACCATCAGCAGACGTGGGTTTGAGCCCAGGAATGGTCTCCAACACCTCTATCTGAGGACCAGAGAGCACTCCAACTCTACATCCAACCTGTGTGCTGTTTACATGGAGAGCTGACAGCACAGCTGTAGTGGTGACAGTGACTGTACCGTTGGTGTTGGACACACTGACGCTGTCGTAGTCAGTCAAGTTGCGGTCTGCTTGTGTAGCTCTCAGTGTTACAGTGGGAGCAGGTCGACCTGTGGCTGAACAGGACACAACTACCTCTCCAGTAGAGTTTGATTCTCTGACATGTAGAACAGGTTGATGCAGCTCTGCAAAGAAAAGACATTGAACAAATATCACAATGAACATGTTGTTACAAAGACACCAGCTTCTGACACTCGTGTCCAGTCTGTTAGTTTGTCTGAGGGACCAAGAGTCACCTGTTATGATGGAACAACATCAAACTGTAATGCAGTCAGGTTCTCACCGTAAACTTGGAGACATGTTCTTCCTCTCAGAGCTCCTTCAGGGAAGGAGTTGAACAAACAGAGATAGCAGCCTTCATCCTGCTCCGTCACATTATTGATGACTATGGAGCTGTTCTGAAGTCCAGCATCTTCAAACTCTACTTTATCTTGGAAGTCAGGATTCACTGTTTGACCAAACTGTTTGCTGTAGGTGGCAACATTAGGTTCTGCTGATGAGATCTTCTGCCACGTGACTTGAAGGACATCTTTAGTTTCCATGAGCTGACAGCTTAAAGAGGCTTTGTCTCCCACTGCTGCCATCACAGTCTGCTGTGTCTGGATCACAGCTGTTAGACCTGCATGGAGGAAAAGGGTATTACTCTTTATAAAATTTAACTTATTTCAAATAGGCACAATAAAAAATCTAAAACCATAATGTATAGTTTCAGTTGCAAAGTTTTCTAACTCACCTTTTGCAAAGATCCCCAACAGAACAGAGAAAAACAAGACTGCACTGTCAGACATCTTGAATACCAGTGCATCTGCAAATCCAAACTGGTGCCTGCACACTGATGGCCAAACACGAGGGTGGGTGTCAAACAGGACAACAATAATGTTAAGAATGCTCCCTTTAATAAATAATAATTATTCAAATTACATAATGGGTTCCCTGCTGTATCCAAAATACAACAGATGAAATAAAGGGTGATTTTGATCCAAAATGCGTTTTATTACAGCACATGTTCCCTTTTGACACTGCAGTGTATCAACCTTTGTTTCACTTTTACTATTTTATGAGCAAACACCCCTCCTTGTGGTCATGGTGTATAATTACCATTTTAGCAGCAACGCATTGAGTCAAAAGTGGAAAATTTATTCTTTGTAAATACACAATAACCACATTTGATTGGTAAACTATGGATGTTGCTTTCAGTCACAGCAGTGATGTTTTTCTTTCTTCTTTTTTTTTAAGTTCAAACCAACCTCCAGAGGTTGGTTTAAGTAAATGTGAGTTAACAGTGACATCTTGCAGTCATCTTGTGTAATTTCAGCTGTTTTTGCAGCGCACATTGAGTCCATCTCGCAACAAATCGACGCACTCGCACAAGACATTAAGTCGCTTTAACAAGCCGCTACAACGATATCCTCCCAACCTTCTTCCGTCACCTCTCAACTCACTAGTCACCGCAAACAGTAAGCTCATGAAAGAAACCATCCCGGACTTAAAATTTGATCTTTTCCGGCATTCCCGAACCACATACAGACGAACCCGAAAAAGCAATCAAGGATTTTATGATCAAACAACTAAAACGTCCTACGGACACCGTTAACAACATTACCTTTCACCACGTAGACCACGTTCACCGTCTGGGACAGAAACGCACTGAAACCACCCGACCCGAGCACTACAAACAAAAGTAACTGGTTCAACGACCATGCAGTCAATTCAAAGGAACGGACTATGGACTCAACAATCAATATCCAACAGAAATCAACCACCTTGATAATATTATTATAAATAACCCATACACAGCTGTTGTTATTATTACTATTATTCTTCGAATACTAAGACCCCGGGTTCCTGCCTGGCCGCACCTGGTAGACATGGCCTGGGATCTCCTTGAGCTCGTGTAGCACATTGTACAAAACTGCTTTTCTTTTCACATTTCACAACAACGGGAAAAAATAAATAAATAAAAAGGAAACCACAATTAGGCAAACAAACAAAAACAGCCCCCATTTTGTTTTTGCGTTTTATTGCCGTTTGCCGGTTCCCAGTAGGTTGGCGAAGGCCTGAGACACCCTGTCAGTGTGACCGGAGGAGGCTTCACATTCCTTTATAAAATAAGGCTGAGACAGAGGTCAATTCCATGATTTATTTCCTCCAAGTGAAACGGAATAGCTTCGTTTTATACTTTCCTCCTTCTCCGAGTGCTTAACAGGACTGGCCTATGTATAGGGGATATCTTCTAATTAAACACGTAATATTTACATCACAAGAACCCCACCTAAAACGAAATACCAATAATTATATACATAAATTTGTACACTCATCAACATAGCAATAGCACGAATCATCCAAGTGAAATACTTCAAACAAAACTGAATATAATGCATTGCTCCCTGTCTTGTGGAAATGGTTTAACCCTGGAGTTTAAAAGCAGGTGATCAGCCACGCGCTGCTCTTTAGCGCCACGCTGAGGACACAGCTCAAGAAGTACTGACACTAATATACATTTTACTTACATTTGTTTAAAAATCAACAAGTTTGAATTGTCAAACCAGACCTCTGAAATATAATCAAAATAATACCCCATACAAATTAAAACATTTTTGTGTATGTACATTCACACAGATAGTTGTATATTTTCAGATATTATAACGTTGACTCTACAATCAGTAGTAAACCGTTAAATTAAAGGACAGAAAGAAAGATTTTACAGTTTCAATGCATTATTATTATACAGAGCTGTTGGAGCTTTATGTGGGTCCGTCCCCTCAGTCTTTCCATTTGAATCTCTTCTGGTCTGAATGATCCGTCACACTGACAGCAAAAATCATGACAGTTTGGATGGATTCCTCTCTTCTCGTCTGTCAAAGAGTCATCACGTGTTGAAATTTAGCTTCCTGTTTGCTGAACACAACAGGTTTGATTTGAGGTTGAGATGATTTTTCTCAGGAGGGGTCCTTTTTTTGAGCTCACTGCCCTCCTGTGTGACTGAAGGCGATCCAGTCCTTAAAACATACAACAAAACACATTTCATTCAACAATCAGATTAGCCAGGAAATTGGAAAAATTAAAGACCAAAGCAGATCTAGAAGTAAGATGGAAGATCTAAGGTGTTATAATACTCAGGAAAGTGGATAAAGATTAAATAAGTCATCAGGAGGAGAACGTCAGAATGATGAGTCTTACCTCTGAGTGTCTTTGATTGTAGTGTCAAGCTTCTCAAAGTCTCTGTCTGACTTCCTGAAGGATTTTTGTCAAAGATTTATCAGTTACTTGTGGTTTTTGTGAAGTAAAAGACTCAAGAAACATATAAACTTCCATTGGAAGAAAAGATACAGGATATTAAATTTAAAATGGACGTTACCTCAATTTTCTTTGTTTAAGACAGAAAATGCTGAATGCAGCAAAACCACAGGCCACCACAAACAATACAAACAGTATAAAGATCCAAGCAAAGTCTACAAGAAAAATAAGAAAATGTGACATGGAGCAGCATTTATAAACTGATTGCAAATGAAACAGGAATCCAGACTTACTGATATCTCTGAGATCAGATCCAGATTGATCATCTAAACGTGAAAAAAGAAACTCAGACATCAGGATCTCAAAGTACTCATCAGTGTATAAATGTGTGATCTCTCAAAGTGTTTCTCACCATCAGCAGACGTGGATTTGAGCCCAGGAATGGTCTCCATCACCTCTATCTGAGGACAAGAGAGCACTCCAACTCTACATCCAACCTGTGTGCTGTTTACATGGAGAGCTGACAGCACAGCTGTAGTGGTGACAGTGACTGTACCGTTGGTGTTGGACACACTGACGCTGTCGTAGTCAGTCAAGTTGCGGTCTGCTTGTGTAGCTCTCAGTGTTACAGTGGGAGCAGGTTGACCTGTGGCTGAACAGGACACGACTACCTCTCCAATAGAGTTTGATTCTCTGACATGTAGAACAGGTTGATGCAGCTCTGCAAAGAAAAGACATTGAACAAATATCACAATGAACATGTTGTTACAAAGACACCAGCTTCTGACACTCGTGTCCAGTCTGTTAGTTTGTCTGAGGACCAAGAGTCACCTGTTATGATGGAACAACATCAAACTGTAATGCAGTCAGGTTCTCACCGTAAACTTGGAGACATGTTCTTCCTGTCAGAGCTCCTTCAGGGTAGGAGTTGAACAAACAGAGATAGCAGCCTTCATCCTGCTCCGTCACATTATTGATGACTATGGAGCAGTTCTGAAGTCCAGCATCTTCAAACTCTATTTTTATCTTTGAAGCCAGGATTCACACGTTCGCCAAAGTGTTTGTTGTAGGTGGCAACATTAGCATCTCCTCTAGGTGAGATCTTCTGCCACGTGACTTGAAGGACATCTTTAGTTTCCATGAGCTGACAGTGTAAAGAGACTTTGTCTCCCACTGCTGCCATCACAGTCTGCTGTGTCTGGATCACAGCTGTTAGACCTGTGTGGAGGAAATAATATGACTGTTAAGGTCCGCTCACACTTACACGAGTATATTTGCTACTTTATGGACTCCGCTGGCACAGACGGCGAAGCTACGAACAATCTTAAAAGCTCTGAGGCGTATCAGTACCTCCAGCAACAAAGTCGGTCGCGTTTTGTTAAAGGAAGTGGGACACGACCTCATGTATCTGAAAGCCAGTGTTGGGCACGTTACTTTTAAATAGTAATTATTTATAGTTACTAGTTACTTTCCCCCAAAAATAACTGAGTTAGTAATTGAATTACTCCACTATAAAAGTAACTAGTTACCAGGAAAAGTAACTATTGCGTTACCTCTTATAAATTTTAAGATTCTTAATTACACTGTTAGATATATAGAGACGTACTTACCATTTTAACGATCGTGGTAACAAACAACGAATGGGTGTTGACTTTGTATCGATTGAAATAAAGGAAGTGTGAAAAAAAAGGGAAACAAAACACTCCTGCCGCGAATCTCCTGCCCTTCAGCAAAGGGAGATCACTTCTTATCGTACTTTGGAAGTCGGAGGGGAAAGATCTCAAACACTTGGTTTTTTTGAGCTGAAGCTTCTACAGTGATACAGTCTGTCAGGCCTCTAGTCAGAATGTAACAGCAGATATGGGTCAGAGAGAAGAACCCGGGTCCACCCGGTCCAACCAGTGACGGCTCACAACATTTCCTCCACATTCAGATTGCTGCCGCTTACCTCTAGTAGTTTTGTGAGTGTCTTTGTGTATAACCTGAACACTGCCTGTGATTCGCTTATCGTGAAAGTCTACTGCACCTTAGCCAATAATCATCACCTCTGCGTTGTTTCGCCCTCCCTCCTCTCCTCGCAAACAAATAGAGAAAGAAAAAAAAGAAAAAAAAAAGCTGCGAGGCTCCCGTGGCTGTGAAACCAAGTAACGCCCCCCATTGAATTTCAGTAACGGAAACGGCGTTATAAAGATGGAAACAGCAATTAGACTACCCCTAAAAACTAAAAAACAACAAAAAAAAAAAAAGTAACGCCGTTTATTTTAACGCCGTTATTCCCATCACTGCTGACAGCAGACATAGAGCCTTAAAGTCCCAGATCACAGGGCCTGAGTTTTAGTTTAAGGCTGCTCATGTGTTGCAGCAGCAGGGAAATCTTACAGCCACGCAGCTACAATACTGTGGAAGGTAAAAATATTGATTGTCATGGCGATGATGATGATATAATAATAATAATAGTAGTTATCATAATAATTATCATTATTATTGTTATGTCTTCAAATTCAAGTTCTTCAGCCACATTCTTCTGACTTCCTCTTCTGTAGGTTATTACTATCTATAGTTAACTTATTCGAAGGAGACGCAATAAAAAATAAATAAATAAAATGCAGTGTTTTAGTAATGAATACAAGTTTTGTATCTCACCTATTGAAAAGACCTCCAACTGAATCCAGAAATATAAGACCGCCCTGGCTGACATTTTGAAAACATGAGTCAAAACGTTACAAATCTGGCGGTCTAAAATGTGTTGAACAGAACGCTGAACTCTGTGGGTGTCAGAGAGGAAGACAACAATGTAAAAAAAATCATCCCTTTAATAAATAATAAATATATAAGTAAAGTAACGGGTTTATTGACATGGTCAGAAGGCAGCAAATGAACCAAAGAGTTCAGATTTTGCTGTAAAATGTGTGTTATTACACATGTGTTTCTTAACATTCCCCTGTTTACACTTCAATGGAACAACCCTCGCTACTTTCATTTTTCATTTTATTATTTTATAACCAAACAGCCCCTCCTTGTGGTTATGGTGTATAATTACCATTTCAGCAGCAACACATTGTAAGTAAACGTATTTTATTTATAGAGCACAGGGTCATGCAACATTTAAAAAACACAGCAGAAAACAAGCATGATAAAAAAAGGCGATAAAAACAACAAAAATAAGACAAATGAGTCAAATAAATAAGATAAAAAATAAAACTGAAAACAACAAATCAGAGCGGAGAATTCATTCTGTTTAAATAAACACGTTTGATCGGTGCATTATATATTCTGTAATACAGTTGTTCTTTTAAAAACCCTTAAACCAAAACAAGATATCAATACTTCAATTTTTATTGCTTTACTTAAAATAATTTATTGCTATTTTGTTGTAAAATTCCAAGTAAAAACAAAAACAGTAACAGTAAAAAAAAAAAATTGTAACAAACATCTTCGTATTTACTTCAAATTTGTCACCATCACACACCCTGAGTTTTTATTCTGTTATTTTATTACGAGCAGTGCGTCAATATGTCGTTCTGCAATAGCATCTGTGATGTTTATACCGAATGCCAACAAAAATCAGTCTAAGACAAAGTGAGAGACAGGGCTGTGTATACACACCTGCAGAACTAACTGGGAAACAAGACACGGGTGACACTCCAGTTGCACAAAACAAAACCGACACATAATGAAAAAAAATCAAGCCTTAAAAAACATATAGCTCAAAAAAGCAATCATAACTATTTTGTTTTTCAGTGTAGACACACGGCACACTTTGTCTCACTCAGACATCCTAAGTCTCCCAACACAAATCTCATTATTTAACACTTCTTTGTTTCCAGGTTTAAAAGTAAGAAACACCCTCATCATGAACTAGTGTCACTCATGTTGCACCTGTTCAAGCTCAACAGGAAGTACACTTCAATCCTGTGTCCTCGATAGGAACATTGGATATTTATCTGGCTCATTATTCACACTTTTACAGTTTTTCATTCGATCACATTAGAGTTTATTTGATGAGGAGAAAATGTGATAGCAGCGTGTATTGTTTCATTAGAAGGTTTGAGAAGAGGTGACGAAAGGGCTTTTAGTGATGGGTAACCCTCGTCATATCCTCCCACAAACAAGATGCAGTACAGCAGATAGATGTGTTGTAGTACATATGAATGAAACAGATGTTTAGAAATTTGTTTTGTGAGGTCTGCGACTTTAGTAAAACATATTTAATCACTCCATCCGTGAGTCCAAGGTTTGAAGTTCAAGCCACATACGAAGAAGTACCTATGAGTCGTTCCAGAAATACAGAAAGCTAGGGACGGACAATGTGAAAACATTAAGGCCTCACATGTACGGAGAGATTCTTAGTTAAAAATGTAAACAGTTGCCCCGTTGAGTTCCAGTAGTAACGCAAAACCTACCACCCCTCCTCATGGGTTACTTTTGTTAGCGTTGCAGGTCAAACAGAAGAAGGAGCGAAGTATAAAAAGTAAAATAACATGGCCAAAACATAAAGAGGCAACTAAGACTGGAATTAAAGCCGAGCTGACAGATTCAAAAATGAAACCAAGAAAAAGATGTTGAGGAAGCTGAAGATAAATGAAGAAACAAAAGGAGTCTTCAACCAAAACCAAACCCAAAACAATATTAACACACAAGTATAAACATGACATGTACAAAAAAAAATAATCGTTTGAGCTGCCTTGTTTGTGATTCCTACCTCTCGGTCCCTTCCATTGTCCTTCAGCAGTCGTCCTGATCCGAATGATCCGTAGAATAAACATTGACTGAACAAACTGACTGAGTGAAACAGTGGCTTCATTCCCAGATTCACCAGCCGGAGACCAGTTGTCCACTCGTCCAACTGAGGGTCAACACTAATCCAAAACAAACCTTGCTGGTGCTGAAGGTGAATTTGAGTTGCTGTTTGGTTGACGTCTCTCAGGAGGTGTCCGTTTTCTCAGCTCCATGTTCTCATGTGTCAGCGAAGATGATTCAGCCCTTCAAATGGAAGCAGACAGTAAGCGCCAAATCACCCAGAAAAGACTACAACATATAAAATGTGAAAAGAGTGAAGATTATATCTTGACAGAATGAAAAGTGACTTACTTCAGAGTGTTTTCTGGCATCTCATCCCTCTGAGGCTCCTTGTGTGTCAAACTGGTTTAAAACAGTTAAACGTTAAACAGCTGACTGAGACACAACAGCAATGATGATACTGTTTGAAAGACGTACCTGGTATGAGTTTCTCTTCTGAACCAGACAACGATCACTGCAGCAACACTGATGATCAGCAGCAATACAGGGACTAAGCTGTATAAATGTCTTCCTACGAGAGAAAGAGCAACAAATACTGAAATGACAGATTCAGCAATGATGATAACGATAAATATAATTGACATAGCGCCTCACTCAATGCTTTACAAGCACAGAGAAGACAAATTAGACAATTGGACAAAACAGGCAGGACGAACAGCACGGGGTGAGCTAACTGAGAAGGTGAAGACTGGTTGACTATGGGCTAAAAGCCTGGGTAAACACATGACTCCCACAATGATGATAAAGAATGATGAGTCTTACCTCTGAGTGTCTTTGATTGTAGTGTCAAGCTTCTCAAAGTCTCTGTCTGACCTACTGAAGGATTTTTGTCAAAGATTTATCAGTTACTTGTGGTTTTTGTGAAGTAAAAGACTCAAGAAACATATAAACTTCCATTAGAAGAAGAGATACGGGATATTAAATTTAAAGTGGACATTACCTCAATTTTCTTTGTTTAAGACGGAAAATGCTGAATGCAGCAAAACCATAGGCCACCACAAACAATACAAACAGTATAAAGATCCAAGCGAAGTCTACAAGAAAAATAAGAAAATGTGACATGGAGCAGCATTTATAAACTGATTGCAAATGAAACAGGAATCCACACTTACTGATATCTCTGTGACCAGATCCAGATTGATCATCTAAACCTGAAAAAAGAAACTCAGACATCAGGATCTCAAAGTAGTCATCAGTGTATAAATATGTGATTTCTCAAAGTGTTTCTCACCATCAGCAGACGTGGGTTTGAGCCCAGGAATGGTCTCCAACACCTCTATCTGAGGACCAGAGAGCACTCCAACTCTACATCCAACCTGTGTGCTGTTTACATGGAGAGCTGACAGCACAGCTGTAGTGGTGACAGTGACTGTACCGTTGGTGTTGGACACGCTGACGCTGTCGTAGTCAGTCAAGTTGCGGCCTGCTTGTGTAGCTCTCAGTGTTACAGTGGGAGCAGGTCGACCTGTGGCTGAACAGGACACAACTACCTCTCCAGTAGAGTTTGATTCTCTGACATGTACAACAGGTTGATGCAGCTCTGCAAAGAAAAGACATTGAACAAATATCACAATGAACATGTTGTTACAAAGACACCAGCTTCTGACACTCGTGTCCAGTCTGTTAGTTTGTCTGAGGACCAAGAGTCACCTGTTATGATGGAACAACATCAAACTGTAATGCAGTCAGGTTCTCACCGTAAACTTGGAGACATGTTCTTCCTGTCAGAGCTCCTTCAGGGTAGGAGTTGAACAAACAGAGATAGCAGGCTTCATCCTGCTCCGTCACATTATTGATGACTATGGAGCAGTTCTGAAGTCCAGCATCTTCAAACTCTACTTTATCTTTGAAGCCAGGATTCACACGTTCGCCAAAGTGTTTGTTGTAGGTGGCAACATTAGCATCTCCTCTAGGTGAGATCTTCTGCCACGTGACTTGAAGGACATCTTTAGTTTCCATGAGCTGACAGTGTAAAGAGGCTTTGTCTCCCACTGCTGCCATCACAGTCTGCTGTGTCTGGATCACAGCTGTTAGACCTGCATGGAGGAAATAATGCGACTGTTAGGATCCACTCACATTTAGATCAACTCTCCCATCTTCTTTCCATCTCTATCCAGCAGACTGCTGGTTGCTAGTAGATGTGTGGTTGCCTAGGTAACCCTCTTGTATATTTCCCATCTCATATAGAGGGTATGTATTGACATCACCATTTACTTCTCTCTTCTTTGGCAGATATTTGTAAAAATATATCTCTGACTGCTTTTCAAATCTGTTGATTCAGTCAATCGCACAACAGCTCTCGGCCTTTTTAAATTAATTTTACAATTTAGACGCTTTTACAGCCTATGATTCAAACTTCATGTTCACCTGTCACTGTTATCCACTCAGAGGCCGTAACCATGTAGACTTCAGCTTGCAGTCACGTGCATACCCTCTATGCATTATTTATACCATAGGAAATTCCCGTGGTGTCTCTCGCTGCTTCACATAGAAACAGTGAAATAAGAGTTGTTGTTCAACAGTTTCACTTAATAAACAGATCAATGGTTCAATAAAACTATAATTTCAATATAAAGTATAAGCTGATTTATTAAGAGTTCAATTTATTTAAAAATATCTCAAAAGTTATTAGTATTTATAAAGTTAATTTATTCAAAGTAGACGCAATTAAAATAAATAACAATATTTAAAAAAAAAAAAAAATGCAGTTTTAGTAATGAACACAAGTTTTGTATCTCACCTACTGAAAAGACCTCCAATTGAATCCAGAAATATAAGACCGCTCTGTCTGACATTTTGAATACATGTGCGCCAAAACGATACTAATCTGGTTGTCTATAGCGTGTTGAACAGAACGCTGAACTTTGTGGGTGTCAGAGAGGAAGACAACAATGTAAAAAAAAAAATCATCTCTTTAATAAATAATAAATATATAAGTTAAGTAACGGGTTTATTGAAATGGTCAGAAGGCAGCAGATGAACCAAAGAGTTCAGATATTGCTGTAAAATGTGTGTTATTACACACGTGTTTCCTAATATTCCCCTGTTTACACTGCAATGGAACAACCCTCGCTACTTTCATTTTTCATTTTAGTATTTTATAACGAAACAGTCCCTCCTTGTGGCCATGGTGTATAATTACCATTTCAGCAGCAACACATTGTAAGTAAACATATTTTATTTATATAGCACAGGGTCAGGCAACATTTAAAAACCACAGCAGAAAACAAGCATGATAAAAAAAAGCGATAAAAACAACAAAAAAATAAGACAAATGAGTAAACTAAATAAGATAAAAAATAAAACTGAAAACAACAAATCAGAGCGGAGAATTCATTCTGTTTAAATACACACGTTTGATCGGTGCATTATATATTCTGTAATACAGTTGTTCTTTTAAAAACTTACAAACAAGATATCAATACTTCCATTTTTATTGCTTTACTTAAAATAATTTATTGCTATTTTGTTGTAAAATTCCAAGTAAAACAAAAATAGTAACAGTAAAAAAAAATTGTAACAAACATCTTCAAATTTACTTCAAATTTGTCACCATCACACACCCTGAGTTTTTATTCTGTTATTTTATACGAGCAGTGCGTCAATATGTCGTTCTGCAATAGCATCTGTGGTGTTTATTACCGAATGCCAACAAAAACCAGTCTAAGACAAAGTGAGAGACAGGGCTGTGTATACACACCTGCAGAACTAACTGGGAAACAAGACACGGGTGACACTCCAATTGCACAAAACAAAACCGACACATAATGAAAAAAAATCAAGCCTTAAAAAACATATAGCTCAAAAAAGCAATCATAACAATTTTGTTTTTCAGTGTAGACACACGGCACACTTTGTCTCACTCAGACATCCTAAGTCTCCCAACACAAATCTCATTATTTAACACTTCTTTGTTTCCAGGTTTAAAAGTAAGAAACACCCTCATCATGAACTAGTGTCACTCATGTTGCACCTGTTCAAGCTCAACAGGAAGTACACTTCAATCCTGTGTCCTCAATAGGAACCTTGGATATTTATCTGGCTCATTATTCACACTTTTAGAGTTTTTTCATTCAATCACATTAGAGTTTATTTGATGAGGAGAAAATGTGATAGCAGCGTGTATTGTTTCATTAGAAGGTTTGAGAAGAGGTGACGAAAGGGCTTTTAGTGATGGGTAACCCTCGTCATATCCTCCCACAAACAAGATGCAGTACAGCAGATAGATGTGATGTAGTACATATGAATGAAACAGATGTTTAGAATTTTGTTTTGTGAGGTCTGCGACTTTAGTAAAACATATTTAATCACTCCATCCGTGAGTCCAAGGTTTGAAGGTCAAGCCACATACGAAGAAGTACCTACGAGTCATTCCAGAAATACAGAAAGCTAGGGACGGACAATGTGAAAACGTTAAAGCCTCACATGTACGGAGAGATTCTTAGTTAAAAATGTAAACTGTTGCCCCGTTGAGTTCAAGTAGTAACGCAAAACCTACGCCCCCTCCTCATGGGTTACTTTTGTTAGCGTTGCAGGTCAAACAGAAGAAGGAGCGAAGTATAAAAAGTAAAATAACATGGCCAAAACATAAAGAGGCAACTAAGACTGGAATTAAAGCCGAGCTGACAGATTCAAAAATGAAACCAAGAAAAAGATGTTGAGGAAGCTGAAGATAAATGAAGAAACAAAAGAAGTCTTCAACCAAAACCAAACCCAAAACAATATTAACACACAAGTATAAACATGACATGTACAACAAAAAAATAATCGTTTGAGCTGCCTTGTTTGTGATTCCTACCTCTCGGTCCCTTCCATTGTCCTTCAGCAGTCGTCCTGATCCGAATGATCCGTAAAATAGACATTGACGGAACAAACTGACTGAGTGTAACAGTGGCTTCATTCCCAGATTCACCAGCCGGAGACCAGTTGTCCACTTGTCCATCTGAGGGTCAACACTAATCCAAAACGCACCTTGCTGGTGCTGAAGGTGAATTTGAGTTGCTGTTTGGTTGACGTCTCTCAGGAGGTGTCCGTTTTCTAAGCTCCATGTTCTCATGTGTCAGCAAAGATGATTCAGCCCTTCAAATTGAAGCAGACAGTAAGCGCCAAACTACCCAGAAAAGACTACAACATATAAAATGTGAAAAGAGTGAAGATTATATCTTGACAGAATGAAAAGTGACTTACTTCAGAGTGTTTCCTGGCATCTCATCCCTCTGAGGCTCCTTGTGTGTCAAACTGGTTTATAACAGTTAAAGGTTAAACAGCTGACTGAGACACAACAGCAATGATGATACTGTTTGAAAGACGTACCTGGTATGAGTTTCTCTTCTGAACCTGACAACGATCACTGCAGCAACACTGATGATCAGCAGCAATACAGGGACTAAGCTGTATAAATGTCTTCCTATGAGAGAAAGAGCAACAAATACTGAAATGACAGATTCAGCAATGATGATAACGATAAATATAATTGACATAGAGCCTCACTCAATGCTTTACAAGCACAGAGAAGACAAATTAGACAATTGGACAAAACAGGCAGGACGAACAGCACGGGTTGAGCTAACTGAGAAGGTGAAGACTGGTTGACTATGGGCTAAAAGCCTGGGTAAACATATGAGTTTTGAGGGCAGTTCTGAATGAGTCCAGGGCTGGAGTGCAGATCCAGATTAGAGGAGGCTGTCGAAGCGTGCGGGTGGAGGAGGTTTGAGATATACTGGGGGGCTAGGGAGTGGAGGGCTTTGTAGGTAAGAAGGAGGATCTTGTAAGAGATGCAGAATTTTATTGTGAGCCGGTGAAGGTGGATAAGTTTTGGGGTGATATGCTGTCAGGGCTTGGTATGGGTGAGAACCCTGGCAGTCGAGATCTGGACATACTAGAGTCTGCCCAGGGTTTTGCTGGGTACCCCGAACAAGACTCTAGGCAGAGGTGTTGGAGAGTGACGGCCGGAGTGTTTTTGAGGTGGAAAAAGGCAGATTTGGTGACAGACTTTATGTGTGACTGGAAGGAGAAAGTAGAGTCAAAAGCCCCTTTTGCTCGATGTGAATGGGTGAACCTGGGATTTTATCTTGCTCGGCTTCAATGTGAACAGGAATGCCATGGTTATTTGCCGGGTTATTTCGCTCTGACGTTGATATATCTGCCTGTTATATTCTAAGTTTTGTCACTCATTGTAGAAGCTGCAGCTCAAAAAATTATCCCTACGTCATGTTAAGGAAATTGCGCCAATCATGGAGTAGCCTTTTTTTTTTTTTGAAAGAGCACAGGTTTGACTGGTTGGATCTGGCGAAAGCACACGAAAGGTGAGTCACCCCGGGGATTTTTAGATCTTGGTCGACTGATGATAAGGTAAGAACAGAATGAATAGAAATACTTACTTGAGACCACATGAACATTAACTTCATCGTCCGAATCTGAAAAGAGAAACTCAGACATCAGGATCTCAAAGTATTCATCAGTGTATAAATGTGTGATCTCTCCGTGTGAAGTGTTTCTCACCATCAGCAGACGTGGGTTTGAGCCCAGGAATGGTCTCCAACACCTCTATCTGAGGACCAGAGAGCACTCCAACTCTACATCCAACCTGTGTGCTGTTTACATGGAGAGCTGACAGCACAGCTGTAGTGGTGACAGTGACTGTACCGTTGGTGTTGGACACACTGACGCTGTCGTAGTCAGTCAAGTTGCGGTCTGCTTGTGTAGCTCTCAGTGTTACAGTGGGAGCAGGTCGACCTGTGGCTGAACAGGACACAACTACCTCTCCAGTAGAGTTTGATTCTCTGACATGTACAACAGGTTGATGCAGCTCTGCAAACAAAAGACATTGAACAAATATCACAATGAACACGTTGTTACAAAGACACCAGCTTCTGACACTCGTGTCCAGTCTGTTAGTTTGTCTGAGGACCAAGAGTCACCTGTTATGATGGAACAACATCAAACTGTAATGCAGTCAGGTTCTCACCATAAACTTGGAGACATGTTCTTCCTCTCAGAGCTCCTTCAGGGTAGGAGTTGAACAAACAGAGATAGCAGGCTTCATCCTGCTCCGTCACATTATTGATGACTATGGAGCTGCTCTGAAGTCCAGCATCTTCAAACTCTAATTTATCTTTGAAGCTAGGATTCACACGTTCGCCATAGTGTTTGTTGTAGGTGGCAACATTAGCGTCTCCTCTAGGTGAGATCTTCTGCCACGTGACTTGAAGGACATCTTTAGTTTCCATGAGCTGACAGTGTAAAGAGACTTTGTCTCCCAGTGCTGCCATCACAGTCTGCTGTGTCTGGATCACAGCTGTTAGACCTGCATGGAGGAAATAATATTACTGTTAAGGTCCTCTCACACTTACACAAGTATATTTGCTACTTTATGGACTCCGCTGACACAGACGGCGAAGCTATGAACAATCTTAAAAGCTCTGAGGCGTATCAATACCTCCAGCAACAAAGTCGGTCGCGTTTTGTTAAAGGAAGTGGGACACGACCTCATGTATCTGAAAGCCAGTGTTGGGCACGTTACTTTTAAATAGTAATTATTTATAGTTACTAGTTACTTTCCCCCAAAAATAACTGAGTTAGTAATTGAATTACTCCACTATAAAAGTAACTAGTTACCAGGAAAAGTAACTATTGCGTTACCCTTCTTTAAGTTTAATTATGTGTTTATGCGCTTCCATTAACGATCGTGTAACAACACATTTGATTTGTTTGATTGAAAAAAAAGGAACAACAATCTCTGCCCTTCAGAGATCAGTCTTTATGGGAGAAGATCAAAACTTGTTTTTGAGCTGAAGCTTCTACAGTGATACAGTCTGTCAGGCCTCTAGTCAGAATGTAACAGGCAGATATGGGTCAGAGAGAAGAACCCGGGTCCACCCGGTCCAACCAGTGACGGCTCACAACATTTCCTCCACATTCAGCATTGCTGCCGCTTACCTCCAGTAGTTTTGTGAGTGTCTTTGTGTATAACCTGAACACTGCCTGTGATTGGCTTATCGTGAAAGTCTACTGCATCTTAGCCAATCATCATCACCTCTGCGGTTGTTTCGCCCCTCCCTCCTCTCCTCGCAAACAAATAGAAAGAAAGAAAAGAAAAAGAAAAAAACAGCTGCGAGGCTCCCGTGGCTGAGAACCAAGTAACGCGCCCCATTTAATTTTCAGTAACGGAAACGGCGTTATAAAGATGGAAACAGCAATTAGACTACCCCTAAAAACTAAAAAACTAAAAAAAAAAAAAAAAAGTAACGCCGTTATTCCCATCACTGCTGACAACAGACATAGAGCCTTAAAGTCCCAGATCACAGGGCCTGAGTTTTAGTTTAAGGCTGCTCATGTGTTGCAGCAGCAGGGAAATCTTACAGCCACGCAGCTACAATAATGTGGAAGGTAAAAATATTGATTGTCATGGCGATGATGATGATATAATAATAATAATAGTAGTTATCATAATAATTATCATTATTATTGTTATGTCTTCAAATTCAAGTTCTTCAGCCACATTCTTCTGACTTCCTCTTCTGTAGGTTATTACTATCTATAGTTAACTTATTCGAAGGAGACGCAATAAAAAATAAATAAATAAAATGCAGTGTTTTAGTAATGAATGCAAGTTTTGTATCTCACCTATTGAAAAGACCTCTAACTGAATCCAGAAATATAAGACCGCTCTGTCTGACATTTTGAATACATGTGCGCCAAAACGACACTAATCTGGCGGTCTAAAATGTGTTGAACAGAACGCTGAACTCCGTGGGTGTCAGAGAGGAAGACAATAATGTAAAAAAAAATCATCCCTTTAATAAATAATAAATATATAAGTAAAGTAACGGGTTTATTGACATGGTCAGAAGGCAGCAGATGAACCAAAGAGTTCAGATTTTGCTGTAAAATGTGTGTTATTACACATGTGTTTCTTAACATTCCCCTGTTTACACTGCAATGGAACAACCCTCGCTACTTTCATTTTATTATTTTATAACCAAACAGCCCCTCCTTGTGGCCATGATGTATAATTACCATTTCAGCAGCAACACATTGTAAGTAAACATATTTTATTTATATAGCACAGCGACCCGTAGGGTGCTTATACGGGGTCATGCAACATTTAAAAAACACAGCAGAAAACAAGCATGATACAAAAAAAGCGATAAAAACAACAAAAATAAGACAAATGAGTCAAATAAATAAGACAAAAAATAAAACTGAAAACAACAAATCAGAGCGGAGAATTCATTCTGTTTAAATACACACGTTTGATCGGTGCATTATATATTCTGTAATACAGTTGTTCTTTTAAAAACTTAAATTTAGGTTGAAGACACCTACAAACAAGATATCAATACTTCAATTTTTATTGCTTTACTTAAAATAATTTATTGCTATTTTGTTGTAAAATTCCAAGTAAAAACAAAAATAGTAACAGTAAAAAAAAAAAAAAAAAAAAAAAGTGACAAACATCTTCATATTTACTTGAAATTTGTCACCATCACACAACCTGAGTTTTTATTCTGTTATTTTATACGAGCAGTGCGTCAATATGTCGTTCTGCAATAGCATCTGTGGTGTTTATTACCGAATGCCAACAAAAACCAGTCTAAGACAAAGTGAGAGACAGGGCTGTGTATACACACCTGCAGAACTAACTGGGAAACAAGACACGGGTGATACTTCAGTTGCACAAAATAAAACCGACACATAATGAAAAAAATCAAGCCTTAAAAAACGTATAGCTCAAAAAAGCAATCATAACAATTTTGTTTTTCAGTGTAGACACACGGCACACTTTGTCTCACTCAGACATCCTAAGTCTCCCAACACAAATCTCATTATTTAACACTTCTTTGTTTCCAGGTTTAAAAGTAAGAAACACCCTCATCATGAACTAGCGTCACTCATGTTGCACCTGTTCAAGCTCAACAGGAAGTACACTTCAATCCTGTGTCCTCAATAGGAACCTTGGATATTTATCTGGCTCATTATTCACACTTTTAGAGTTTTTCATTCGATCACATTAGAGTTTATTTGATGAGGAGAAAACGTGATAGCAGCGTGTATTGTTTCATTAGAAGGTTTGAGAAGAGGTGACGAAGGGGCTTTTAGTGATGGGTAACCCTCGTCATATCCTCCCACAAACAAGATGCAGTACAGCAGATAGATGTGTTGTAGTACATATGAATGAAACAGATGTTTAGAATTTTGTTTTGTGAGGTCTGCGACTTTAGTAAAACATATTTAATCACTCCATCCGTGAGTCCAAGGTTTGAAGTTCAAGCCACATACGAAGAAGTACCTACGAGTCGTTCCAGAAATACAGAAAGCTAGGGACGGACAATGTGAAAACGTTAAGGCCTCACATGTACGGAGAGATTCTTAGTTAAAAATGTAAACTGTTGCCCCGTTGAGTTCAAGTAGTAACGCAAAACCTACGCCCCCTCCTCATGGGTTACTTTTGTTAGCGTTGCAGGACAAACAGAAGAAGGAGCGAAGTATAAAAAGTAAAATAACATGGCCAAAACATAAAGAGGCAACTAAGACTGGAATTAAAGCCGAGCTGACAGATTCAAAAATGAAACCAAGAAAAAGATGTTGAGGAAGCTGAAGATAAATGAAGAAACAAAAGAAGTCTTCAACCAAAACCAAACCCAAAACAATATTAACACACAAGTATAAACATGACATGTACAAAAAAAATAATCGTTTGAGCTGCCTTGTTTGTGATTCCTACCTCTCGGTCCCTTCCATTGTCCTTCAGCAGTCGTCCTGATCCGAATGATCCGTAGAATAGACATTGACGGAACAAACTGACTGAGTGTAACAGTGGCTTCATTCCCAGATTCACCAGCCGGAGACCAGTTGTCCACTCGTCCATCTAAGGGTCAACACTAATCCAAAACAAACCTTGCTGGTGCTGAAGGTGAATTTGAGTTGCTGTTTGGTTGACGTCCCTCAGGAGGTGTCCGTTTTCTAAGCTCCATGTTCTCATGTGTCAGCAAAGATGATTCAGCCCTTCAAATGGAAGCAGACAGTAAGCGCCAAACTACCCAGAAAAGACTACAACATATAAAATGTGAAAAGAGTGAAGATATCTTGATAGAATGAAAAGTGACATACTTCAGAGTGTTTCCTGGCATCTCATCCCTCTGAGGCTCCTTGTGTGTCAAACTGGTTTATAACAGTTAAAGGTTAAACAGCTGACTGAGACACAACAGCAATGATGATACTGTTTGAAAGACGTACCTGGTGTGAGTTTCTCTTCTGAACCTGACAACGATCACTGCAGCAACACTGATGATCAGCAGCAATACAGGGACTAAGCTGTATAAATGTCTTCCTACGAGAGAAAGAGCAACAAATACTGACATGACAGATTCAGCAATGATGATAATGATAAATATAATTGACATAGCGCCTCACTCAATGCTTTACAAGCACAGAGAAGACAAATTAGACAATTGGACAAAACAGGCAGGACGAACAGCACGGGGTGAGCTAACTGAGAAGGTGAAGACTGGTTGACTATGGGCTAAAAGCCTGGGTAAACACATGAGTTTTGAGGGCAGTTCTGAATGAGTCCAGGGGTGGAGTGCAGATCCAGATTAGAGGAGGCTTTCGAAGCGTGCGGGTGGAGGAGGTTTGAGATATACTGGGGGGCTAGGGAGTGGAGGGCTTTGTAGGTAAGAAGGAGGATCTTGTAAGAGATGCAGAATTTTATTGTGAGCCGGTGAAGGTGGATAAGTTTTGGGGTGATATGCTGTCAGGGCTTGGTATGGGTGAGAACCCTGGCAGTCGAGATCTGGACATACTAGAGTCTGCCCAGGGTTTTGCTGGGTACCCCGAACAAGACTCTAGGCAGAGGTGTTGGAGAGTGACGGTCGGAGTGTTTTTGAGGTGGAAAAAGGCAGATTTGGTGACAGACTTTATGTGTGACTGGAAGGAGAAAGTAGAGTCAAAAGCCCCTTTTGCTCGATGTGAATGGGTGAACCTGGGATTTTATCTTGCTCGGCTTCAATGTGAACAGGAATGCCATGGTTATTTGCCAGGTTATTTCACTCTGACGGTGATGTATCTGCCTGTTATATTCTAAGTTTTGTCACTCATTGTAGAAGCTGCAGCTCAAAAAATTATCTCTACATCATGTTAAGGAAATTGCGCCAATCACGGAGTAGCCTTTTTTTTTGAAAGAGCACAGGTTTGACTGGTTGGATCTGGCGAAAGCACACGAAAGGTGAGTCACCCCGGGGATTTTTAGATCTGGGTTGACTGATGATAAAGTAAGAACAGAATGAATAGAAATACTTACTTGAGACCACATGAACATTAACATCATCGTCCGAATCTGAAAAGAGAAACTCAGACATCAGGATCTCAAAGTATTCATCAGTGTATAAATGTGTGATCTCTCAAAGTGTTTCTCACCATCAGCAGACGTGGGTTTGAGCCCAGGAATGGTCTCCATCACCTCTATCTGAGGACCAGAGAGCACTCCAACTCTACATCCAACCTGTGTGCTGTTTACATGGAGAGCTGACAGCACAGCTGTAGTGGTGACAGTGACTGTACCGTTGGTGTTGGACACACTGATGCTGTCGTAGTCAGTCAAGTTGCGGTCTGCTTGTGTAGCTCTCAGTGTTACAGTGGGAGCAGGTCGACCTGTGGCTGAACAGGACACAAACTACCTCTCCAGTAGAGTTTGATTCTCTGACATGTAGAACAGGTTGATGCAGCTCTGAAAAGAAAAGACATTGAACAAATATCACAATGAACGCGTTGTTACAAAGACACCAGCTTCTGACACTCGTGTCCAGTCTGTTAGTTTGTCTGAGGACCAAGAGTCACCTGTTATGATGGAACAACATCAAACTGTAATGCAGTCAGGTTCTCACCGTAAACTTGGAGACATGTTCTTCCTGTCAGAGCTCCTTCAGGGTAGGAGTTGAACAAACAGAGATAGCAGGCTTCATCCTGCTCCGTCACATTATTGATGACTATGGAGCTGCTCTGAAGTCCAGCGTCTTTAAACTCTACTTTATCTTTGAAGCCAAGATTCACACGTTGGCCAAAGTGTTTGTTGTAGGTGGCAACATTAGCGTCTCCTCTAGATGAGATCTTCTGCCATGTGACTTGAAGGACATCTTTAGTTTCCATGAGCTGACAGTGTAAAGAGGCTTTGTCTCCCACTGCTGCCATCACAGTCTGCCGTGTCTGGATCACAGCTGTTAGACCTGTGTGGAGGAAATAATATGACTGTTTGAGAAGTGAGTCTGTGCTTTTTCTCTGTCTTTAGTCCCGAGGTGGCCAGATGACGTTGACGGACGAATCAACTCCAGAAGAGACATAATGACCGAACCCGTTTTTAAATATTAACATATCTACTATTAATCACTTAGAAACTAAACATATCATTATGGAAATAAAAACTTCTTTCTCACCTTTTGAAAAACAAAAAATTGCCAAAAAATGCAATAAATAGAATACCGCACCGCATGTCATTGTTACTCATTTCCGCCAAGATTCAAACTGTCAACGGGCGGATGTGTGGATCAGACCACCTCCAACTGCGGGTGTTGACATGTAGCGCATGTAGCGAACACTTGAAATATACTCTAATAATAAATACCACGCACATAAATGGAGTGAGACTGTTCGCTTGTGGTCTCAGGTAAACAGCTGATTCGAGCAAGTATCATTACCTAGTCGTAGCATACCATTTTACGACGCAGTTCTCCCCCTGTGTCTCCCCGGCGCAATGGAACAATCTTAGAACTTCCCATCATGGTTCAGGTATATCATTGAATAACGGATTAATCACACAGAAAGAAGACAAAAAACCCTAATTGGTCTCTGTACTGCGTGTTGTGAGTAAATTAAAATGGATTTCAGCAGCGTGACAGAGCATATTGATAGTATTTGGCAAAAAAAAAGAAACAAAATACACAATGTTGTGTCCACTGAGTGCATTATGTCTGCCTGTTTAAGCAAAAACATACAGTTGCTATGCACGATTTCAAATAAAGAGCACTTATTTGAGGTATCTGTGAGATTTGCAGGAAGGAACACTGAAACTGAAAGATATTTTCATTTGATCTCTGGTTTTGGAATCAGATAAATTCTCCACAACGCCCACTAGATGGCACTACAGACTAGCCTTTCACATCAGTGACCGACACGGGGCATTTCCTCAACTTCAGTTACCTTCTGTCACCAAACCACCCTGCTAATGCTAGCACCCTGCCCATCTGGGTTGCTCAAAGGAAAACTTTTACTACTGCACTATTTACTACTGCGTCGCAGTCAGTGTAACACGGAATGAGTCGGGACTGCTTCGAATTCCTGGGAGTTCACTGGATTTTTACTTTACAGTTGCATTGACAGAAGACTGGCAATTTAAAAAAAATGATGTCATTTTTAAAAGTGTGATTTTCTTTCACTGGAGCCTCCATTGTCTTTAGCCATCTAAGCTACGTGAAAACTTCACCAAACTCATTTGTCCTGGCCAAAAATGTAGCTTAGACTAGGTCTACGAGTTAAATAATTAAGAGCTTAATAATGAAATCAGAATGCTAGTGGATCCGTGGTTTAGAGCTTTGGCATTTCCGCCTCCGCTGATTTGGAAGGCTGCATCTGAAAATTAAGAACAGATGTTAGCCAGTGACTTTAAGCAAATACTTAGATACCAAATGAGTCAAGACTTCCAGTCGATGATAAATTAATAAACTGTTACAAAAACACAAAGTACAGAACACATTTTTAACATAATTTTAAGCTCTTTAATTTGAGACCTTTTTAAATACTGTCATATATTATTTAAAGTACCATCTAAGTTAAATTAACAAGAAGGAATCTTTTACGACAGTCATACTGAATTTCACTATAGTTCAAATCAACATACCGTAAGTGGAACATTTTATTTCATTCACTTTTCAAAAGTTCAGTTGAGACAAGGCACATTTCTTTTGTTCCAGCATCCTCACCCAGAGTAAAAACACATCCAAATATGAAATAAGCTCTAATATAATACAATATCATAAAGACAATGCATATGCACAAAATATCAATATGAACACTACAGCTTATGTCCACCGTTTTGTTCAGGTTGACTGTCCCAGCATCAGCACTACAAAGTCTTGGATGTCATTGTTTGTTGTCAGCTCGCCAAGAGTCTTCTTGCTGCTGAACGCGTCCCATCTGGTCCAAGTGTCCATTTATTGTTCTTGTCTGTCTTTAACAGAAAGAAAAGAAAATTTAATCACAATTTGCTTGACAGGAGAAGTAACCATCAGATGAGCCAGGCAAGATGGAAAATCTAAAATGTGGATCCAAATAACTCTGGAAGAGACAGAATAAAAACTGTTTTATTTTTCTTTGGTTTCTTTGAGTCTTTGCTAGTAGTTTCTGGCATCTCATCCCTCTGAGGCTCCTTGTGTGTCCGACGGAAAGGTTTATAGCAGTTAAATGTTGACGGAGACACAACAACAATGATAAGACTGTTTGAAAGATGTACCTGGTATGAGTTTCTCTTATAAGCTTGACAACAATCATTGCTGCAACAATCAGCAACACTGCAAAGACTATTTTGCACACATGCCCTCCTGTGAGAGAAAGAGCAACATATATTACATGACAGAATCTACAAAGACAATAAAAGAACAGAATGAATAGAAATACTTACTTGAGACCACATGAACATTAACATCATCGTCTGAATCTGAAAAAAGAAACTCAGACATCAGGATCTCAAAGTATTCATCAGTGTATAAATGTGTGATCTCTCAAAGTCTTTCTCACCATCAGCAGACGTGGGTTTGAGCCCAGGAATGGTCTCCAACACCTCTATCTGAGGACCAGAGAGCACTCCAACTCTACATCCAACCTGTGTGCTGTTTACATGGAGAGCTGACAGCACAGCTGTAGTGGTGACAGTGACTGTACCGTTGGTGTTGGACACACTGACGTTGTCGTAGTCAGTCAAGTTGCGGTCTGCTTGTGTAGCTCTCAGTGTTACAGTGGGAGCAGGTCGACCTGTGGCTGAACAGGACACAACTACCTCTCCAGTAGAGTTTAGTCCTCTGACATGTAGAACAGGTTGATGCAGCTCTGCAAAGAAAAGACATTGAACAAACATCACAATGAACACGTTGTTACAAAGACACCAGCTTCTGACACTCGTGTCCAGTCTGTTAGTTTGTCTGAGGACCAAGAGTCACCTGTTATGATGGAACAACATCAAACTGTAATGCAGTCAGGTTCTCACCGTAAACTTGGAGACATGTTCTTCCTGTCAGAGCTCCTTCAGGGTAGGAGTTGAACAAACAGAGATAGCAGCCTTCATCCTGCTCCATCACATTAATGATGACTATGGAGCTGTTCTGAAGTCCAGCATCTTCAAACTCTACTTTATCTTTGAAGCCAGAATTCACTGTTTCACCGAAGCGCTTGTTGTAGATGGCAACATTAGCGTCTCCTCTAGGTGAGATCTTCTGCCATGTGACTTGACGGACATCTTTAGTTTCCATTAGCTGACAGTGTAAAGAGGCTTTGTCTCCCACTGCTGCCATCACAGTCTGCTGTGTCTGGATCACAGCTGTTAGACCTGCATGGAGGAAATAATATGACTGTTAAGGTCTTCCCACATTTATATCTCTCTTGTCTTCTCGTCATCTCTATCCAGCCCACCACTGGTTACTAGTGGATGTGTGGTTGCTTAGGTAAATCACTGTATTTTTAACTATCCTAAATATATAAAACAAAACAAAATCAATAAAATATAAAAAGGACTGTCAGAAAAAATTGCAATTGAATAGAAAGTATATCGTCTTTAACTTTCAACGCTGCATTACATCACATACTACGTTTGTGGCATTTCTCACCATGCTGGCTTTACAACTGCATTTCTTTTGCAATGTAGCGAACTCCATTCTCTGTAGGTGCACACCATTTTGCTGTTTTGTTTATATTGAGACAAAGGGGCAGGATGAAAGGAGGGTTCACTCTATTAATTTCTCCAAGTATGGTACCAACTCGCCCAGCTGCTGAGACCGATGCACAGAGTGGATCCTCTTTTTGTTGCCTCTTTGGTCAATGACGAGGACCACAAACACTCATGCGCATGGCAATACATCGAGTAGGGATGTTTGATAATAGAGATTTCCTCTCCAATTCGACACTGGGCAAAATTCAGGCTGGTAATACCCATCCAATGCCGATACTTTGTGTAAATACCAAGAGGCAACCTCCCGGTCTTAGTGATGAAGCCCATGTGGACTGGCCGCTTGAGGCTGGTTGCAAAAGGGAGTAAATCCCCATAGACCCCCATGTTAAAAAGCCCAACTTTACAGCATTATTAAAAATGTTTACAGCCTGATTCAAAAAAATGGTTGTGGTCTCAATGATTTATCCGAGTGTGGGCAGACATGTCCCCTGCACTTTTTCAAAAGGCCATTTTGGTCCCCTGCAGTTCTTACCGTCCAAAAACAATGGTAAACAGAGACGCGTCGAGCACTAGGACCAAGCGGAAAACGGCCGCTCAAGATGAAGCCTGAGCCATCTCGAGAGGAATCCCTGTCAAATCTGCCACTGCAAATTGGGCGTGTGGTTTGCCAGTTCAAGAAAACACTTAATTTCAATGTAAAGTATAAGCAGAGTTAAAAGGAGTTCAATTAAATAAAAACACAAAACGTTATCACGAAGGAAACTGTTTATAAAGTTTAACTTTTTATAATCAGTGCATATTTAGTTTATTTTTGCATAATGAAATATGCACAACAAAAACAAAATCTTTAACATGTTCTCTTTTAGTAGAGAACACAAGTTTTCTGTCTCACCTTTTGCGAAGATCCCCAAAAGAACAGAGAAATATGAGACCGCACTACCAGGCATGCTGACTACAACTGTGTAAAATGATACCTTCGTAAAAACTCGGAAATTCTACAGTCTACTCGGAAATGTCACACGATATTGTAGCGTTCACGTTGCAGGTTAACTCGGAGGATAAAAAAAAAAAAAAAAAAAAACGTTTTGTATATTATCACCGTTTGCTGAACATTAAAATATGTGCAGCAGCTATTTTATTTAATTTCATTTTGGAAGCAGCAATTTCTGAGTTTGACAACGCAGAGCTCATTTTTCCCAAGTAGTCATGAAAGCAGCATCAGCTGCAGCTGGATCTCAAACAAGCTTTCCAAGACCCACCCCCACCCTACTTCTGATTGGCTAGTGATGTTAGTTTAGAGAGGGGGAAATTCCCGTGGTGTCTCTCTCGTTCAATAAAACAATTCATTTAAATATAAAGTATAAGCTGATTTATTAAGAGTTCAATTTATTAAAAAAAAAAAAAAAAAAAAAAAGTTATTAGTATTTTTAAAGTTTAATTTATTCAAAATAGACACAATAATAATAATAAAAAAGTCTGCCCTTCAAGTCTGGCGGACTGCAGTGTGTAGAGGTTAAAATGGAGAAAATAACTTCTTCTTTTTTTAAGTTTCCTGGTTTGCTTAACCTCATTACGTAATCATCAGTTGTGATTAACTGTGCTGATTCCACTTCTGCTATTCATGCTACCAAACATGAATCATCATAAAAGACATGTGTTAGACCGCCAATCCTAAATATTTGGTTGGTGTCACGCAGACACAGGGAGAAACATGCAAGCTCCACCCACTAAAAATACGTACAGTACATTATTTTATTATGGAATACTTCAGATACTAGGATTATTGTATTATGGATGTGAATGACACTATAGGAAATAATCAAGCAGTGGAGATGGTAAAGTCAGAACAGTAATGGGTTTTATTGTGTGTATTAACATGGGGTCAATTGCACAGTAAAATCTGGGGAGTATGGCATCTAATAAAACTGTATTGATGTACTTTTTCTCCCCCGCACAGGACGGGGTGGTTCAGGCAAATTGAAACTGGATGTCGAAGATAAACAAACTCAGCCTCTGAGTGGATATGTCCGGATTGAATTTAATTATATACAGGGAACAATGGGATGGATGCATGACTAATTTGATATTCCAGGTCCACATTTCATTTGAAACCAACTGACTCGTATGACATTTCCCCATTTCTCAACATTAAGTTAAGATAAACTCAGTACAGTGTTGACAACATCTCCAGTAAGTGGTCAAAGAAAAACCCTCTTAGAAGCAGAAGTACAACTGTGTTTCTATGGTCATTCTTTTTTTACAGTGTGATTTTAGTCATGGCACGTTGCTCAAGAGAAGTTAACCGATGTCCAAAAGTGCTCCCATCCATCAAATACTTCGGCGTGTCAAAATCTTCACTGTGGAACTGTGAAAAAAAACCCAAAAACATTTTATTAGAAAATGTCTGCTGTTTCTGTCCACAAGTCTGTTCCTGCACTCCTACTCAGCACTGGCATTTGTGTGAGTGTGTGTGTGTGTGCACAACAAGTGTGTGTGTGTGTGGAAGTTCTTGGCAAGGCAAGCCCTGTTGATTACTGTGACGATTCATGTTTGTTCAGAATTAATAGCGGAAACCGATTCCTCACATTTGACCTCAACTGATGACTCATGTTAGTAATGACAGATCAAGAAAACCAGGAAAGATTAAGAAAGGGCCTCTTGTAATAATAAAACACTTTCATTGTCAGATAAAATATCAAATGGAAGGCAAACTCTTGCGAGAACAGCTACTCTGAAAAATAAACGAATCATTACACAGGCTGATGGAGTGCATTATATAATACATGCTATGCACTAGCGCTGCCTGATTTCTTTTTCTGAACCTGGTTTGGTTAGCATGTTGCTGTGGGATTAGTCCCAAGAGGAGAATGGCTGGGATCTCCCTATGTTCCCCGGCTCCTATGTTCCACGCTTTGTATGTGACCAGGGAACACTGTTGATATAAACGCTCCTGTTTGTGTCCACAACATTTGACATTCAATATGATGGGATAAGCAAAGAAAAACAGATGGAGTCATAGGAAAGCTGTAGATAGAAATGTGGACGAGTACTGACGTTTATGGCAACATTGTTGCATTTGGTTATCAAGTCTATGTTAGAGTGAGCTGTAAATGACCCCATGGCTTCTTCACATAAGAGTTAACAATAACTTCCACATAAACTCCATCTCATCTGTTCTGTCAGATTCGATCACACTAGAGTTTATTCGATGAGGAGTAAATATGATATGATAGTATTGTTTCATTAGAAGATTTGAGAAGAGGTGACGAAGGGGCTTTTAGTTATACTCTGGTCATATCCTCCCAAAAACAAGATGCAGTACAGGAGATGAACAGTAACATTGTACACAATAAATATTTTATTAGACAGACAATCCTAAATATTCGGTTGAAATTCACATTGTGCAAATAATAAATTAAAATTCAAATAAGTTAAAACACAAGTTAATAATACATACATATGTTTGTCTATTGTAGCCTGAATGTTTCCTATGAGTGCATTGTGTCTGTCTGTTTAAGCAATAAATAACATATAATGATAAGAAGAAGAGTATTGATGAAAATAAAAAGTGCTGACCACAAGAAAAGTGCAACAGTGCAAAATTGCCAACACACCAAACAACACGCATCAAAAACATACAGTTACTATGCATGATTTCAAATAAAGTTCACTTATTTGAGGTATATATCTGTGAGATTTGCAGGTAGGAACACTGAAACTGAAATATATTTTCATTATATTAATATATTTTCGTTATATAAATATATTTTCATTGGACCTCTGTGGATTTTTCAGATTCATATACATTCAACACAATGTCCACTAAATGGCTCTACAGACTAACCTTGGACATCAGTGGCCGACAAAGGGCATTTCCTGAACTTAATTTTTCGCCACACCTACCCTGGTAATGCTGGCCCCTTGCCCATCTGGGTTGAAGGAAAACCTTTGCTATTGCACTATTCACTATTATGTTGCAGTCAGTGTAACACAGAATGAGTGTTACACTGTAACTGCTAGTTCTCTAAGTTTTTACATTCAGAAAAGCATAAACAAGCATTTTGCCTGAAGCTCTAGAGACTTAAAGTGCCAAGTATGCTGGAACAAAACACTACTCTACTGCGTTGTATTTTTTAAATACAACATGTGAATAATGCATCCTTTATGGTGGCTTTTAACTTAAGCTTAATGAACCGGTGAGGCGCAATGAATGCATTTATGTCATGTCTTCATGCCTGAATTTAAACAGTCATGAGTTCAGATGTATTCTCTCTTTTCCTTCGCAACCTGCCAAAAAAAAAAAGACAAAAAAAGGAGAGGTCATTATAATGGAGGCAGAACATTGTAAAGTACAGGTAAATACATTCCAGTATAAGAATGTATATAACAGTTTAGATTGAGATTTGTCACATAGGTGGTATTTCAGCTGTCTGATGAGTTTGGAGCATATGACCTACATCTCTCAGTTACTCAAAACGACAGCTGAGTAACATAATCGTCAGGAAACTGAGATTTAATGCAGGATGTTACATTAGAATGCAAGTGTAAGGAGACTGACCTTTTGCATTTAAAGAGCACTCCAATGGCAACACATAAAATGAAGACAATTGAAATAATGACCACAGCAGTTCCCGACTTAGACGGTCCTTGCCCTAGAGGAAGAGGGGAGAAAAAAAAAATACACAATGGTTTATCTGTACTGGAATGAGATATAGAAGATTTCCCCAGAAGAGGAACGGGGGCAGGGTTTCACAATAGCATTCTCATTTTAAACATGCTAAGAGCTCACTTCCCTGATGGTTAGCGAACCTTGCCAGAGAGATACTGACAATGAAGTCACTGTACTGTGACGTGGGATTTCCTCAAACATGAAACTAAGCTCAAAGTGAAACTGCATGCAATGAGTCACCACTCAGCTGTGTTATTACGTAGCTGTATTCATGTAAAGGGTGTCATCAGCATGTGACGGTGCCCTTCCAGTTAAGCTAATGAGTGATTAGTCAACATGCACACTGCTGTGTATTTATCTCAAACAAAGGAGTAACTGGGAATTAAAGGCGGGATGGAAGATCCCCTGACAAACCATGACATTTTAACTTGGAATTCCACTTCCTGTTTACTCATTGTATTGGAATGTTCTTGAAAACTCAACTTCCTTGAACGCATACATACCCTCATCCTCAGGACCATGCCTCTGGAAAGGTACTGTCTCCCTCCTTTGTGATTCCATCCCACTGTTCAGCAGGCAGTCCACTTGTCCCTTCCAGCCGGCAGGTACCCTCAGTGAGACGCTGCCGGAGCTGGTGAATGTGCCGTCGCTGTTTCTTTCTTTAGCTACCGGCGCTTCCTGTTGGTCGGTGACACCAGGACCACCAGTAACGTTCCACTGGATGGTCGGAGCTGGTTTTCCCGTGGCCTCGCAGTTGAACTTAACCATCTGGTAGTTGTTCTCAAGTTCAACAGGGTCCGTGTGGCTTGTGTTGACTTTAGATATTCCTTCAGGGAGAAGTGAAATAGTCCCTTTTGAGCACTGCAGCCTTTAACATTTCTGATGCATGTTTTTTTTCCAAATCAAAGTTCCAAAACTACAGGCATTAAAGATAATTGTAAGTTTTTCCTCATATTTATAACATTAATTTCCTTTTTTTTTTTTTTACCTTTTACTGTGAGACATGTCTGCTTTCTTTTGGAGCCATCGGGATACACGTTAAATGAACAAATGTAGCAGCTCTCGTCTTCCCACTTCACGTTGTTAAGGGTGATGGACGTCGAGCTGAGAGAAGCCTCTGTGAAGTTGACCTTTTCACGGAACGGCTCATTGACCCTTTGTCCAAACCGTTTGCTGTACGTGGCAATGTTCTCCACGGACTCATCGTGGAAAAGGCGCTGCCAGGTCACCTGGAGAACACCTGTCGGGAGGTCAAACAGTAATCCTCAAAAAAACAGTCCAGGATTCAGTGTGAGAAAACTCTTACAACTGATCCGATATATGAATCATTCTGGCTTTAGATAATTGACATTAAGATATAGTGTAATAATTCCACACCTGTCGGATTAGCTAGGGAGCAGCTGTAATGTGCATTTCCACCGTATACAGCTGTGGCGTTTCCACCTCCGATGATTTGGGAGGCTACACCTGAAATAGAAGAACAGCTGTTAGCTGCTGACTTAAAGCAAATATTTAGACACAAAATAAGAGAAGGCTACAAATCGATGATCAGTTAATACACTGCTACAAAAATACAAAGTACAGAAGACATTTTTGAATTGTCTGTAAAACATTAACATCATTCTAAGCCCTTTAAACTGAGACCATTTTAAACACTGCGGCACATTAATGTAGCATCTCAATTAAATTAGCATCTAATATGATAAAACTAATAAAAAAGAAACAGATGGATTCATAGGAAAGTAGTACATATAGATGAGGAGCTCTTACCTTTGAGAAGGCAGACAGTTATCAGGAGCAGCAGCATGTTCTTCCTCTGCTGTAGAGATGGTGCTTTCTGTTTTGACTTCTGACGCTCTTTAAATAGGGCCAGAAATGAAACTCAATAATAGGGGAAGGGAGGGGGGGATGTTGTGTGTGTGTGTGTGTGTGTGTGTGGGGGGGGGGTTACACAGCATTTTTTTTTTTGTTTTTGTTTTTTCAAGCTCTGCATAATTAATCATTTTGGTTCTTTCAAGGAAAACTCTCCTTCTGCAAGATTCCTGTTGATTGAACATATGCTGTAGTAAAAAATACATATGGTACAATATTTTATTACGGAACATTTCCGATACGAGGATTATTCTTTTATTATAGATGTGAATGACACTAGGAGATGACCAAGTGGTGGAAAGAGCAAAGTCAGCACAATAAAGGGTTTTATTGGATGTATAAACACAGGTAAAGGTGGTTCAGGCAAATTGAAACTGGACGTCGAAGATGAACAAGCTCAGGCTTTGAGAGAAGAGCGGTCAACGAACATGTCCGGGTAGGTGCAGTGTGCAAGTTTCAAGGGCTTCATGGCGACTGGAGAGCAGTGGGTACTTGGGGAGAGGAAGTATGGATGGCGGACGCCATGAACTGAAACACATTAGAGATGCTCTCGTTGAAACCGCTGCCTTTTTGGACTTTCTTGCTATGTGTTTTCTGATTCTTGGTCACACCCTTAAACTGTAAATGCCCCCTCGGCGGGGGGACTTAAAGTATACACAGGGAATAATGGGACTATGACTAGTTTGATATTCCAGGTAAGGTACACATTTCATCTGAAACCCACTAACTGTATTTCCCCATTTCTCAACATTAAGGTAAAGACGCGCTTAGTACAGTGTTGACAACATCTCCAGTAATCACAAGTGGTCAAAAAAAAAAACCCTCTCAGAAGCAGAAGTACAACTGTGTTTTGACGTTTTAACACCTCTAATTCTTACCAGAGTGTGAGTGTGATTTCAGTCAGGACATTGCTCTTGATGAGTTAACTGAGGTCCAACAGTGCTGCCATTTATCAAACAGTTTTGCGTGTCAGAATCTTCAGTGTGGAACAATGTCACAAGCAAAAAAAAAAAAAAAAAAAAACATGGTTTGTTAGCGTGTTACTGTGGGATTAGAAAATGTCAATGTCTGTCCTACTCAGCACTGGCTCACACGTTTGTGTGAGTGTGTGTGTGCACGTTTTTGGCAAGCCAAGCTCTGTTTCACTTCAAAAAAAAAAATGTTGATGATTCATGCTTGCCAGAATTAAAGAATTGATTCCTCATATTTGATCTCAACTGATGACTCATGTCAGTAATGACAGATTAAGAAAACCAGGAAAGATTAAAAAAAAAGAAGAAGAACAAGATATTCCTGTAAGCTTGACCAGTGGCAAATTTTTTTCTTTCTTTCTTTTTTTATAGTTATTTTCTCCATTTTAACGTCCATCAAATAAAAATAAGTAAATAAATAAGTAAAAATAAAACCACGAGGTGTACGGACAGGATCATGCGCTAATAGAGGCGTATAATAATAAACAACAACCATTCACATGATCGATTAAAACTTTTATGCAATCTTGTTTACCAAACTGCAATAGTAAGGGCAGGGAAGTTCTCTCTTAGATGTGTCATGTGCTCGGAAAGAACCTAGCTGATCTGTGGAAGGGCCACTCCTCTTGTAATAATAAAGTATTTTCATTGTCAGATAAAATATCAAATGGAAGGCAAACTCTTGAGAGAACAGCTACTCTGACAAATGAGAGAACCATTACACAGGCTGATGGAGTGCATTATATAATACGTGCTATGCACTAGCGCTGCCGATTCCTGTTAATGATTATAGATTGTGTGAGATTACTGTCTTTTAAAAACTAAAATACATTTTAAGGGAAGCACCTTGTTTTTCTTTTTACCTGACACCTGACACCTGTAATTTTAAAAGTGGTACAACCACAAACTGAGTTAATTATATCACTGTAAGTCCCTAGCTTTAATGAACACACCCTACCAACTGCAAACCAGTTTTTGTTTGTTTGTTTTAACATTTTGCAATCTCAACAAATAAAATGGAAACTGACAAAAGACGGCATTTTTAAAGCTTTGACTTCCACACTAAGAAATACATACATGCATATATTAACAGTGTACACTGCAAACTGAGCATGATCACATATCATTATTAAAATATTCACACGATTGTACAGATTCACAGTTGTATGACGTTGGCTGATGTTGGCTGTATATTTTCAAGCTCTGGTCATCTGTTCAAAAGTGCTATATCTCAAAAAGTAGGTATTTAGATATTAGATATTTGAATATATAATGAGCAAACTTGTGTATCTAACAAATTGAATGACTAGCAATGTTTAGAAAACAGGTATGAAATGAGAAATTAAGTGTTGTATTGTCTACTACAGCGACTACAAAAAAGATCAACCATGTGCACAGTAAAATCAGCATATCCAAATTAACACTGTAAGAGTTGATTTTAACACTTTTAAAGTGTCTATATGGGTCCACACCTCAGAGTGTTAATTTAACACTTTTTCAAGTGTTGGTACCTTTACACTAAGTTAGTGTAAATTTGAGTCTTCTTGTAGTTTAATTTAACACTGCCTAACACCAACCAGTGTTAGTTTTTTTTAACACTTTTATGTAGTGTTAGCAATTAACTCTCTCAGAGGACTATTTCTTAACTACACAAGTGTTACCCCCATAACACTTAAAAGGTGTCAATATAATTCTTATATAATCCTACAAAAAATACTTGAAACATAAGCTTTATTAAAATAAAAAGGTAGTCATGTTTGGCAGTTCAAAAACATTTATTTTCAAACTTGCACCACAAATGTTAGAACATGCAATAGTAAGGCACAGTGTAGCGTTAGCACCACTTTAGCACGCTAGCTAGCAACTCCGAACCATTAGCACCATCTTATCACGTTTTATGAAAACATTTAACACGTTAACACGTCAACCTGATCCTGATCCTGATCCTGTATTTAACACAGGATCAGGATCAGGATCAGGTTTTGACAACAACTATTTATCGACTGAGAGTTAATTATAATGGATAAACTCTACTAGTGTATGTCTAGTTTAACACCAAGAATTCAACTCTTCTCAGTTTGCTGTGTGGTTAAAATGCCAGTTAAAGGGTTAATATTGTGTCTCCTACCATTTAACATACACATTACCCTACAGTTGCCTTTTGCGTGCATGGTTGAATGAAGTTCAAAGTGCAGACTTCCTCACAGTCAAGTGCACACTTACGCAGAAGCTGAATTTGGTCGTGTAAGGAAGACAGCTGACATGCATTCCCAGAAATGTCCCTAAATTGTGCTGAGAAAAAACTGTTCGACCCCCTCACATCTGTCATCACTGCAACTTTGTATACTTAACCTCCAAATACAGGAAATGTAAATAAATTGCACGTAACGTACTGTTAACGCTGACCGAGGCGCACGCTATTTACTGAGCAGCTGGGGTTTTTAGACCAAATGTTGAGGAGCCAGTACTTCCTCTGCAAGTAAAAGTGAATGTCAAAGATAGCAGGGGAATGCCAGATGGAGAAAAACAATAACAAAGGATTTACCTAGGTGTTTCTAGGAGGTATCTTGACAACATAGACAACACACCTGATTGATCTGAAATTAACTGCAGCTGAGGTTTGATTTGCACAAGTCACAAATTTGTGAGTTCGAAATAACAGATAGAGGAATTGAGATATGCACATATGACAGAAAGATAAAGAGCGGCAATAATAACCTTCGTGTATTACAACATAGGGTCAAAAAGGTCGATATTTTAGAGAAGTGGGGGGATATCTGCCTCTAGTTCTTCTGCAGCATAGAGACAAGGTGGGCCGAAAGCAGGAGGCACAGTTCACAATTTTGACCTCGAACTAAAAGGAAATAAACAGGAGGCACACATCCTGCAACGTGACAAACGAACTTCCATCCTCAGCAAATCTGGCAGCGCTGAGGAAAATATCGATGTGTGATATTTGGTCCTCACAGCGACAAACCAACATCTCACGCAACCTCTAATATATGCATTCTCCTCAGGCATGACAAACAGGAAGGAAAATTTTATTCCGCTTAAGTGTTTTGCTTTGAAACAAAGCATTATCAGGTTTCAGTGACATACAGTAAGAAACAGCCAGGTGATTTACTGCCTTAAGGAGGGGAATCCTTGACACCTTCATTTCTGCGTTTATACCTGCAAGCTTATAGGAAGTGTTATCAAAATGATACTGAAGCTTGTTTGACAACCTTAATTATATCGTTTACAGTGTCGTAATAACAGGCCTCCTTACCTTTTACTATCACTTCAGGACGCTGGAAGATATTTACTGTAAATCAATGAGGATTATGAATAAAAAAACAAACAAACATACGTTTCAGTTAAATACTTACTCTGAGAGAAGAAAGTGATTCTTGTACATGACAGTAGGTGGCGCTGTTGACTTGATGTAATGCACAAGACACATGAAAATTAAAGAATGAGGGCAACAACGGATTTGTTGAATTTCTCATTATACACCATCATCTATAAAGTAGTCTTTACTAGATAACTAAAAAAAATAAAAATAATTGTGGATAATATATAATTGAGGCTGACATTAAAAGAATACAAAGCTCATGTTTTTAACCATTTATTCACCAGATTGAATCATTGTTACAGCACAGCTGTCAGATTTGAAGCACTTTTGCAATTAACAGTCCAAATGCTGACACCTTGTGGACAACAGGCCCAACTACACTTCAGCTGAGCAACAGGTCACGTGAGGATAAAAAGAAGGCGCTATTCTACAAAACCTTTCCCGTCATCTCCTTTTAATGTGTTTGCCTGCTTCGTTTGGGGGTCCTGCAGATTGACGGTGGAATAAAGTCCACTTTCTGTCCGCCTGAAGGTGCTGTACGGCTCGATGTCTGTATACGCCCCCTTCAGACAGACACATAAGCAAAAACAATCAGGTAAATAGTCCACAGAAAATGAAGAAAGGTGTCATATTTTTCGGTACAGTACCCTGCTCATTGCTTCCAGTTGAGTTCTGGTGGACAAACAGAGAGATGTATTAGAAGCAGAGTTGTGTGTTTACTTACTCATTGTGAGACCAGTTTTTAGGTGCTAGGACAGGAAATGAAAGACAACAGAGTTCCTTTCCTGGTTGATGTGAAACTTAAAGTTTGGGACTGCAGTGTCTTTGAAAATCATGTAACAATGCAACTTAGCAAAAAGAAAAAAAAAATTAACATGTAAATGAAGACAAGGTGATATCTCAGTGCAATTCCCTCTCACCGACGGCGTAGTCTTCTGTATTTGCATCCCAGGATAACAAAAGCTACAAAGATGACTGTTGCAGTTGAAGCACAAATGATTATAGGTTCTGTAGAATTTCTGACGCTTTCATCATCTAAACAAGAAAAAACATGTTAGAAAATTAGTATTAGTATTAGGAGAAAGCTAAGACACAAACATGAATTAGTTTGGCTAATAACTGTACAATGAAATGAAGAAAATGAGATGCCTACCTTTCACAGTGATATTGAGATGGAGAGTGTATGTTCCACCACGAAATGAACACCGACATGTGTAGTTTCCACTATCAACTAATTTTAAATCAGTCAGATGGAGAGATATAGTATGGTTCATTTTTTTCAGCAAGAAGCTGGAGCCACATTCATGTTGAAAGCCTTGTCCATGATCATACAAAAGATGACAATCTTTATCCTGGTGCATCTCAGTTCTGATCTTACAAACTATAAATGTGATAACATTCTCAGTTGTATTGGTGCATAGTGGAGTGACATCTGGTTCTTTATCAATGGTCTTCTCAAGATACTCTTGTATCACTGTAATCAGACAATTAAAACAGAAATTACCAATGGCTTTCTCCAATACCCTCTGATTCACTGCAATCAGACAGAAAACTATTCAGCATAAGGACACATTTCCTCTCTCCGTTATGTTTCATGCTATCACGATGATTTGTAGAGTTTCGTTGATGCATATTCAAGCAACATCTGGATTTTTTCAACTGTAGTCTCTATCAATCAATTGCAATCAATATAAAATCAATTCTGGGCTAGCCACCGCTGTAAATTTGGATTTGGTGAAAATTCAAACTGTTAATATCAATGGAAAACTACGAAAATGTAGAGGTGTGTAAATTACCTTCAGAGTTAGAGTGCATCGTTTGGCTCAGAAGCAGAATAAGGCACACTTTCAGTGTTTCCATTCTGGTCGACAGCTGCTAAGAGTGTATTCAACACCGAAGCGAGGAGGACCAGCAAACCCTTCTGAAATATATTCTCTAGTCACCTAAACCTCAAACTCTGTGCTGCACTCAGAGAGGTGCGCACCAGTGTGAGCACTTCTGAAAAGGAAGTGTGCTTTTTAGGGGTCTGCTTCTGCTTTCCCTTGATGAAGCCCTGAAGGTAAAACAGCGAGCAGACACACAATACAAACAGAAACACATTCAGGCTGGAATAGTTTTTATTAAACTGACGTGTTTGTTAAAACTGAAGGAATCAAAACAGATTAAATTTGAAATTCAAAAGTTTGTGTCTGTTTAATAGCGCTCATGCCATCAAACATCAGGTCCCACGCTCAGACGTTTGTCACTTGCCTTACCCCGCATGTGTTTTTTTTTAGCATGTTGGGCTAAGAGAGATGGTGAACAGCGACATTTGCAGTTGTGGCTTTCACATATTCTCAGGCCTGACCTCGAGGTATAAATATGAAACAGCACACTCTAAGCAACTTGTTGCAGTTTATGTCCCTTACCTCTTTGTTACGGAAACACAGCACCTTCACTTAGCGGATAGTTAAAAATGGATACAGGAACACCTCACTTCAAGCAAGTGACACGACTTTGCCGTTTGTTGTGAAGTCTACTACTGCTGTATGAACAAGATCCTACGGTCCATAGTCTACACCGAGATGACTTGAAGGTTTTCGTAGATTTCTGCATCAGTTTCCTCATAAATCTCGCGTTGGAGGTTAACTGAGGTCATTGCTTGGTAGAGATCGTCAGTAGGGTACTCAAGGCTTGCGTAAGTGGCATCAGGATCAACTTCATCCTAAACAAAAAACACAAACCGAAGACAAAATATGTCATGTTTCTTGAAATGTTCAGGTCTTCGAGCTGTCATCTCCAACTGAAACTGCTCAGCCAACACACTAAACTCAAAATCAATAGTTTATTTTCATCAACTGACAAAATACAGTGAATGGACAGAAGAAAAACCTAAATCAAATCAGTATTTGGTGTGACCATTCTCTGCATTCAAACTAGCATCAGTGCTTCTAGATACACTTAAGTCTCAACACAGTGTCATGGTGGGGAGAAGTACACCGGTACACCGTGTCAGTGATTTGCTTTGGAGCAATATCTGCACAATATCCTCCAGATGGAGGCAAAAGAGGTTACAGTATGCAGTGGATGGATATATCCAAAATAATAAAATATGAAACGAGTGGGAAAATATGGTCCTCAAGGCGAAAGCATAGCGGTCAATGGCAAAATCTGAGAAACTCCATGACCTGTACCTCAAATACAACGAGCACAGCCTTGAGGATCAGAAAACAAAATCAGTTTAAATTGCCTGTTGGTGTAAACTGACGAAAGCCCTTTATACTTTACTACTAATACTTTAGCCCATTCTAGCCTTAACTTGGAGCAGACGTATGGATTCCTATTCTTGAAATTTAGCTGGGAGTTTGATCCACTTAAAGTACCACGTTTGCGGTGTTTACTGCTTCGGGAAGAACATGGCTCCCCCAGCCAAACTCTTGTGGTACCTAGTGTCCAACTTACATATGCCAGACACAGCACGCCACCATTTTGCTTGTTGGAGGTCAGCAGCTTGACTAGAGATGGCTAATGTTAAGGTTTTATCCGATACCAGTGCCAAACCGGTACTTTTGTAACCATGACCTTTCTTAAAAGGTGCCCGAAGCAGTACTTAAAAAATAGAAAACATACAAACTTTGTCCAAGAACAGTGGCTTTTACAAGTTATTTTGTGATGTGCAACCTGAACAGAATAGTCATTTAAATAATATAAATACAACTAAGACTAAGAAAAAAATGAACCAATATAAAATAAAATCCACAACAACTGTCATAATTATCATAATAAAAACAGCAGGGTATCAACTACTCTCCTTTCCAGCAATGCTACAAACTCTGCTGTTGTGGGGTCTCGCAGGCTATCAAAGACAGTAGAGTTCTCGACTTATTCAAAAAAAAAAGAAAAAATACTACGTGTTGTCAGATGTTTAATCAAATTTGAGGTGTTAGTTACCTCCCTTGCACGATATTACCTTTGAGCACTTGTAGGTTGTCCAGTCTGCATCTTTTGAGGTGAAGTACAGCCCAACTTTTGACTGTTTTGCCTTAGGCATTTTGAAGGTTCACTTCCATCCATGCAGGACAAAAACTGACGTGACATCACGTGTAGCGTCGGCATGTGTGACTCTATGGGACCCATCCCTAAGCATGACAGACCTCGTTACATAGTAACGGTTGCTAGGATCTACAATTGGACAATGACCGTTTGGGGGTGGGGTTTTATGTAAGGTCAACTCCTGCCTGTATTTCTCAGCATTGAGGACACCATAAATCCTGACCGTATCTCTAAGTCAATCTGCAGAAATGCAGCCCCAAACTTGCAAGGAACCTCCACCATGCTTTACTGTTGCTGCTCATTGTTGTACCGCTCTTCAGCTCTATTTCAATCTTTTTACTCATCGGTCCAGTCCAGAGCAGCTGCTGCCACTTTTCTGCACCCCAGTTCCTATGTTTTCTTGATCACCTCATCTACAATCCTACAAAATCCCTTACTTTGTGAAAGCGTACCTATTAGAACTCATATAGGTTTGAAGCTAGAGCTAGTAACATCAAATATTGATTTGATTGTCTTTTGTTCAATCATTTTGCATTTTATAAACTGATGAAAATATACAATTATGATTTGTATTTTTGAAAGCATTCTTAGTTGACAGCATTTTTTCCACACTTCTTTACATGCAAACGCCTAAAAAAAACAAAAAAAAAACAAGGGTCGCTAGAGCAATAATCTAAGAAGAGGTGCTTGTGCAATTTCTTTTTGGTTTGGGCCAGAACCTGTGCAGCTGATAAGATGATATATTTTCATAAAATTAAATCAGTTCCTCAAGAATGAAGGAATGAATTTGTTGCCACCACAAAAATTGAAAAAAATTGAAAAACTGAAATTACAAACTACTTTACAGCAGATCCTGGGATTTTAGGGGCAAAATAATATAAAAATGTTACTCACCAAAGACGCAGGAGTCTGATTCGCAAACTGTCCTAGGAACCTCGACAAGACACTTTAAAGAAGAAACCGTACTAGTGTTAATGAAACATGAGCTCAAATTCACGTTATCGATAATTATTCGAAATGAAATATAACCAAGACAAGAACTACGATTACTGCAATTGTTCGTTGTGTCGTCTCCTGTGGATCAATCCGAGGATAACTACAGCTACGAGGATGAACATGACTACACCGATTACAGCACCGTGATTTCTTTTCCCCTCAGAGTTGTCGCCATCTTCTACATCAAATACAATAATCAGAAATTTGTTGAGATCTGCCACTCAAAGCTGAAGAGAAGAAAAAGACGCTCTTACCTTCCACAGGGATATCATCATGGAACGTATGTTTTCCGCCTAAATACGAACAGTGACAGGTGTAGTTCCCACGGTCAGCTGACGTTAAATTGGTCAGACGGAGGAAGACAGTCTGATTCTTTGTAATCAGTGCGAACCTGGTTTCACATTCATGCTGTAAGTCTTGTCCATGTTGATACAACAGACGACATTCTTCTCCCCGTCTCCTCTCAAATCTTATTTCACATTCTACCGTGAGGATGTACAGCGTACTATTGGTGCATATTCCAGTGACATATTCCTTCCCAACTGTCTCCACAGGAGTCGCTGAAATCGATTATGAGAAAAATAGTGATGGGTGTTTATTTGAATTTGTTGAATATCAAACAACACTTGTTCCATAAGATTACAGTAGATAATTATAGAAAATGTTTCTTCTTCAAACCGAAGACGAAAGATTGTGAGACAAAAATATCTTGGATAAATGTTGCATCAGGAAAACTTGAGATTACCTTCACTGTAAAGATGCACGGGTAGTGTCAGCTGCAGAAAAATGCAGAGTTTCAATACCTGCATATTGATCATGAAGCAACTGTTGCTGGCAACGTGCAGTGCACCATACTGAGGTGTGGAGAACAGACAAACTCCTTTGAACTGTCGCCAACTAAACCTCAAGCTTCCACCTCTTCAAAAAAAATGTAAGCGCCCCGAAGTCACGGCTTCTTTTTTAAAGATGCTCTAAAGATAGCAGGGCAAGTGCACCAATACAAAAACCTATTTAGTTTATAATTGGGTCAGGTCGACAAACATCAGGTTTAAAGTCACACGTTCACTTCACAAGCTCGGTATGAGCCGGATCAGTCTGATTTTAATTTTATTTCGATACAAAGCCGATCAGCTTTGTATCGAAAGATCAGCTTCTCTTCCAGATATGAAGAAAATAGGCCAGAAATAAGCATACAAGTAAACAAAACACTATAACATTATGTGTTGCAAACCTACAATAAATCCCTTAAAGGACGATATCATGAAATCACTGACGAGGCCTAATTCAGCAGTAGCTCTGAATCAGGAGGCTCTGGAGGTGGCTGCATATTACTCAACATCTTTGGTCATGACCCATGACACAGCAAGGACTGGTGGTCAAAAGGAGGAACGATATCAACAGAAAACTTAACAGATAATTCATGCAGTGAGCCAGCATTTTGTTCTTCTTTTGTAGCTCCTTGAGAAAGCATGAAGAGTCACAACTGCAACAGTTGCTCATTTGCCAGTTCATTAGGTACACAAGCCATAAGAAAGGGTCTTCGAGAGTAACAGTTCCCGTCACTAAACGTTCGCGCTCTGTGTCTGCTTTGAATGCAGCAAGACTGCAAAATGAACTGTTAAAACTGTTTCTCACCTCCAACAGTCAACAAGTTATTTAACCCCAACAATGAGTAGCTTCTTATGTCTTCAACAACCATGTGGAAAGACACGTCCCGTGATCGTGGAAAAGATGTTAGTCTGTTTGAGAAAGGTCAAATCGTTGGCATGCATCAAGCAGAGAAAACATCTGAGGAGATTGAAGCATCTGAGGAGATTGAAGCAGAAACTACTAAAATCGGGTTAAGAACTTTCCAACGCATTACTGAAAACTGAAAAGATAGTGGGGAACCATCGTCTTCCAGGAAGAAATGCGGTCGAAAAAAAATCCTGATTCATTGTGACTGGCGATCATTTAAACGTTTGATGAAATCAAATCAAAGAAAAACACCAGCAGAACTCAGGGCCATGTTTAATAGTGAAAGTAAGAGCCTTACACCACGCACAGTGTGAAGGGAACTCAAGGGACTGGGGCTGAACAGCTGTGTAGCCTTAAGAAAACCACTAATGAGTGAGGCTAACCGGGGAAAAAGGCTTCAATTTGATAGGGAGCATAAAGATCTGGACCAACGGAAGTGCTCTGATGAGTCCAGATTTACCCCATTTAACAAACATTACATTATTTAAATAACAAATTGGCTCAATTATATTGTTCTTATTCTTAGATATTCTCGTTTTTTAAGCTATTGTCAACTTAGAATAACTTTCTCCTACCTTCGTCTGTTGAGGCATCTGTAGAAGACTGTTGTGGTTGATGAGCAAAAAATTGTCAACAGATCACCTTGAGAAAAAAACAAAACAAAAAAACTCAGTTTTATTTGGTGTTTGCTTTAATATTTTCATGCAAATATAGAAGTGTGTGTGCTCAACATTTAATATCTAATAGGAGAAAATAATATTGTTGTCAGTACTAAATTATTATTATGCAGTGTTGCGTGTACACAAATATTGGCAACAAAACTGATGTCATGATTTTATAATACACCTCTTGTGTTCAAACCATTTCAAACAGGTATATCTCAAGAGTTTAAAATTTCCAGCTGGTCCTCTGTCTAACTAGCATTAGCTTTTGTTGTACATTGAACACTAAACTTTTCTGATGTTTTGTGGGAGTGAGACAAAGTGGTATAACTATTTTGAATGTATCACACATTCATACTTACCACTGTCCGTTTTCTTTCATCTTCCTCTTGTTATGTTTTTGTTTTTTTTGCGTGTCCTAAGAGGTAGGTTTGCTTCATGTTATCAAGCAGCACCAAGCCAGCTAGCAGTGGGGCCCATTAGGGAGACTCTCAACATGTTGTTGTTGCAATGTCTAAGAGGGTTTCAAATGTTGTGATTATCGACTGCATGTCTACAGCACCGGGGAGGCCCCTTCTAGCCACTAGCGAGCAGTGGCTAGAAGGAGGCCCTATCAGGGGGGATTCCCAACGTCTTGTCGTTGCAGCGTCTATAGAGGTTCCGTCATTGTCATTGATATAGATCAATATCAGCCGTCTCTGGGGGCCCCCTTCTAGCTTGGGGCCCTACGCAATTCACTAGTTTGCCTGTTAGCTTGTGACTTACTCTGAGGGTAAGAAGATAGGCAGATGAAGTGCCTGTCTACTGTACAAGCCTGTGGGGGCAGTGCTATGATCTGGGGTTACAGCAGTTGCTCAGGTCGAGGTTCAGCAACGTCATGCCCAAAGAATGAGGTCAGCTGACCACCTGAATTCATTGAATGACCAGGTTATTCCGTTGATGGATTGTTTTCCTTCCCCGATGCCACGGGCGTACTCCAAGAAGACAATGCCAGGATTCATGGGGCTCAAATTGTGAAAGACTTGTACAGGGAGCACGAGACATCATTTTCACACATGGATAGGCCACCACAGTCCTGACCTGAACCCCACTGAGAGTTTTCGGAATGTGCTGGAGGAGGCTTTGAGCAGTGGTCAGACTCTCCCATCACCAATAGAAGATCTTGGTGAGAAATGAACGCAACACTGGATGGAAATAAATCTTGTGACATTGCAAAAGCTAAACGCAGCCAATGAAATATTTTGGTGCCAGGTAGTGTATATATACAAGAAACATCTTGATAATTGTGTTTTAGATATTAATAGCAAATAATCTTCTCATCTGGCTGATTAAATCAGCCATTAACATCGCACTCCTGGTGTTCTGGAAACTGAAACCAGTCTGATATTGTATGTTGACAATCTTCACAAACTGCCCACCTGTGGGAAATGATCTTGTTAGACAAAGAGAATGTATGACGGGAAAAATACAAAGATCATGATCAACATCTCCTCAATCTCCTCATTTTCTACATAGTATTAGTGTAACAAAATGTTTTATCGCTGCGTCCTAGAGTGACACCTGTTATCTTGACTGAATGTTTCACAAACGCCTCCGCACTCACTAGCAGAAATGGTACGTGTTTAGATGTCCTCCTTAAAGAAAAGCATTGTAAGAACACACAAAGAGGCAGAAGTAGGACAGAACGCGGTTTCGGTGCAACCATAATGATCAGGAGGCTGATAGCAGTGTTTTCTCAACCTAAATGTCAAACCTTATTCCGAAACCAAAGTGCTTCTGGGGTCCTGCCTTTATGTGGCACCCTCTAAATATAAAACAAGTGCCCTCAAACCCATTTAGATCACACCAGAATGATCTAAGTGGAATGAGAAGTTTAGGCCGTAAAAGAAATATGTAGTGAAAAGCTTGACCCATAACGTCCATAGTTGTAGGGAGGATGGTAAACTACCGACACAGCTCTTTTGTTACCTAAACCGCAAACCTTAGCCACACCATGTTGCAACAGGAAGCCCCATCTAGTTCATCTTTAAAGCTGATGATTTTGTGTAATTCCGCATCAGTTTCTGAGCAGCTACTACTCTACTATACTACTACTACTATACTCACACAAGCCCTCTTTGTCTCTTTAAGCTTTTCTTATATTTCTTCATGAAGTCCTGGTGGTTTGTGGCAAACAAACCGCATGGACTGGGCTTGTTGCTTGCAGCACACATCAAACATGGCGTGAAAAAGGAAAAGAGAAACACAAACGATTAACTGTCAAGAATCAGGAATACGGAAGCCCTGGATTGAAATTTGTTAATGCCAGAATGCTTCATATGGACAGATACAAGGACAGTTCATAACTTGACGAAGGGCTCGCTGCTCACAGGGGTAACCAAAGGACGCTCGACCAAAAGCAAAGTGTTTTTAGGGCTGCTTTGAAGGCTTCTGTGTTTTAGAGATGCGATGGATCTGCGACATCACGCAGGCTGCAAAGAAAGGTTCAAGGCAGACGTGGGCGACGACAGGAAGCTCAGGCAGGAAGCATGTAAACTCTAAGCGTCAGGTCAAGCGTGTTTGAACTTCAAAACAGGCTCAAACGCCCAACGTCGCCCACTCACGTCACTAACAATCTGTTCACAGTAGGTATCACAGATTTTCACACATTTTATTTTATACTTGCATTTGTTTTACAAGAGAGTTCACTTCCTTTAAAAATATCAAACTCACATAAATGATTAAATACATGGAAAATAATGTTCTAAATCATTATCATTTATGTGTTAGACGTATTATTAGTCCTCGTTTTTAAACAGTGTTACTCTTGCAGTTGTGTAAAGTCCATTCTCCGTCTGAATGAAGACGCTGTACGGCTCGATGGCCTCTGCTTCCTGCAAGATAACAAGAGATAATATGTCATTTTTTTGCTGTTGTTTTTAAAAAATATATACATAGAGCAGTGTGAAGTTCAGAAGGTGCAGCATATTACCGTGGGCAGTATCGTGTTTGGTTGACTGGTTATTGGTTCAGTTTGTGTTCTGTTGGACATAGAAACATAAATTGTTACTAATTGTGTACCTGCTCTGCATTGTGTTAGTTTGTGATTTAGATTTAGAAAAAGATCTCTCCCACAATCTCTAACAGTACAACAAACAATTTGATTAAATGAAACGTAAGGAACAGAAATTTTTAAGTGTGATTAATAAAGTAACTTAATTAGTTTTTATTAATCTCTTACCTGTGGCGTCTTTTTGTGTAGACAAATCCCAGGATGATGCAAATTACTATGATGAATATAGTGACTCCAATATAAACATAAGAGAGAGGAATATCCGTAGCTGTGGCCAAGACTTCATCATCTTCATCTTCATCTTCTTAAATGTTGACACGTAAAATCAGATTAGAAATGTAGAACAGGTTTTTAACATCAATGACCAACATTAAGATAGTTCTCAACATTACTACGAAAGTAACGCATCATCATCTAACGTTGAATTACTACAATTTATACTGTTAATATTTAATACCAGTGGTTTAGGTGTACCACAGTTTTTTTTATTAAAGTAACAGACATATCCGTATTGATTCTACTAAACAACAGAAAAAACAAACAGCAATATATGTGACTATTACAAAATGAATGAATCTCTTACCTTTCACAGTGATATTCAGATGAAGAGTGTGTGTTCCACCAAGATATGTACACTCACAAGTGTGGTTCCCACTTTCCTTTGGTGTTAAATTGATCAAGTGTAGAAACACGGTGTGATTTTCCTTCACTAGTGTGAACCTGGAGTCACATTCATGTACAAAGTCTTGTCCGTATCGATACAACAGACGACACTCTTCTCCCTGGTTCATCTCAGTTCTGATCTTACAAACTATAAACATGATAAAGCTCCCAGTTTTATTGATGCATAGTGGAGTGACATCTGGTTCTTTACCAATGGTCTTCTCAAGATACTCTTGTATCGCTGCAATCAGACAATTAAAACAGAATCCATTCAGCATGAAACGGATTTGCAACAGAAACCAACAGAAAACATTAAAAACACAGTGCTGTTCCCTTTAAACTAGAGAAGGAAATATTGACTAAACAACGTGTATAAAAGTAGTTAGGATACCTTCACTGTCAGTGCAAGAAGTCAGGAGTACAGCAAGCCACAGTTTCCATGTAACCATAGTGGACAAGATTGCTGGCAGTTTACAGTGTACTGTACACTTTATGTAAGAAGAGTGCGCTTTACTTCACATGCTAAAACCTCAGACTCTCGGCTTTCGCAGAGATGCGAGCTGGTGTGAGGACGTCAAAAAGGAAGTGGAGGATGGTTCAGTTTGTGCCTTTATGTCAACACCAAAAAGAAGAAAAAAATGGAGCCACAATTATTTATAGGCTACCTGGATTTTTTTTCTTTTTGTTAAGGTTGTTTAAGACAAAAACAAACAATCAGAAGCATGAAACAGCAGGTTGATGCAAAACAACAAAGAATCCAAGCAGGGAAACAAATACAGCAGCTACAGACACAGATGAACTGACAACTAAAAGAAATGAGAAAGAAACTACTCTTTAACTGGATTTAGGGGTCAGAGATTTGGGCAACCTCCAAATCCAAGATGGCTGCTCCACATATCGACTGTAGCAGAAGCTGTAACAATATACTGTTTGTTAGCACTTCTGTCTGTGTGTGTCTCATTAAATCAGTTGTACAGACAGGACAATCCAACTTCTCTGTGTGTGTGTATGTGTGTGTGTGTGTGTGTGTGTGTGTGTGTGTGTGTGTGTGTGTGTGTGTGTGTGTGTATGCGGAAAAGACAGCAGCAGGCAAAAGAAACACATAAAAACAGGAAGTCAAATGAACATGAACGCACGAGATAAGCGATATTTTCAAAGCAAAGCAGGAAATCAACAGCAAGAAAACCCAAAGCCCTGAAACCTTCGCTGTCTGAAGACAAGTGGTTCAGAAACTATTACATGTGATTGGACGAATGTCCCTCGCCACAAATGAAGTGATAAATGATAGTTCATAATAATGACAAGAGTCTACTTTGTTTTAACAATTGATTTTGTTTTATTATATTTGTTATTTCAAGACAGTATGTTTAAAATATGTAAAACTTTAAGCCCCGTCTCACTCGGTGTATTCCACTTCCAGAAACAGAACACACGATCCAGACTAAGTATTCTGACATTAAAAGTACTGGTAAAAGTTACAGTAGTAACAACATATTACCATGTACAGTGCTGTGGTCATGTGTTCCATTTCTTCTCTGTTGGGGGATTGAAGCACAAAAATTAATTATTAGAAATTGTCTATTTGTGTAACTTTGCTGAAGAGACCTCTCCTTAAATTAAAAAAAACGAGCAAGGGAAGGTAATTACAATAAATTATAAGTAATATTTTTATACTATTTCCTACCCAACGCAAGTTTTCCTGTTGATAAATCCCAGGATGATTCCAATCACCATGACGAATGCAGTCACTCCAATAACATCATAAGAGAGAGGAATCTCAGGAGAACCGACGGACTCTTCATCATCATCTTCTTTACATTGAAAGGAAGATCAGTATCACACACATTCATTATCTTTTTGATGATTTACTTTCAGCGTTTTTTCCCTACAATACAGACTAACACATGAACATGTGCAACCAGTTTTATAGAATAAATTAATCTCTTACCTTTCACAGTGATATTCAGATGAAGAAACTGTGTTCCACTAAGATATGTACACTCACAGATGTGGTTCCCACTTTCCGTTGATGTTAAATTGATAAAGTGTAGAAACACGGTGTGATTTTCCTTCACTAGTGTGAACCTGGAGTCACATTCATGTACAAAGTCTTGTCCGTATCGATACAACAGACGACACTCTTCTCCCTGGTTCATCTCAGTTCTGATCTTACAAATTATTAATGTGATAACATTCTCAGTTGTATTGGTGCATAGTGGAGTGACATCTGGTTCTTTACCAATGGTCTTCTCAAGATACATCTCTGCCCCTGTAATTAGACAATTAAAACAGAAATCAAATTGGATGAGTTGACATGTGCTGTATCTGTAAAACCTAAAACATTACAATAAGAAAACAGAAAATATTCAGATGATGTCGTTAAACCCAAGAAAAGACGACTAAGAACAAGATTATGATAAACTAAAGAGTGAATACAAAATACCTTCGCTGTCAGTGAGAAACATCAGCCTCAGAAGCAGAACAAACCACAGTTTACCTCCACCCATACTTATAATGACATTTAACAACAAAGCAGCTCTCAGTGAGACATTGGTGGGCAGTGTGTAGTAGTTTATGGGCACACACAGACACAGACACACAACACTTGACTTCTGCTACCAAAACCTCAGATTTGCGGGTTTTGCAGAAGTAAGAGCTGATGTGTGCGTCTCAAGCAATATTTTTAGACCAGTCAGTCTCCAACTAACACGAAGGACCACGTGCATTTCTGTGCAAAATCTTTTCACAAATATATAATTTACCCACACGACATTAGTTTAAGACATTAAACATTTAATTTTACAGACTGACACATTTAAGCAGTTTTCACAACAACTGCATTAAAAGAAGTAAGTTGGGTTTCGTGCAGTGTCTCTGACGTCAGCACACAACCAGAAGAACGACGACTGAACTCTCACTGCGAACAGACCACAGTAACTTCCGTCAAATTAGAAGTTGCTGTTAACTTTAAAACTACACTTTAAAGTTAATCAATGTAGAAATCTTTGACATTCTTGGCTTAGTTAAAATATGGAGGCTTCCAAACACTGACAGTCACAAATAAAGCAAAGAGACATTAATTTTTCGCAGTTTCATTCGTTTTAGTTGTATAAATTTTACAATCATGTTATTACATGATGATAAATAGGTTTAACACTTTATTTTTTATGATTTCTTTGTGTAGAGAGAGGAATATCTGCAGCAAGTAGATTACTAAGTAGATTGGTGATAAACTAAAGTAAGGTTGAGTCTGGCCTCCAAAGAATGACCTAAAGAATGAATTAAATACACAGATATTGCCATATAATAAAATGTTAGCATTAAATTGGAACAATCTAAAAATCTGACTCACACTGACACTAAAACTTTCAGCCCCGACCTGAAGGAACAGTTGCTTGTTCTTGATGAAAGGTAGCTCCTCTGCAAACAGTTTCTCATATCGTTTAAATGCATCAGTGGGACACACAATTTGGTTTCTCAGAAATAGCCACTTCCTTGTCATTTTAACACCTTATACCATGTGTGAAATGGTTGTCATGGTATTCTTGGTTGGACTGAGCCCATTTTTCTGTGACTATAGTTACTTGGTAGCAGATTTCTTAAATGATCCTGAATACAAGCCTTTACTGCTGTAGTTTATTATGTTGCTTGGGACGAGACCACAAGCTAAATATCTATAAGCAAATGTACAGTATGTAAAACTGCACATAATAAAGTGACTTCATGCTGAGTTGTCAAGTGTAAAACAGAATACTGTACACTGAGGGGGTTTCACTTACAGATAATCCATATGGACTCGACCTTGTGTGATTTCTATAAACAAGAGGGGATATTGGAGGTGTATTTGTTCATATCAGTGAAATAACAACAGGATAAACTACTTAGAGAAGCATCCATCCATCCACTCATTAACTCAGAGCTGTTTTATGCTTTGCTACAAGACTCCGATTACTGTGAGAAAATGGTTGAATATCCTAAACTACAGCATTTTTCTCCATATACTATTAACGCCAGCTGCCTCCATTTTAAGGCATGTGCTGCGATGACATCTAGCGGTGAGATTGCGAACTGCATTCAATTGAAAGCCAACATTCTCTGAGCCAGTGTTTGTTTTTTACATCCTGAGCTACTCTAAAACAATCAACCATTCATAGTTAAAGATACACTGATGAAAACAACTATTTCGTGATAATACATGGCCCTAGATACACACAAGTACTTTGAGTAGAAGATATTAAAAATTCAACTGCAATGACTTTTCCTCACGATAAATCCAACAGAAAGTCATGAAATATTTTTTTCCATCAGTATTTAGATGCTCAGATTAAGTTGAGCAAGGAAGATGATTCTAACTTCATTCCTTCACATCTACTCTTCGGCATTCTCTTCTCCTCATCCCCAGCACTAAAATATAAGGATGTCAGGATTGAATACTAATGATCATTTAGTTCACACATTAAATCAGTTGTACAGACAGTACAATCCAACTTCTGTGTGTTTGTGTGTATTCGCAAAAGACAGCAACAGAAAAAAACCCACAGGAACAGGAAATCAAACAAATATGGACGCGCAAGATAAGCGATATTTTCGAAGTAAAGCAGGAAATCAACAGCAAGAAAACCCAAAGCCATGAAACCTTCACTGTCTTGTTTGGTGCAATTCAAGACGACAAGCAGTTCAGAAACTATTATATATGAATGGACGATACAGATGAGATAATTAGTAATATGTGAATTTAAATAATAGCTCATGATAATAACAATAGTCTACTTTGTTTAACAATTTCTTTTATTATTTTATGTGTTGTTCAAGACAGTAGGTTTGTCAGTAAGACAGAAGAAATGAAACATATATAAAACTTTAAGCCCCGTCTCACTCGGTGTATTCCACTTCCTGAAACAGAACACACGATCCAGACTAAGTATTCTGACATTAAAAGTACTGGTAAAAGTTACAGTAGTAACAACATATTACCGTGTACAGTGCTGTGGTCATGTGTTCAATTTCTTCTCTGTTGGGGGATTGAAGCATAAAAATTAATTATTAGAAATTGTCTATTTGTGTAACTTTGCTGAATAGATACAGAGACCACTCCTAAAATAAAAAAAAATAAAAAACAAGGGAATGTAATGACAGTGAATTATAAGGAATATTTTTATACTATTTCCTACCCGAGGCAAGTTTTCCTGTTGATAAATCCCAGGATGATGCAAATTACTATGATGAATATAGTGACTCCAATATAAACATAAGAGAGAGGAATATCTGTGGCCGGGACGTCGTCCTCTTAAATGTTGACACGTAAAATTAGATTAGAAATGTAGAACAGGTTTTTAACATTAATGACCAACATTTAGATAGTTCTCAACATTACTACGAAACTAACGTATCATCATCTAACGTTGAATTACCATCTTTTATACTGTTAATATTAAGTGTATTATCACAAGCAGAGGTTTTATTGGTTTAGGTGTACCACAGTTTTTTAAAATAAAGCAACAGACATCCATGTTGATACTATTAAGCAACAGAAAATAACCAGTAATCTATAAAATAGGTGACTATTTTAAATGAATCTCTTACCTTTCACAGTGATATTCAGATGAAGAGTGTGTGATCCACCAACATATATACACTCACAAGTGTGGTTCCCACTTTCCTTTGGTGTTAAATTGATCAAGTGTAGAAACACGGTGTGATTTTCCTTCACTAGTGTGAATCTGGAGTCACATTCATGTAGAAAGTCTTGTCCATGTTCATATAACAGACGACACTCTTCTCCCTGGTTCATCTCAGTTCTGATCTTACAAAATGTAAATGTGATAACTTTCTCAGTTTTATTGATGCATAGTGGAGTGAAATCTGGTTCTTTACCAATGGTCTTCACAAGATATTGATGTACCACTGCAATCAGACAATTAAAACAGAAATCAAATTTAATGAGTTGACATGTGCTGCATCTGTAAAACCTAAAAACACTAAAATAAGAAAACAGAAAATATTCAGATGATGTCTTTAAACCCAAGAAAGGACGACTAAGAACAAGATTATGATAAACTAAAGAGTGAATAATATGAAATACCTTCGCTGTCAGTGAGAAACATCAGCCTCAGAAGCAGAACAAACCACAGTTTACCTCCACACATACTTATAATGACATCTAAACGACAATGCAGCTCTTAGTGAGACGTTGGTGGGCAGTGTGTAGTAGTTTATGGATGAGGACACACACAACAGTTTCCATTTGACTTCTGCTACCAAAACCTCAGATTTGTGGCTTTTGCAGAAGTATGAGCTGATGTGTGCGTCTCAAACAATATCTTTAGACCAGTCAGTCTCCAACTAGCATGAAGGACCACGTGCATTTCTGTGCAAAATTTTGCACACTTCATGATTTACCCACACGACAAATTCAACAAATTCCAAGACATTACAACTTTAACTTTACAGACAACCACGGCTCAACTCTCACTGCTAACAGAAAAAAAGCTTTAACGTTAATCAATGTAGAAATCTTTGACATTCTTGGCTTAGTTAAGATATGGGTGTTTCCAAACACTAACAGAGTCAAATAAAACAAAGATGTCCAACGTCGCCCACTTACATCTCTGATCACAGTAGGTAAATAACGGTTGTTGTTTGAGCAGCAGTTCAGACTCAGATAGAAATAAAGACACAAAAAAAATAAACACATTTTATTTTATACTTGCATTTGTTTTACAAGAGAGTTCACTTGCTTTAAAAATATCAAACTCACATAAAGGATTAAATACATGGAAAATAATGTTCTAAATCATCATCATTTATGTGTTAGACACATTATTAGTCCTCGTTTTTAAACAGTGTATTCTTGCAGTTGTGTAAAGTCCATTCTCCGTCTGAATGCAGACGCTGTACGGCTCGATGGCCTCTGCTTCCTGCAAAGTGATGCACAGTTAATAATTTTTTTTTTGTTGTTGTTGTTTTTTTAAAAAAAAGTTCAGAATGTGCAGCATATTACCATGGGAAGCGCCGTGATTTCTTTTCCCCTCAGAGTTGTCGCCATCTTCTACATCAAATACAATAATCAGAAATTTGTTGAGATCTGCCACTCAAAGCTGAAGAGAAGAAAAAGACGCTCTTACCTTCCACAGGGATATCATTACGGAGCGTATGTGTTCCGCCTAAATACAAACAGTGACAGATGTAGTTCCCACGGTCAGCTGACGTTAAATTGGTCAGACGCAGGAAGACAGTCTGATTCTTTGTCATCAGTGTGAACCTGGTTTCACATTCAAGTAAGTCTTGTCCATGTTGATACAACAGACGACACTCTTCTCCCCGTCTCCTCTCAAATCTTATTTCACATTCTACTGTGAGGATGTACTGCGTACTATTGGTGCATATTCCAGTGACATATTCCTTCCCAACTGTCTCCACAGGAGTCGCTGAAATCGATTATGAGAAAAATAGTGACGGGTGTTTATTTGAATTAGTTGAATATCAAACAACACTTGTTCCATAAGATTACAGTAGATAATTATAGAAAATGTTTCTTCTTCAAACCGAAGACGAAAGATTGTGAGACAAAAATATCTTGGATAAATGTTACATCAGGAAAACTTGAGATTACCTTCACTGTAAAGATGCACGGGTAGTGTCAGGTGCAGAAAAATGCAGAGTTTCAATACCTGCATATTGATCATGAAGCGACTGTTGCTGGCAACGTGCAGTGCACCATACTGAGGTGTGGAGAACAGACAAACTCCTTTGAACTGTCGCCAACTAAACCTCAAGCTTCCACCTCTTCAAAAAAAATGTAAGCGCCCCGAAGTCACGGCTTCTTTTTTAAAGATGCTCTATTCTCATTTTTTAAGCTATTGTCAACTTAGAATAACTTTCTCATACCTTCGTCTGTTGAGGCATCTGTAGAAGACTGTTGTGGTTGATGAGCAAAAAATTGTCAACAGATCACCTTGAGAAAAAAACAAAACAAAAAAATTCAATTTTATTTGGTGTTTGCTTTAATATTTTCATGCAAATATAGAAGTGTGTGTGAACATTCATGGACATAAATATTATCTTTCTCTTCTAAATACAAAATAGTCACAGTTTGGATGGAATAAAATGATCTACTGACAGCAGAGCTGATGTTGGTTTCACCAGTGTTAGCAACAATGTCAACAACAAATGCATTTCTAATAGGAGAAATTAATATTGTTGTTGTCAGTACTAAATTATTACATGCAGTGTTGCGTGTACACAAATATTGGCAACAAAACTGATGTCATGATTTTATAATACACCTCTTGTGTTCAAACCATTTCAAACAGGTATATGTGAAGAGTTTAAAATTTCCAGCTGGTCCTCTGTCTAACTAGCATTAGCTTTTGTTGTACGTTGAACACTAAACTTTTCTGATGTTTTGTGGGAGTGAGACAAAGTGGTATGACTATTTTGAATGTATCACACATTCATACTTACCACTGTCTGCTTTCATGCTCCTCTTGTTATTTTTTTGTTCTTTTTGCGTGTCCTAAGAGGTAGGTTTGCTTCATGTTACCCAGCAGCACCAAGCCAGCTAGCAGTGGGGCCCATTAGGGAGACTCTCAACATGTCGTTGTTGCAATGTCTAAGAGGGTTTCAAGTGTCGTGATTATCGACTGCATGTCTACAGCACCGGGGAGGCCCCTTCTAGCCACTAGCAAGCAGTGGCTAGAAGGAGGCCCTATCAGAAATGGTACGTGTTTAGATGTCCTCCTTCAAGAAAAGCATTGTAAGAACACACAAAGAGGCAGAAGTAGGACAGAACGCAGTTTCGGTGCAACCATAATGATCAGGAGGCTGATAGCAGTGTTTTCTCAACCTAAAGGTCAAACCTTTTTCCGAAAACAAAGTGCTTCTGGAGTTCTGCCTTTGTGTGGCACCTAAAAGAAATATGTAGTGAAAAGCTTGACCCATAACGTCCATAGCTGTAGGGAGGATGGTAAACTACCGACACAGCTCTTTTGTTACCTAAACCGCAAACCTTAGCCACACCATGTTGCAACAGGAAGCCCCATCTAGTTCATCTTTAAAGGTGATGATTTTGTGTAATTCCGCATCAGTTTCTGAGCAACTCCAGCATCCTGTGTATCCAAGAGTAAACAGACATGCTGTTGGGTTTTACAGGGGTTAATAAGGCCTTCAGCCTATGTATAACCTTGGGAAGAATCAAGAAGAATGTTACTTACACCATCTCACCATATCAGGAGTTGTCTTTCGCTTTGCTGCAGCTTACTCACAGACTAGGACACATCACACCCTAATATCTCACACACTGGAAACCAGATAAAGCTAATCGCTACACATAGAAACTCACTGACACATGAGAGGCAGTACTCCTCCCCATTGTCTTACAGGCAGGGTCTAGGTAGAATAAGGTCACTGTACGTCCCTGAAGTGGGGCTTTTGGTTCTTTTTACCTCTAAGGTGAACTGACCGAAGCCTCAGCGTTGAATCAATATCTATTCTCTGTGTACCAAATAAATATCCAAAACCTGAGAAACTGTCACGTGATTTGTGTGTAGGTGAACCACCCTTTCCAAACGGTATAAAGATCCTGGGCTGAAGGAGAGGAAAATATCCTCCTTCGACAATACTCACACAAGCCCTCTTTGTCTCTTTAAGCTTTTGTTATGTTTCTTCATGACGTCCTGGTGGTTTGTGGCAAACAAACCGCGAGGACTGGGCTTGTTGCTTGCAGCACACATCAAACATGGCGTAAAAAAGGAAAAGAGAAACACAAACGATTAACTGTCAAGAATCAGGAATGTTGTTATGTTGTTGTTAATGCCAGAATGCTTCATATGGACAGAATACACGGACAGTTCATAACTTGACGAAGGGCTCGCTGCTCACAGGGGTAACCAAAGGACGCTCGACCAAAAGCAAAGTGTTTTTAGGGTTGCTTTGAAGGCTTCGTGTTTTAGAGATGCGATGGATCTGCGACATCACGCAGGCTGCAAAGAAAGGTTCAAGGCAGACGTGGGCGACGACAGGAAGCTCAGGCAGGAAGCATGTAAACTCTAAGCGTCAGGTCAAGCGTGTTTGAACTTCAAAACAGGCTCAAACGCCCAACGTCGCCCACTCACGTCACTCACAATCTGTTCACAGTAGGTAAATAACAGTTGTTGTTTGAGTAGCAGTTCAGACTCTGATAGAAATAAAGAAGATTAAACTATCACAGATTTTCACACATTTTATTTTATACTTGCACTACACTTTGCTTCCTTTAAAAATATCAAACTCACATAAATGATTAAATACATGGAAAATAATGTTCTAAATCATTATTATTTATGTGTTAGAGACATTATTAGTCCTTGTTTTTAAACTGTGTATTCTTGCAGTTGTGTAAAGTCCATTCTCCGTCTGAATGAAGACGCTGTACGGCTCGATGGCCTCTGCTTCCTGCAAGATAACACAAGATAACAAGTTAATACGTCATTTTTTTGCTGTTGTTATAATAAATATATACATAGAGCAGTGTGAAGTTCAGAAGGTGCAGCATATTACCATGGGCAGTATCGTGTTTGGTTGACTGGTTATTGGTTCAGTTTGTCTTCTGTTGGACATAGAAACATAAATTGTTACTAATTGTGTACTCGCTCTGCATTGTGTTAGTTTGAGATTTAGATTTAGAAAAAGATGTCTCCCTAAATTTCTAACAGTACGACAAACAATTTGATTAAATGAAACGTAAGGAACAGAAATTTTTAAGTGTGACTAATAAAGTAACTTAATTAGTTTTTATTAATCTCTTACTCATGGCGCCTTTTTGTGTAGACAAATCCCAGGATGATGCAAATTACTATGATGAATATAGTGACTCCAACATAAACATAAGAAAGAGGAATATCTGTAGCTGTGGCCAAGACTTCATCATCTTCATCTTCATCTTCTTAAATGTTGACACATAAAATTAGATTAGAAATGTAGAACAGGTTTTTAACATCAATGACCAACATTAAGATAATTATCAACATTACTACGAAACTAACACATCATCATCTAACGTTGAATTACTACAATTTATACTGTTAATATTTAATACCAGTGGTTTAGGTGTACCACAGTTTTTTTTATTAAAGAAGACATATCCATATTGATTCTACTAAACGACAGAAAAAAACAGCAATATATTAAATACGTGACTATTACAAAATAAATTATCTTTATTCTTACCTTTCACAGTGATGTTGAGATGAAGAGTGTGTGTTCCACCAGTATATGTACACTCACAGGTGTGATTCCCACTTTCCTTTGGTGTTAAATTGATCAAGTGTAGAAACATGGTGTGTTTTTCCTTCACTAGTGTGAACCTGGAGTCACATTCATGTACAAAGTCTTGTCCGTATCGATACAACAGACGACACTCTTCTCCCTGGTTCACCTCAGTTCTGATCTTACAAATTATTAATGTGATAAAGTTCCCAGTTTTATTGGTGCATAGTGGAGTGACATCTGGTTCTTTACCAATGGTCTTCTCAAGATACTCTTGTATCCCTGCAATCAGACAATTAAAACAGAATCCGTTCAGCATGAAACGGATTTGCAACAGAAACCAACAGAAAACACTAAAAACACAGTGCTGTTCCCTTTAAACTAGAGAAGGAAATATTAACAAAGCAACGTATATAAAAGTAGTTAGGATACCTTCACTGTCAGTGCAAGAAGTCAGAAGTACAGCGAGCCACAGTTTCCATGTAACCATAGTGGACAAGATTGCTGGCAGTTTACAGTGTACTATACACTCTATGTAAGAACAGTGCGCTTTACTTCACATGCTAAAACCTCAGACTCTCGGCTTTCGCAGAGATAGGAGCTGGTGTGAGGACGTCAAAAAGGAAGTGGAGGATGTTTCAGTTTGTGCCTTTATGTCAACACCAAAAAGAAGAAAAAAAACGGTAAAACAATTAAGAGTCCAAGCAAGGAAACAAATACAGCAGCTACAGACACAGATGAACTGACAACTGAAAGAAATGAGAAAGAAACTACTCTTTAACTGGATTTAGGGGTCAGAGATTTGGGCAACCTCCAAATCCAAGATGGCTGCTCCACATATCGACTGTAGCACAAGCTGTAACAATATACTGTTTGTTAGCACGTCTGTGTGTCTCATTAATTCAGTTGTACAGACAGGACAATCCAACTTCTCTCTGTGTGTGTGTGTGTGTGTGTGTGTGTGTGTGTGTGTGTGTGTGTGTGTGTGTGTGTGTGTGTGTGGAAAAGACAGCAGCAGGCTAAAGAAACACAAAAAAACAGGAAGTCAAATGAACATGAACGCACGAGATAAGCGATATTTTCAAAGCAAAGCAGGAAATCAACAGCAAGAAAACCCAAAGCCCTGAAACCTTCGCTGTCTGAAGACAAGTGGTTCAGAAACTATTACATGTGATTGGACGAATGTCCCTAACCACAAACCACAAACCACAATTTATTTTGTTTTAGTATATTTGTTATTTCAAGACAGTATGTTTAAAATATGTAAAACTTTAAGCCCCGTCTCACTCGGTGTATTCCACTTCCTGAAACAGAACACACGATCCAAACTATCCAAAGTATTCTGACATTAAAAGTACTGGGAAAAGTTACAGTACATATTGTGCTGTGGTCATGTGTTCCATTTCTTCTCTGTTGGGTAATTGAAACACAAAAATTAATTATTAGAAATTGTCTATTTGCGTAACTTTGCCGAATTTATACAGACCTCTTTAAAAAAAAAAAAAAAAAAAAAAAAAAAACAAGGGAATGTAATGACAGCGAATTATAAGGAATATTGTTATACTATTTCCTACCCGAGGCAAGTTTTCCTGTTGACAAATCCCAGGATGATTCCAATCACAACGACAAATGCAGTCGCTCCAGTAACATCATAAGAGAGAGGTATCTCAGGAGAACCGACGGACTCTTCATCATCTTCTTAACGTTAAAAGGAAGATCAGTATCACACACATTCATTATTTTTTTTGATGATTTACTTTCAGTGTTTTTTCCCTACAATACAGACTAACACATGAACATGTGAAACCAGTTTTATAGCATAAATTAATCTCTTACCTTTCACAGTGATATTCAGATGAAGAGTGTCTGTTCCACCATCATATAAACACTCACAGGTGTGGTTCCCACTTTCCGTTGATGTTAAATTGATCAAGTGTAGAAACACGGTGTGATTTTCCTTCACTAGTGTGAACCTGGAGTCACATTCAGGTACAAAGTCTTGTCCGTATCAATACATCAGACAACACTCTTCTCCCTGGTTCATCTCAGTTCTGATCTTACAAACTATTAATGTGATAAAGTTCCCAGTTTTACTGGTACATAGTGGAGTGACATCTGGTTCTTTACCAATGGTCTTCTCAAGATACTCTTGTATCGCTGCAATCAGACAATTAAAACAGAAATCAAATGTAATGAGTTGACACGTGGTGCATCTGTAAAACCTAAAAACACTACAATAAGAAAACAGAAAATATACAGATGATGTATTTAAACCCAAGAAAGGACGACTAAGAACAAGATTATGATAAACTAAGTATGAATAATACGAAATACCTTCGCTGTCAGTGAGAAACATCAGCCTCAGAAGCAGAACAAACCACAGTTTACCTCCACCCATACTTGTAATGACATCTAAACAACAAAGCAGCTCTTAGTGAGACGTTGGTGGGCAGTGTGTAGTAGTTTATAGATGAGGACACACACAATAGTTTCCACTTGACTTCTGCTACCAAAACCTCAAATTCGTGGCTTTTGCAGAAGTATGAGCTGATGTGTGTGTCTCAAACAATATTTTTAGGCCAGTCAGTCTCAAACTAGCATGAAGGACCACCTGCATTTCTGTGCAGAATGTTTAACAAGTTCATAATTTACCCACATGACAAATTCAACAAATTCCAAGACACTGGACATTCAACTTTACAGACTGACACATTTGAGTAATTGTCACACAACTGCATTAACAGAAACAATAGAATAGAAATAATGTAGGTTTCGTACGGTGTCTCTGAAGAACCACGGCTCAACTCTCACTGCTAACAGACAAAACGCTTTAATGTTAATCAATGTAGAAATCTTTGACATTCTTGGCTTACGTAAGATATGGGTGTTTCCAAACACTAACACAGTCACAACTAAAACAAAATACGTCCATCGTCGCCCACTTACATCTCTGATCACAGCAGGTAAATAAGGGTTGTTGTTTGAGCAGCAGTTCAGACTCTGATAGAAATGAAGAAGATTAAACTATCACAGATTTTCACACATTTTATTTTATACTTGCATTTGTTTTACAAGAGAGTTCACTTCCTTTAAAAATATTAAACTCACATAAAGGATTAAATACATGGAAAATAATGTTCTAAATCATCATCATTTATGTGTTAGACATATTATTAGTCCTCATATTTAAACTGTGTATTCTTGCAGTTGTGTAAAGTCCATTCTCTGTCTGAATGAAGACGCTGTACGGCTCGATGGCCTCTGCTTCCTGCAAAGTGACGCACAGTTAATACATTTTTGTTTTTGCTTTTTTTTTAAAAAGTTCAGAAGGTGCACCATATTACCGTGGGCGGTATCATGTTTGGTTGACTGGTTATTGGTTCAGTCTTTCTTCTGTTGGACATAGAAAATTAAATTATTACTAATTGTGTACTCGCTCTGTATTGTGTTAGTTTGTGATTTTAGAATTGAAAAATAAAAAAAAACTCTCCCCAAATCTCTAACAGTACGACAAACAATTTGATTAAATGAAATGTAAGGAACAGACATTTTTAAGTGTGACTAATAAAGTAACTTAATTAGATTTTATTCATCTCTTACCCGTGGCGCCTTTTTGTGTAGACAAATCCCAGGATGATGCAAATTACTATGATGAATACAGTAACTCCAACATAAACATAAGAGAGAGGAATATCTGTAGCTGTGGAGACATCATCTTTATCCTCTTAAAATTAGATTAGAAATGTAGAACAGGTTTTGAACATTAATGACCAACATTAAGAAAGTTCTCAACATTACTACGAAAGTAACGCATCATCATCTAACGTTGAATTACTACAATTTATACTGTTAATATTTAATACCAGTGGTTTAGGTGTATCACAGTTTTGTTTTTGATTTTTAATTTAAGTTTTAAATTATGTGATTATAAAATAAATGAATCTCTTACCTTTCACAGTGATATTCAGATGAAGAGTGTGTATTCCGCCAACATATGAACACACACAGGTGTGGTTCCCACTTTCCTTTGGTGTTAAATTGATCAAGTGTAGAAACACGGTGTGATTTTCCTTCACTAGTGTGAACCTGGAGTCACATTCATGCACAAAGTCTTGTCCGTATTGATACAACAGACGACACTCTTCTCCCTGGTTCATCTCAGTTCTGATCTTACAAACTATTAATGTGATAACATTCTCAGTTGTATTGGTGCATAGTGGAGTGACATCTGGTTCTTTACCAATGGTCTTCTCAATATACTTCTCTATCCCTGCAATCAGACAATTAAAACAGAAATCAAATTTAATGAGTTGACATGTGCTGCATCTGTAAAAACTAAAAACACTACAATAAGAAAACAGAAAATATACAGATTCTCTTGTTAAACCCAAGAAAAGAAGATTAAGAACAAGATTATGATAAACTAAAGTATGAATAATTGAATAAAAAAGTTTCTTTTAAAATACCTTCGCTGTCAGTGAGAAACATCAGCCTCAGAAGCAGAACAAACCACAGTTTACCTCCACCCATACTTGTAATGACATCTAACAACAAAGCAGCTCTCAGTGAGACGTTGGTGGGCAGTGTGTCGTACTTTATAGATGAGGACACACATAACGGTTTCCACTTGACATCTGCTGCCAAAACCTCAGGTGGCTTTTGCAGAAGTATGAGCTGATGTGTGCGTCTCAAACTATATTTTTAGACCAGTCAGTCTCCAACTAGCAGGAAGGACCACGTGCATTTCTGTGCAAAACTTTGCACAAGTTCATAATTTACCCACACGACAAATTCAACAAATTCCAAGACATTAGAAATTTAACTTTACAGACTGGCACATTTAAGCAGTTTTCACAACAACTGCATTAATAGTAATAAGATGTGTTTTGTGCAGTGTCTTTGACGTCAGGACACAACCAGAAGAACGACAACTGAACTCTCACTGTGAACAGACCACAGTAACTTCCGTCAAATTAGAAGTTGCTGTTAACTGCTGTCTACTGCTGCTGCACAACAGAGCTCCGCAAGCCTACGTTTTTATCCAGTTTTAAAACGTTTTAAATCATCCCAAGCATTATGCCTCTGGCTAATGTTTGCTTTTAACGTTTGTCTTTTACTGGATGAAAGTTTTTCAGTCATCGGACATCTGGATTTTAAGTTTTTAAAGAAAGGCCTCGTGAGCAGCCATGTCAACACTGGATGCTGCTGACTCACATGGAGTGATGGAATAAATGCTAAACAAAGCATTCAAAAAGATTGCTGACCTTCTCCAGGACATTGACCGAATGTCGGATCAGCTGCAGTTGAAGGATTCAATGTTAATTGCCCTCAGAACCCGTTTCCCGGCGTTGACCAACTCGGTGGAGACCTCACGGGCCGGCGAGTTAGTACCTCAGAACACCACCTCTGCACTCGGGCACACAGTTCTCTGGGAGCCGTCCTCGTCCGGTTGGTGCCCGCCTGCTCCACTCTAAACAGGCCCGACTTCATCCACAGTTTTAACTCCCTGGTGTCCCAGTCCCAGGTGACTGTTTTTATCGTCAACAACTTTGATGCGTGCTGGGAGAGACGACATCTCTTTGGGTCAGACGAGCTCCACCTGAACAGAGCAGGTACCCGCATGCTGTCCGCCAACCTGACATACAGCATACAGCATGCCAATCACCCCAATCCCGCACCAGCAGCCCTGTCTACCAACGATTGATGTCCACCAGGTCCATGCTCTTATGCATTCAGCTCCACCTCTGACCACCATACAGACAATACCAGACTTGGACCTCACATTCACACCAACATTTCACCCATTCCTGTAATCATTACACACCATCACCACATCAGACTCGGTGAACTTTCACAATCTTAGATCACTCAGGGAACAATCCACCTCTCCAGTCAACAAGCCAAGGTGATTCTTATCCTTCCCCTGACAACAGTCTCGATCAGGGCCTTAATAAGGCCGATGCTTAGGGTTATAATTCGCAGGGGCTGCTCCTTGGACCATGCCCCGGTGCAGCAAAACACAAACCATATGCACTCGAATGCCCAGAAATCCACTTTGGTAAAGTCGATCTCTGGTTCCTGGGTCTCAGAGCAATTCTGGATGCAAGTCAGATTTGTACTTACTTCCATGACCAATGCTGGTGAAGTTGTTACTGCAGACTCGGTACTTGCATTGCTGGCATTGGACATTGTCCCCTTCGTGTGGCTCTTCCGTTCCCCAACTCTGAACTGACCACTTCCTCTTCACTCCGCTACTTATAATCCCAATCCGCCACACCCGTGGTAGGCAGGCCTCTCTCCACCCACTGCTCTCTCCTTTTGTCCATACATGGTGACATAAAAGTTGATTGGATGATCATCAGCGCAAAAGCTTTAGCTGGCAAAATGCCTTGGACTGCCTGCGTCACGAGTTTAGCATCCGTAGAATGGCGTCATAGAGTGGGACTTCCTCGTAAATGTGCTCCATTTCCCTTGTCCAGCGTCGGGGAACGGCTGCTCTGGCTCTCTCTTCACCCGGTGGATTACTGACTGGCTCCTTCCGAGCAGGTTGCGGGAACAGATGCCCGTACAGCACAAACCAGAGGATCAGAGGTAGGTTGGTGATGAATCCCAACAGGCACATAATACTCAGAATCCCCCAACCAAATCCCCACAAACAAAGACGTAGCAATTTGAAAGCCCATATTTGTGCCTGGTTACTCTTTAGCCGACTGACTTGCGAATACATGTAGCTCAGCAGGCCCACGACCACCAATCCTTCCAGACCCAAATTCACCCAGTACGTGACTTTGGACCACAGTGAGGCCATGTCCAGCACCAGCCAGATGACCAGGATGATCATTCTCATAATCCCTCTTCTGGACGTGTCTACCTTGAGCTGTCCTAGGAGGAATGCAACAAACCAGGATGTGGTGTAGGTGGCCTCACCTCGCCATACATTCACAATCAGTACTCGTACAATTTCTCCGACCAGGCAGAGGACTCTGAACCCCTGGTTTCCAACCCAAAGCCCCATACAGCAGAAGATAAACCTTATGACCTCCAATGTGACAAACTCTGCTACATCTCCTTTGAATCTCTTAATCCACATAGGTTGGGTCGTGGGGGGTTCAGTCCCATTCTCCATGTTGGTGGTCATCTCGAGGGTTGTTACTCTGTCCCTTGCTCACCTCGCTTAACAGATAAGTCCAGGTGTGGGGTCATGTTGACAAGCATAACCCCTTACTTGCGAGGCCATCTCTCCTCGCGTAGGAGGAGTTCCAACTCCTCCTTATCCTTCGGCGAGTCTTTTAAAATGTGTGTTCTTTTAATCCAGTAACGCTCTGCCTCCGCCACCGAGGCAGCCCCGAGAACAGTGCAGTATCCAACTCCTCCTTATCCTTCAGCGAGTCTTCTCTCTCCGCCTTTCTTTCTCCAACACCCTTCTTCCATACAACTTGACTCCTGATCTGATCAGTCCTCCTAGAAGCGGCGCTAGTAGCACCACCCCTACTCCGATCAGTGCATATGGCAGAATCATCTTGATGACCCCCCACAGTTCCAATCCCAGAGCTAATGCTCCATCTTCAATCTTTCCCAGGATCTCCCTTGGCACTTCCACAGCACTTTCCAACACCCTTCTTCCATACAACTCCACTACTGTGCAATCGTGTCCTTCACATCGCAACCAGTATTCCTGCGGCATCTCACATGTTCCATTATTATACATCTTGTTAGGTCCGATCCATTCATATCCTTCAACCTCGTTTCCTTCACACAGGCTTTTGCGGAACACATGTTCCTCTAGCCTAGTGAGCTCTGCTTTATTCATGCGGGTACTGGTTTTCCAGTGGTATGTCGCCTCTTGGCCATCGGTCCTAACAGGGCCTTCACACATCCTTTACCCCATTGTTTAGTCTCATACAACCGCTGCCATTCCAAACTGCTCTGCTTCTGTCTACTCAGATTACCGAACAGATGGATGTTATTCTTAACCCATGTGGTGCCCATTTGGTAGCTGTCATAAGCTCCATCATACCACCATGCACACACCTGATCCCAGCCACTGAGTGTACTGAACAATTATATGTCCAAAACCTTACGTCCAGGCTCCTACCTGGGTGATATCGCATCTCGGTGACGACCAGCCGATTGACCTGGTCCCCTCTCTCAGGGAGTAGTCCTTATTGTCCAGGTCCTCCACCATCTTCCCCAAAACACATCTGTCAATCTTATCAAAATCCCCTGAAGGTACTGGCCCTATTTATGGTCTGTTCCAGGCTCCAAACAAGTTCCAGTAACAAGGGTCAAGCTTGAAGACCTTCTCCTGCATACATTCCTCCAACCCTCGATGACGGTAGGCTAAAAAACCCCGTAGAGGCCTCCCCCTATTCAGACTCAGCCCTCCAGATGTCACAGCCACCGGCGTAGAGTTGTTAGCCAGCGATGTGGTATTATTCTCAGTGGTTAGATGGTGGTCCTCCTCCGGCTTTGGGATCAGTGCATGTCATTGCTGCTGGAACTGATGAGCAGGTAAAAGTACCTCTTCGGCCCAGTAGATTATATTCCTCCACTTGACACATGCCTGGGTGTAGTACCAATACAGGTTCTCTCCATCCACTTGAATCCACTTAACCCGCACTTTGCAAGTCTCTTGTTGCTGAGGGAGGACGCCATCCAGCAGCAGTGTTTCCCCTTGGAGCTCTACTGCTTCGATCACTCCCCCTCCTTCGAATCTATGGGAGTCCAAAAACTGCATAATGGTTGAAAGATTAAAATCCTCAAACGTGTAGGGACCGTTTCCAGTGCAGTTAGTAGAAGAATCCACTGTACAGAGCAAAGAGAAATTCTTTAACGTGATAACCTCCCTTTAATCTCCCAGCAGGTCTGATTATACTCCTCTGTAGAGGTGAGGCTAATCCTCAGGTGTTCATCTTCCCAGAGTCCATTTCCACGGCAATACAAAAAAATCAAAATAGAAAAAAAGACCCGTAAAGCCAATACTAAATTTAAAAATAATCCACTTAGTAGGACAGGATGGAGTTCCACCAGCCATCGTGACCCCTCCCCTCACTCTGGATCCCCAGATAGTGAGTGTGTCCATGCCCAATGGTCCTTTCTCTTAACTACAACCAGTAGCTCCTCCTCTTTCCTCCAGGCTCCAAAGGAATCACTGTCGCCTTAGGTCGAGGCGATCGCAGGTCTCCCTTCAGATTGCGCCATACTTGTCCCCTCATAAGCCGGGCCATCGCTGGGTAGGGATGGGGTAGGAACTGCATCGCTGCAGTTGTGCACTTCGAAGCTGTCTCAAATATACGGATCCAGTCCCCTCCACATCTAGCGATAACGGGTAATAATGACTTTCTCGGTCGGCCTGAGCGAGCCAACACAGGTGGTTTTAGAAAGGACGCATTATTCCCCAACTCTTGGAAATCCGGAATCTGGTAGGGAGGTATGTCATTTCTCACCATTGCTAGCTCTGCACACAGGGGCTCACCACAAGGATCCATGAGTTCCACCAGTTTTGCCCATCGGTCGGATCTGTTATACCCCGAATCGAGCGACCTGTCTCGTCTTATCGCAGGCATCCTGTACATGGAGTACTGATGGTCGGGAATGTCCCTCACCTGTACCCCCAGCCGTCCAGTCTGGTTTTCGATAACGATAACGGTCTGCCGACTGGTAGTCCACACAAGTTTTGGACTTGTGTGGACAGCTTTAACTGCATTTTATTTCACCTGACCTGCCCCCTATGGCACAGCCTGCGACTCCTCCCAGTATGGATGGCCCCAAAGATGGTGCTTCCTCAATCCTCAGTGTCATGCCATGTCTTCCTACTGTCAGTAGTGTGTGTGTGTGTGTGTGTGTGTGTGTGTGTGTGTGTGTGTGTGTGTGTGTGTGTGTGTGTGTGTGTGTGAGAGAGAGAGAGAGAGAGAGAGAGAGAGAGAGAGAGAGAGAGAGAGAGTGTAATAATAAACTGCAAATAATAAAGTGAATTCATACTGAGCTGTAAAGTTTATAACAGAATACTGTACACTGAGGGGGTTTCATTTACAGATAATCCATATGGACTCGAACTTGTATGATTGCTGAAAACAAGAGGGAATATTGGAGGTGTATTTGTTCATATCAGTGAAATAACAACAGGATAAACTACTTAGAGAAGCTACAGCTGATGCAGCAATTTGTAAAATAATACTCAAAGTGTGCATGTGTTAGTCATTGGTTTCTTTTCTAAATCTTTTTCTAAATTTTAACAACCTTAAAAATAACAACAGCTCACTTTGAACGGTTAAATTGCCAGTCCATCCATCCATCCATCCATCCACTCATTAAGTCAGATGTTTTATGCTTTGCAACAAGACTCCCATTACTGTGAGAAAATGGTTGAATATCCTAAATTACAGGGTTTTTTTCCATATACTGTTAACACCAGCCGTCTCCATTTTAAGGCCTGTGGTGCGATGACATCTAGCGGTGACATTGCGAACTGCAGCCAATTGAATGCCAACATTTTTGAAGCCAATGCTTGTTTGTTTTTTAATCCTGAGCTACTATAGAAAAAAATCAACCATTCACAGTTAAAGATACACTGATGAAAACAACTACTTCCTGATAATACATCACCCTAGATACACACAAGTACTATGAGTAGGAGGTATTAAAAAAAAATTCAACTGAAATGACTTTTCCTCAGGATAAGTCCAACAGTAAGTCATGAAATATTTTTTCCATCAATATTCAGAAGCTCAGATTAAGTTCAGTAAGGAAGACGATCCTAACTTCATTCCTTCACATCTACTCTTCAGCAGTCTCTTCTCCTCATCCCCACCACCAGTGTTAAGTCCAGGGGGGTTCCTACGCTAAGCACAGCCTTACTCTCTGTCAGGATTAGGTACTAATGATTCAGTGTGATCATTTAGTCACACATTAAATCAGTTGTACAGACAGACTAATCCAACTTCTGTGTGTATTCACAAAAGGCAGTAGCAGAAAAAAAAAACACAGGAACAGGAAATAAAACAAATATGGACGCGCGAGATAAGCGATATTTTCGAAGTAAAGCAGGAAATCAACAGCAAGAAAACCCAAAGCCATGAAACCTTCACTGTCTTGTTTGGTGAAATTCAAGACGACAAGCAGTTCAGAAACTATTATATGAGAATGGACGAATGAAGTGATACATTTACAGAATTGAAGAGATAATTAGTAAAATATGTGAATTATAGATAGACAGACAGACAACTTTATTTATCCCCGAAGGGAAATTAGGTTGTCACAGCAGTCTGGTATTTGGGTACAATAAAATACAGAGGTATAAAGGCAAAGGTAAAAACACAGAATAGGACAAGGACACTTAGAAAACACAAGAAACATAGGTGGATAAGGTGCAGTGGTAGGATGATGGTAGTGTTGTAAATAAACAATACATATAGTAATTATATAATAGTATATAGTAGTAGTATAGTATGTAATATAATAGTAGCATAATATAAAATATTATATAATATAATATAATATAATATAATATAATATAATATAATATAATATAATATATAATAGAGGTAATAAAAGTATGGACTAATAATGGCAGCAGCATCAGTATGTAATAAACATCGTTAAATAATAGTTCATGATAATAACAAGACTTTACTTTGTTTAAACACTTTCTTTTTATTTTATTTCTTGTACAAGACAGTATGTTTGTCAGGAAGAGACAAGAAATGAAATATATGTGAAACTTTAAGCCCCGTCTCACTCTGTGTATTCCACTTCCTGAAACAGAACACACGATCCAGACTAAGTATTCTGACATTAAAAGTACTGGGAAAAGTTACAGTAGTAACAACATATTACCGTGTACAGTGCTGTGGTCATGTGTTCCATTTCTTCTCTGTTGGGTGATTGAAGCACAAAAATGAATCATAAGAAATTGTCTATTTGTGTAACTTTGATGAATAGATACAGACCACTCCTAAAAATAAAAAAAAAAACAAGGGAAGTAATTACAATAAATTATGAGTAATATTTTACTATTTCGTACCCAAGGCAAGTTTTGCTGTTGATAAATCCCAGGATGATTCCAATCACAATGACAAATGCAGTCACTCCAATAACATCATAAGAGAGAGGAATCTCAGGAGAACCGACGGACTCTTCATCTTCATCTTCTTAACGTTAAAAGGAAAATCAGTATCACACACATTCATTATATTTTTGATGATTTACTTTCAGTGTTTTTTCCCTACAATACAGACTAACACATGAACATGTGAAACCAGTTTTATAGAATAAATGAATCTCTTACCTTTCACAGTGATGTTCAGATGGAGAAAATCTGTTCCACCACGATATGAACAAGCACATTTGTAGCTTCCACTATCGGCTAATTTCAAATCAGTCAGATGGAGAAATACGGTATGGTTTGTTATCATCAGTGTGAACCTGGAGTCACATTCATGTACAAAGTCTTTTCCATGATCATAGGACAGAAGACACTCTTCTCCCTGGTTCATCTCAGTTCTGATCTTACAAATTATAAATATGATAACATTCTCAGTTGTATTGGTGCATAGTGGAGTGACATCTGGTTCTTTACCAATGGTCTTCTCTACCCCTGCAATCAGACAGTTAAAACAGAAATCAAATTTATTGAGTTGACATGTGCTATATTTGTAAAACCTAAAAACACTACAATAAAAAAATAAAAAATATACAGATGATGTCTTTAAACCCAAGAAAGGACGACTAAGAACAAGATTATGATAAACTAAAGAGTGAATAATACAAAATACCTTTGCTGTCAGTGAGAAACATCAGCCTCAGAAGCAGAACAAACCACAGTTTACCTCCACCCATACTTGTAATGACATCTAACAACAAAGCAGCTCTTAGTGAGACGTTGGTGGGCAGTGTGTAGTAGTTTATAGATGAGGACACACACAACAGTTTCCACTTGTCTTCTGCTACCAAAACCTCAGATTCGTGACCTTTGCATAAGTATGAGCTGATGTGTGCATCTCAAACAATATTTTTAGACCAGTCAGTCTCCAACTAACATGAAGGACCACATGCATTTCTGTGCAGAATTTTGCACAAGTTCATAATTTACCCACACGACAAATTCAACAAATTCCAAGACATTAGAAATTTAACTTTACAGACTGACACATTTGAGTAATTGTCACACAACTGCATTAACAGAAACAATGGAACAGAAATAAGGTAGGTTTCGTACGGTGTCTCTGAAGAACCACGGCTCAACTCTCACTGCTAACAGACAAAACACTTTAATGTTAATCAATGAAGAAATCTTTTACATTCTTGGCTTACGTAAGATATGGGTGTTTCCAAACACTAACACAGTCACAAATAAAACAAAAAGACGTCCATCGTCGCCGACTTACATCTCTGATCACAGTAGGTAAATAACAGTTGTTGTTTGAGCAGCAGTTCTCAAGACTCTGATAGAAATGAAGAAGATTAAACTATCACAGATTTTCAGACATTTTATTTTATACTTGCATTTGTTTTACAAGAGAGTTCACTTCCTTTAAAAATATTAAACTCACATAAAGGATTAAATACATGGAAAATAATGTTCTAAATCATTATCATTTATGTGTTAGACACATTTTTAGTCCTCGTTTTTAAACTGTGGATTCTTGCAGTTGTGTAAAGTGCATTCTCCATCTGAATGAAGACGCTGTATGGCTCGATGGCCTCTGCTTCCTGCAAAGTGACGCACAATTAATACATTTTTTTTTTGTTGTTGTTGTTGTTTTTTTAAAAAAAAATTCAGAATGTGCAGCATATTACCATGGGCAATATCATATTTTGCTGACTGGTTATCGGTTCAGTTTGTCTCCTGTTGAACACAGGAAAATAAATTGTTACTTATTGTGTACTTGCTCTGCATTGTGTTAGTTTGTGATTTAGATTTAGAAACAGACCTCTCCCAAAATTTCTAACAGTACGACAAACAATTAGATTAAATGAAATGTAAGGAACAGAAAATTATCAGAAAGTGTGACTAATAAAGTAACTTAATTAGATTTTATTCATCTCTTACCCGTGGCGCTTTTTTGTGTAGACAAATCCCAGGATGATGCAAATTACTACGATGAATATAGTGACTCCAACATAAACATAAGAGAGAGGAATATCTTTAGCTGTGGCCGGGACTTCATCTTCATCTTAAATGTTGACACGTAACATTAGATTAGAAATGTAGAACAGGTTTTTAACATTAATGACCAACATTAAGATAGTTCTCAACATTACTACGAAAGTAACGCATCATCATCTAACGTTGAATTATTACAATTTATACTGTTAATATTTAATATCAGTGGTTTAGGTGTATCACAGTTTTTTTTTTTTTTTTAAATTAAAGTAACAGACATATCCATATTGATGCTACTAAACAACAGAAAAAAACAGCAACATATGAAATACGTGATTATTATTGAATAAATGAATCTCTTACTTTTCACACTGATATTCAGATGAAGAGTGTGTGTTCTACCAGCTGCTGCAGGCGGCCCCGGTTCGAGTCCCGCACTGGACGACCTTTCCTGTGTGTCATTCCCCCCTCTCAAGTACCTTGACTATTTAAAAAAAAAGTAAATAATTTAGAAGCTCAGATTAAGTTCAGTAAGGAAGACGATCCTAACTTCATTCCTTCACATCTACTATTCTGCATTCTCTTCTCCTCATCCCCACCACCAGTATTAAGTCCAGGGGGGTTCCTACGCTAAGCACGGCCTTACTCTCTTACTAAAATATAACAATGTCAGGATTGGGTACTAATGATCATTTAGTTCACACATTAAATCAGTTGTACAGACAGTACAATCCAACTTCTGTGTGTTTGTGTGTATTCGCAAAAGACAGTAGCAGAAAAAAACCCACAGGAACAGGAAATCAAACGAACATGGACGCACGAGATAAGCGATATTTTCGAGGAAAAGCAGGAAATCCACAGCAAGAAAACCCAAAGCCATGAAACCTTCACTGTCTTGTTTGGAAATTGAAGATGACAAGCAGTTCAGAAACTATTATATGTGAATGGACGAGTGAAGTGATACATTTACAGAATTGAAGAGAAAATTAGTAATATGTGAATTTAAATAATAGTTCATAATAATAACAAGAGTCTACTTTGTTTTAACAATTTCTTTTTTTATTTTATTTGTTGTACAAGACAGTATGTTTGTCAGGAAGAGACAAGAAATGAAACATATGTAAAACTTTAAGCCCCGTCTCACTCGGTGTATTCCACTTCCTGAAACAGAACACACGATCCAGACTAAGTATTCTGACATTAAAAGTACTGGTAAAAGTTACAGTAGTAACAACATATTACCGTGTACAGTGCTGTGGTCATGTGTTCCATTTCTTCTCTGTTGGGTAATTGAAGCACAAAAATTAATTATTAGAAATTGTCTATTTGTGTGACTTTATACAGACCTCTCCTTCAATAAAAAAAACAAGGGAATGTAATGACAGTGAATTATAAGGAATATTTTTATACTATTTCCTACCCGAGGCAAGTTTTGCTGTTGATAAATCCCAGGATGATTCCAATCACAATGACGAATGCAATCGCTCCAATAACAACATAAGAGAGAGGTATCTCAGGAGAACCGACGGACTCTTCATCATCTTCTTAACGTTAAAAGGAAGATCAGTATCACACACATTCATTATCTTTTTGATGATTTACTTTCAGCGTTTTTTCCCTACAATAAAGACTAACACATGAACATGTCAAACCAATTTTATAGAAAGAATGAATCTCTTACCTTTCACAGTGATATTCAGATGAAGAGTGTGTGTTCCACCAAAATATGTACACTCACAGGTGTGGATCCCACTTTCCGTTGATGTTAAATTGATCAAGTGTAGAAACACGGTGTGATTTTCCTTCACTAGTGTGAACCTGGAGTCACATTCATGTACAAAGTCTTGTCCGTATCGATACAACAGACGACACTCTTCTCCCTGGTTCATCTCAGTTCTGATCTTACAAACTATTAATGTGATAACATTCTCAGTTTTATTGGTGCATAGTGGAGTGACATCTGGTTCTTTACCAATGGTCTTCTCAAGATACTGATGTACCACTGTAGTCAGACAATTAAAACAGAAATCAAATTTAATGAGTTGACGTGTGCTGTATCTGTAAAACCTAAAAACACTACAATAAGAAAACAGAAAATATTCAGATGATGTCTTTCAACCCAAGAAAGGACGACTAAGAACAAGATGATAAAATGTATGAATAAGTGAATAAGTGAATAAAAAAAAAAGGTTATTTCGAAATACCTTCGCTGTCAGTGAGAAACAGCCTCAGAAGCAGAACAAACCACAGTTTACCTCCACACATACTTGTAATGACATCTGACAACAAAGCAGCTCTTAATGAGTCGTTGGTGGGCAGTGTGTAGTAGTTTATGGACACACACAGACACAGACACACAACACTTGACTTCTGTTGCCAAAACCTCAGATGCGCGGGTTTGGCAGAAGTAAGAGCTGATGTGCGTCTCAAACAATAGTTTTACACCAGTCAGTCTCCAACTAACATGAAGGGTCACGTGCATTTCTGTGCAAAATGTTGCACAAGTTCATAATTTACCCACACGACAAATTCAACAAATTCCAAGACATTAAACATTCAACTTTACAGACTGACACATTTAAGCAGTTTTCACAACAACTGCATTAATAGAAATAAGTTGGGTTTCGTGCAGTGTCTCTGACGTCAGCACACAACCAGAAGAACGACGACTGAACTCTCACTGCGAACAGACCACAGTAACTTCCGTCAAATTAGACGTTGCTGTTAACTTTAAAACTAGACTTTGAAGTTAATCAATGGAGAAATCTTTGATATTCTTGGTTTAGTTAAAATATGGAGGCTTCCAAACACGGACAGTTACAAATAAAGCAAAGAGATGTTCATTTTTCACAGTTTCATTCGTTTTAGTTGTATAAATTTTACAATTATGTGTTATTACATGATGATAAATAGGTTTAACACTTTATTTTTTATGATTTCTTTGTGTAGAGAGAGGAATATCTGCAGCAAGTAGATTACTAAGTAGATTGGTGATAAACTAAAGTAAGGTTGAGTCTGGCCTCCAAAGAATGACCTAAAGAATGAATTAAATACACATAGACATTGCCATGTAATAAAATGTTAGCATTAAATTAGAACAATCTAAAAATCTGACTCATACTGACACTAAAACTTTCAGCCCCGACCTGAAGGAACAGTTGCTTGTTCTTGATGAACGGTAGCTCCTCTGCAAACAGTTTCTCATATGGTTTAAATTTATCAGTGGGACAGACAATTTGGTTTCTCAGAAATGGCCACTTCCTTGTCATTTTAACACCTTATACCATGGGTGAAATGGTTGTCATGGTATTCTTGGTTGGACTGAGCCCATTTTTCTGTGACTATAGTTACTTGGTAGCAGATTTCTTAAATGAACTGGAATACATGCCTTTAATACTGTAGTTTATTATGTTGCTTGGGACGAGACCACAAGCTAAATATCTATAAGCAAATGTACAGTATGTAAAACTGCACATAATAAAGTGACTTTATGCTAAGTTGTAAAGTTTATAACAAGATACTGTACACTGAGGGGGTTTCACTTACAGATAATCCATATGGACTTGACCTTGTGTGATTTCTGAAAAGAAGAGGGGATATTAAAGGTGTATTTGTTGATATCAGTGAAATAACAACAGGATAAACTACTTAGAGAAGCTACAGCTGATGCAGCAATTTGTAAAATAATACTCAAAGTGTGCCGGTGTTGGTCATTGGTTTCTTTTCTAAATCTCTTCCGGGATTTTAACAACTTTAAAAATAACACTTGATTGCTTAAATCCCCAGTCTATCCATCCATCAACTCATTAACTCAGATGTGTTATAATTTGCAACAAGACCCCCATTACTGTGAGAAAATGGTTGAATATCCTAAATTACAGCGTTTTTCTCCATATACTGTTAACACCAGTCTCCATTTTAAGGCCTGTGATACGGTGACATCTAGTGGTGAGATTGCGAACTTCATCCAATTGAATGCCAACATTTTTGAAGCCAGTGCTTGTTTTTTACATCCTGAGCTACTCTAGAAACAATCAACCATTTATAGTAACAGACACACTGATAAAAACAACTATTTCCTGATAATACATCGTTAATACATATACATAGACAATACACAATAATACATAGATACATACAAGTACTTTGAGTAGGAGATATTAAAAATTCAACTGCAATGACTTTTCCTCAGGATAAGTCCAACAGAAAGTCATGAAATATTTTTTTCCATCAATATTTAGAAGCTCAGATTAAGTTCAGTAAGGAAGATGATCCTAACTTCATTCCTTCACATCTACTCTTCGGCATTCTCTTCTCTTCATCCCCACCACCAGTGTTTAGTCCAGGGGGGGTTCCTACGCTAAGCACAGCCTAACTCTCTTACTAAAATATAACGATGTCAGGATTAGGTACTAATGATCATGTAATTCACACATTAATTCAGTTGTACAGACAGTACAATCCAACCTCTGTGCGTGTATTCGCAAAAGACAGCTGCAGAAAAAACCCACACGAACAGGAAATAAAACAAATATGGACGCGCAAGATAAGCGATGTTTTCTAAGACAAAGGTAGGTTTCGTACGGTGTCTCTGAAGAACCACGGCTCAACTCTCACTGCTGACAGACAAAACGCTTTAATGTTAATCAATGTAGAAATCTTTGACATTCTTGTCTTATTTAAGATATGGGTGTTTCCAAACAGTAACACGGTCACAAATAAAACAAAAAGACGTCCATCTTGCCCACTTACATCTCTGATCACAGCAGGTAAATAACAGTTGTTGTTTGAGCAGCAGTTCAGACTCTGATAGAAATGAAGATTAAACTATCACAGATTTTCACACATTTTATTTTTTGCATTTGTTTTACAAGAGAGTTCACTTCCTTTAAAAATATTAAACACACACAAAGGATTAAATACATGGAAAATAGTGTTCAAAATCATTATCATTTATGTGTCAGACACATTATTAGTCTTTGTTTTTAAACAGTGTATTCTTGCAGTTGTGTAAAGTCCATTCTCCATCTGAATGAAGACGCCGTACGGCTCGATGGCCTCTGCTTCCTGCAAAGTGACGCACAGTTAATACATTTTTGTTTTTGTTTTGTTTTTTAAAAGTTCAGAAGGTGCAGCATATTACCGTGGGCAGTATCGTGTTTGGTTGACTGGTTATTGGTTCAGTTTGTCTTCTGTTGGACATAGAAAAGTAAATTGTTACTAATTGTGTACTTGCTCTGCATTGTGTTAGTTTGTGATTTAGATTTAGAAAAAGACCTCTCCAATAAAATCTCAAACAGTACGACAAACAATTTGATTAAATGAAACGTAAGGAACAGAAATTTTTAAGTGTGACTAATAAAGTAACTTCATTAGATTTTATTCATCTCTTACGTGTGGCGCCTTTTTATGTAGACAAATCCCAGGATGATGCAAATTACTATGATGAATATAGTGACTCCAACATACACATAAGAGAGAGAAATATCTGTAGCTGTGGCCGGGACTTCATCTTCATCTTAAATGTTGACACGTAAAATTAGATTAGAAATGTAGAACAGGTTTTAACATTAATGACCAACATTAAGAAAGTTCTCAACATTACTACGAAAGTAACGCATCATCATCTAACGTTGAATTAGTAAAATTTATACTGTTAATATTTAATACCAGTGGGTTAGGTGTACCACAGTTTTTTTAATTTAAGTTTTAAATTTTGTGATTATTATAGAATAAATTAATCTCTTACCTTTCACAGTGATATTCAGATGAAGAAACTGTGTTCCACCACGATATGAACACTCACAGGTGTGGTTCCCACTTCCCTTTGGTGTTAAATTGATCAAGTGTAGAAACACGGTGTGATTTTCCTTCACTAGTGTGAATCTGGAGTCACATCCATGTTCAAAGTCTTGTCCATGATCATACAACAGACGACACTCTTCTCCCTGGTTCATCCCAGTTCTGATCTTACAAATTATAAATGTGATAACATTCTCAGTTGTATTGGTGCATAGTGGAGTGACATCTGGTTTTTTACCAATGGTCTTCACAAGATACTGATGTACCACTGCAATCAGACAATTAAAACAGAAATCAAATTTAATGAGTTGACATGTGCTGTATCTGTAAAACCTAAAAACACTACAATAAGAAAACAGAAAATATACAGATGATGTCTTTAAACCCAAGAAAGGACGACTAAGAACAAGATTATGATCAAATAAAGAGTGAATAATTGAATAAAAAAGGTTATTTTGAAATACCTTCGCTGTCAGTGAGAAACATCAGCCTCAGAAGCAGAACAAACCACAGTTTTCCTCCACCCATACTTGTAACGACATCTAAACAACAATGCAGCTCTTAGTGAGACGTTGGTGGGCAGTGTGTAGTAGTTTATAGATGAGGACACACACAACAGTTTCCACTTGACTTCTGCTGCCAAAACCTCAGATTTGCGGGTTTTGCAGAAGTATGAGCTGATGTGTGTGTCTCAAACAATAGTTTTAGACCAGTCAGTCTCCAACTAACATGAAGGACCACATGCATTTCTGTGCAAAACTTTGCACAAGTTCATAATTTACCCGCACGACAAATTCAACAAATTCCAAGACATTAGAAATTTAACTTTACAGACTGGCACATTTAAGCAGTTTTCACAACAACTGCATTAATAGTAATAAGATGTGTTTTGTGCAGTGTCTCTGACGTCAGGACACAACCAGAAGAACGACAACTGAACTCTCACTGTGAACAGACCACAGTAACTTCCGTCAAATTACAAGTTGTTTCCAGTTTTAAAACATTTTAAATCATCCCAAGCATTATGCCCCTGGCTAATGTTTGATTTTAACGTTTGTCTTTTACTGGATGAAAGTTTTTCAGTCATCGGACATCTGGATTTTAAGTTTTTAAAGAAAGGCCTCGTGAGCTGCCATGTCAACACTGGACGCTGCTGATTCACATGGAGTGATGGAACAAACGCTAAACAAAGCATTCAACAAGATTGCTGACCTTCTCCAGGACATTGAATGGATGTCAGATCAGCTGCAGATGAAGGATTCGATGTTAATTGACCTCAGAACCCATTTCCCGGCGTTGACCAACTGGCTGGAGACCTCACGGGCCGGCGAGTTAGCACCTCAGAACACCACCTCTGCACTCGGGCATACAGTTCTCTGAGAGCCGTCCTCATCTGGTCGGCGCCCGCCTGCTCCACTCCAAACAGGCCCAACTTCATCCACACTTTTAACTCCCCGGTGTCCCAGTCCCAGACGACTGTTTTTATTGTAAACAACTTTGACGTGTGCTGAGAGAAACGACATCTCTTTGGGTCAGACGGGCTCCACCTGAACAGAGCAGGTTCCCGCATGCTGTCCACCAATCTGGCATATGGCTTACAGCATGCCAATCACCCCAATCCCGCACCAGCTGCCCTGTCCGTCACCGATTGATGTCCACCAGGTCCATGCTCGTATGCATTCAGTTCCACCTCTGACCACTATACACACAATACCGGACTTGGACCTCATATTCAACTGGGACAAAACTGTGGTTTTAGTTATAGGTCCTGAAGGCCAGAGAGAGAAACTTTTACCAAAACTACAAGTTCTTAAACCAACACAATCATTAAAAAACTGGTTGTGATTTTTGATTCTCAGCTGAATTTTATTCCACATATCAAATATATGACAAAAATAGGTTTTTATCATTTTAAGAATATAGCCAGAGTCCACCCGTTTATCTCTCAGACCAGTACGGAGGTGCTGATGCATGCTTTCATCATCTGTCGATTAGATTATTGTAATGCCCTGCTCTCTGGTCTTCCCAAAAAGAGTATTTAAGATCTTCAGTTATGACAGAACTCAGCCGCACGCGTGTCGACGAGGACCAGAGGGCGGGAGCACATTACACCTGTTTTAGAGTCGCTGCATTGGCTCCCTGTACGCTTCAGGATGGATTTTAAGGTTCTTTTACTAGTTTTAAATCTCTTAACGGCCTTGTGCCCTCATACCTATCTGACCTGCCTAATTTATAAAGACCTCTCCTTAAATAAAAAAATCAATGGAAGGTAATTACAATAAATTATAAGGATTTTTTTTTTCTGTTTCCTACCCGATAAATCCCAGGATGATTCCAATCACAATGACGAATGCAGTCGCTCCAATAACATCATAAGAGAGAGGTATCTCAGGAGAACCGACGGACTCCTCATCTTCATCTTCTTTATATTTAAAAGGAAGATCAGTGTCACACACATTCATTATCTTTTTGAGGATTTACTTTCAACATTTTTTCCTGCAACACCATGCATGATGTTAGCATGCATGGAAGGACCACGTGTATTTCTGTGCAAAATTTTACACAAGTTCATAATTTACCCACACAATAAATTCAACAAATTCCAAGACATTAGAAAATTAACTTTACAGACTGACACATTTAAGCAGTTTTCACAACAACTGCATTAGCAGAAATAAGTTGGGTTTGGTGCAGTGTCTCTGATGTCAGCACACAATGCCAGAAGAACGACGACTGAACTCTCACTGCCAACAGACCACAGTAACTTCTGTCAAATTAGAAGTTGCTTACTTTAAAACAACGCTTAAGTTAATTTGTGTAGAAATCTTTGACATTCTTGGCTTAGCTAAGATATGGACATTTCCAAACATAACTTTAAGCAATGTAAGCAGTAAGCTAGGGGTCTTCAACGTTTTTTAGGCCATGGATCCCCAAACTCATGGAGAGATTAAGTAGGGACCCCCTACCGAAAAACTTTTTTTTTTTTTTATCTCAAATATGTGCAACCTCGGTGGCCGTGCAACTGATGTAAATATAAACAAACCTGACATAAACATACATACATACATGGGATTTCACCTGGGAACCCCCCCGGAGTACTTCTGTGAACCCCCTAGGGGTCACAGACCCCCTGTTGAAGACCTATGCAGTAAGCCAATCCTCAGTTTATAGACGATGGCTGTGTATAACAGTAACTGGATCCTAAGTCTAAGCATTAGGAACAAAATTCATAGCATCCTTCCAGCTGCCAAAGATGCAAGTACTTTGGCATTAGAAACCTCTGTAGGACCCAGTCAATACTTAAATTCTTTCTTCCTAATTCATCTTCCTGAGCTCACTTAAAGCATCTAAACCATCAACTTGTCTGCTAGACCCTATCCCACAAAATTGCACAAGAAGGTTTTTGCATTAACTAATACCTTCACATTAAATCAGATAAACTTATTAACAGGATATGTGCCCCATCATTTTGAAACTGCTGTAATTAAAACTTTACTTTAAAAAAAAAAAAAAAAAAAAAAAGATGTTTTAGCCAACTATAGGCTAGCTTCCAAAATTTATTTTATTTCTAAAGTTTTAGAAAGGGTTGTTGCCAATCACTTGTAGGATGTTTAAAGGAACATGGAATGGTTTATTAGAAGAATTTCAGTCAGGTTTTACAGTTCATTATAGCACAGAAACTGCTCTGGTTAATGTTACCAACGATCTCCTCAGGGCTTCAGACGATGGACTGGTCTCTATACTCATCCTACTAGATCTTAGTGCTGCATTTGACACTACTGATCACGGTATTCTACTGCAGAGACTAGAAAGTGTGATCAAGATTACAGGAACTGCATTAGACTAAGTAAGCTATGGAGTTCATCAGGGGGCTGTGCTAGGACCAGTATTATTTACATTATACATGCTTCCCTCAGGAAATATTATTAGAAAGCACGGCATTAACTTCCATTGCTACGCAGATGATACTCGCCTATATTTATCTATGAAACTAATCAGCTGGTTGAACTACAAGCATGCCTTATGTCAGAGATTCATTATCTAATCACCTGGTTTCTTTGGATGGCAGTACCATGGCCTCCAGTACTACTGTGAAAAACTTTGGTGTTATATTTGACCAGGATATGTCCTTTAATTCTCACAAAGCAGGTGACCAGGACTGCTTTCTTTCACCTGCGTAACATCGTCAAAATAAGGAACATCCTTTCTCAAAGTGATGCGGAAAAACTAGTTCATGCATTTGTTTCTTCCAGACTGGATTTTTTTCTAACTCATTACTGTCTGGCTGTCCAAATGGCTCTTTAACAAGCCTCCAATTAACACTTTCTTTATATTATTTATTTATGCCTCACCATTCAGATAAACCACAACTATTCATGAAAATCAACTATCACAACAACCGGACGCATGTCTTGACACTTGGGTTAAATGTTTTCATAGATTTCTCACTTATAGTCAGTCCGGCAGTGGTTTTGTAGCTGTAGGCTGAATGTGGCATCTTGTCATGTGTTTCGGGATGATGGCATTCAAGGATATGGTAGAGGTCACCTTCTGGTTGCTTGAGGCTTGTGTATTGGTCGTCTGGGTTGTCTTCATTCTAAAGAGAGCACCAAAGTTTGTAAAATGATATTTATCACGAATATAAAACAGATAACCAGTAAATTGGTTATAAGTTATAGTAAGCTTAGTAAATAAACTCATAGTCTGGCCCCCAAAGAATGACCTTAAGAATGAATTTGAAACAAATAGATAATGCCATATAATGAAATGTTAGCATTAAATTAGACTGAAATTGGGACGAATAATCTAAAAATCTGACTCATACTGACACTAAAGCTTTCAGCCCTGGCCTGAAGGAAAAGTTGCTTGTTCTTGATGAAAGGTATCTTAAATTACAGCGTTTTTATCAATACACTATCAACGCCAGCTGCCTCCATTTTAAGAGTTAGACCTCTGATGTGTTGACATCTAGTGCTGAGATTCGAAACTGCAACCAAGGAACACAAAGTCAAACGAATGTGGACGCATGAGATAAGTGATATTTTGGAAAATCACAAATCACACACATTCATTATTTTTTGATGATTTACTTTCACCCTTTCCCCTGAAATACAGTGCAAGCAGGAAACTGATGTTGAGGTTACCACACTGGAAAACAACCAGACTAACACATTAACATGGGAAAACTATTTTATAGAATAAATGAATCTCTTACCTTTCATAGGTGTAGGTCCCACTTTCCTTTGGTGTTAAACTGATCAAGTGAAGAAACATGGTTTGACTAGCTTCACGAGCGTGAACTTGGATTCACATTCATGTACAAAATATTGTCTGTATTAATAAAATAGAAGGCATTCTTCGGGATCATCCCTATGTTCCCCGGGTCCTATGTTCCCCGCTTTGTATGTGACCATGGAACATAGGACCCTTTTTTTTAAAAAAAAAAAAAAAAAAAGGCGTTAGGGACCCGGGGAACATAGGTACGCTCCCCACTCTTCTCCCTAGCTCATCTCTGTTCTAATCTTACATTTAGTATTACACACGTTGAGATGTTACAATCCTTGTGCCGAGATCTGAGGCAAAACACATCTAGAAGTAAAGTCCAACAAAAACCGACCAGCAGGCCAGCAGTTAGCTACCAATTAGCAATTGAAGAAGACACCAGCTAAAAGCCTAGCCAACGGCAATAGGCAGTATGTTGCCCATCACTGGAGTTTTCAAGTGGGCACCTCCCTTCACAGATGTTTTGTTAAGTTAGTCCCACGACACCTCTAGAAGGCTTAACAGTGAATTCCAGCATCCTCTATGCAGCCACCATGCAACTGTGTGACTTTCAACCGAGAGATTAGCTTAGCCCTACTACTAAGCACTAATACTACTCCACTAGCCTTACCTTTAGCATGCAGCCCAGTTAGAATGTTTCCTCCTTAGCCACAGCCACTCACTCATTCTGCTGCTAGGGACATGTTTACTGCATGAATGCCCAGTTCACACAGGAGAGCAATGGTGGATTTGCCACGAATCCACATCAACCGGCCGCACGTGGGCGCTCCACCCTCTCTGCTCTGCTGCCCATCTTGCACCCATTAGCCTCCTCAACCGTCTTCCCACAGGGCAGTAAATTCAATAAAATACACTACCTTCTCTATTCCCAACCACAACAGCAGCTCCGGTCTCAATCGGGTGCTCACTGTCTGCACTGGGACGATCAGCTGTTCTTTTATGTCGGCCCTCAGCTCCCAGGCTCCCCTACACATAGCTGCCCTGCCTTATGCCTGATGTGTACACCCACAAACTATAAACATGATAAAGCTTCTAGTTGTATTGGTGCATGGTGGAGTGACATCTGGTTCTTTATCAATGGTCTTCACAAGATGCTTGCGTGCAGACAGACAATTAAAACAGAAATCAAGTTGGCAAGAGTTGGCGTGTGCTGTATCTGTAAACCACAAAAATCCATTTCACAAGAATAAGCAAACAGCAACTATTTAGATGATCTCTTTAAACCCAAGAAAGGGCGACTAAGGACATGATGATAAACTAAAATATGAATTGAATAAAAATTGTTCTTTTAAAATACCTTCGCTGTCAGTGACAAACATTAGCCCCAGAAGCAGAACAAACCAGTTTACCACCACCCATACTTGTAATGACACCTAAACAACGCAGCTCTTAGTGAGACATCGGTGGACAGTGTGTAGTAGTTTATAGGTGCACACACACGCACATACAGACATAACACTTTGCACTTGACTTGTGCTGTGAAAACCTCAGATTCACGACTTCTGCAGAAGTGTGAGTTGATGTGCGTGTCTCAAACAAGCAACAGTTTTGGACCAGTCAGTCTCCAACCAACTAAAAATTTACCCAAATGACAAATTCAATGAATTCCAAATTCAACTTTACAGACCGAAACATCTAAGTAGTTTCACAACAACTGCGTAAACAGAAACAATAACACAGGAATAAGTTGAGTTTTGTACTGTGGCTCTGACGTCAGCACACAATGCCAGAAGAACCAAGGCGGAAGTCTCCCTGCTGACAGACCACAATAACTTCCGTCACGGCCAAAGGCCAAATTACATGTTGCTGTGAACTTTAAAACCATGCTTTAAAGTTAACGTAGAAATCTTCTATCTCTGATTCGTGAACAGTAGGTAAATAATGATGTTGTTTGCAGAGCAGTTCAGATGCTGACAGAACTGAAAAAGATCAGATTTTCACACATTTTATTTTATACTTGCATTTGTTTTACAAGAGAGTTCACTTCTTTTAAAAAATATTAAACTCACACAAAGGATTAAATACATGAAAAATAATGTTCTAAGTCATCATTTATTGTTGGACACATTTTTAGTCCTCGTTTTTACTGTATTCTTGCAGTTGCATAAAGGCCTTTCTCCATCTGCATGAAGATGCTGTATGGCTCGATGGCCTCCTCTTCCTGTAAAATAACAGTTATGAAGACAAGTAGAATGAGTGTGAAGTTCAGAAGGTGCAGCATATTACCGTGGGCAGTATTGTGTTTGGTTGATTGGTTATTGGTTCAGTTTGTCTTCTGTTGGACATAGAAAAATAAATTGTTACCAATTGTGTACTTGCTCGCCCTTGTGTTAGTTTGTGATTTTAGAATTAGAAAAAAAAAAACTCTCCCAAAATCTCTTACAGTACGACAAACAATTTGATTAAATGAAACGTAAGGAACAGAAAATTTTAAGTGTCACTAATAAAGTAACTTAATTAGATTTTATTCACCTCTTACCCGTGGCGCCTTTTTGTGTAGACACATCCCAGGATGATGCAAATTACTATGATGAATATAGTGACTCCAATATAAACATAAGAGAGAGGAATATGTGTAACTGTGGCCGGGACTTCATCTTCTTAAATGTTGACATGTAAAATTAGATGAGAAATGTAGAAACACTGAATTACTACAACTTCTGTTAATATTAAGTGTATTATCACGAGCAGAGGTTGTAGTGGTTTAGGTGTACCACTTTTTTTTATTTTTTTTATTTATAAATAAAACATACATATCCATGTTGACACTATTAAACAACAGAATACAATCAGCCAGACTATTATACACATGAATCTCTTACCTTTCACAGTGATATTCAGATGAAGAGTGTGTGTTCCACTAAGATATGTACACTCACAGATGTGGTTCCCACTTTCCTTTGGTGTTAAATTGATCACGCGTAGAAACACGGTGTGATTTTCCTTCACTAGTGTGAACCTGGAGTCACATTCATGCACAAAGTCTTGTCCGTATTGATACAACAGACGACACTCTTCTCCCTGTCTCATCTCAGTTCTGATCTTACAAACTATAAATGATATAACATTCTCAGTTGTATTGGTGCATAGTGGAGTGACATCTGGTTCTTTACCAATGGTCTTCTCAAGATACTCTTGTACCACTGCAATCAGACAATTAAAACAGAAATCTGCTCAGCATGAAACAGACTTGAGTGTTAGATAAGTTAGCATGTGTTATGAATGTATGAAATAGAACCAACAGAAAACACTGAAAACTAGGGAAAGAAATATTAACAGCTTATATAAAAGTAGTTACAATACCTTCACTTTCAGAGCAAGAAGTCAGAAGTACAGCAAACCACAGTTTCCATGTAACCATAGTGGACAAGATTGCTGGTAATGCTTGCTATATGCAAGAAGAGTGCGCTTTACTTCACATGCTACAACCACAGGGTCTCAGCTTTTGCAGAGATGTGAGCTGGTGTGGACACGTCAAAAAGGAAGTGGAAGATGTTTCGGTTTGTGCCTTTATGTTACCAAAAACAAAAAAAAGATTCTGCCTAAGGAGAAAAAAAGGAGCCACATTTAGCCACATTTAAAAGCTACTTGAATTTTTTGTTAAAGTTCAATTTAAGAAAAAAAAATATATATATCAAACGCGTCAAACAGCAGGTTGTTGCACAACAACGAAGAATCCAGGCAGGGAAACAAAGACACCAGCCACAGACACAGATGAACTGTCAACAGAAAGACCTGAGGAAGAGACTACTCTTAAACTGGAATTAGGGGTCTTGTTTGGTGAAATTCAAGACGACAAGCAGTTCAAGTGGCAAACTATTACATGTGAATGGACAAATGAAGTAATACATTTGTGGAACTGAAGAGATTAGCAATATTGTCATGGGATGGTGGTGGAGACGAGGCCAGGGTTCAAAATAAATAAATTTATTGAACGAAAGTAAAGGTACTGCCAGTGGCGGGAAAAATCCAAAAATCAAAGAAAAGCACAAGATCACAGAAACAAGGCAGAGGGACAAAACAGGGTGACAGGTTCACGGGGACAAAAATCACAGAGAAACAACTGCAGACTAGATGCTACAAAGAACAAAGGGAAAAGCTAAAGAACAAACAGGGTCCAGGGAGTCTCTAGAACTCAGGAGGGCGACCTGGCGGCTGGGCCAACATGATCAGCTGCTCTGGAGCAGGTGCAGCATGGGAGCCGAGACAAACCCGGGAGCGAGCACTGAGCTGTAAAGTTTATAACAGAATATTGTACACTGAAGGGGGATTCACTTACAGATAATCTATATGGACTCGAACTTGTATGATTTCCTAAAACAAGAGGGGATATTGGAGGTGTATTTGTTCATGTCAGTGAATTAACAACAGGATAAACTACTTAGACAAGCTTTAGCTGATGCAGCAATTTGTAAAAAAAAATACTCAAAGTGTGCTTGTGTTGGTCATTGGTTTCTTTTCTAAATCACTTCTGGGATTTTACCAACCTTAAAAATAACAACAGCTCACTTTGAACGCTTAAATTGCCAGTCCATCCATCCATCCATCCATCCATCCATCCATCCATCCATCCATCCATCCATCTGTCCACTCATTAACTCAGAGATGTGTTATGCTTTGTAACAAAACTCCCATTACTGTGAGAAAATGGTTGAATATCCTAAATTACAGCATTTTCTCCATATACTGTTAACGCCAGTCTCCATTTTAAGGCCTGTGATATGATGACATCTAGTGGTAAAATTGAGAACTGCATTCAGTTGAATGCCAACTTTCTCTGAGCCAGTGTTTGTTCTTTTAACATCTGAGCAACTCTAGTAACAATCAACCATTCATAGTTAAAAACACACTAATGAAAACAACTATTTCCTGATAATACATCACCCTAGATACATACAAGTACTTTGAGTAGGAGATATTAAAAAAAAATCAACTGAAATTACCTTTCCTCAGGATAAATTCAACAGTAAGTCATGAAATATTTTTCCATCAATATTTAGAAGCTCAGATTAAGTTCAGTAAGGAAGATGATCCTAACTTCATTCCTTCACATCTACTCTTCTGCAGTCTCTTCTCCTCATCCCCACCACCAGTATTGAGTCCAGGGGGGTTCCTACGCTAAGCACGGCCTTACTCTCTTCCTAAAATATAACGATGTCAGGATCTGTTACTAATGATCATTTAGTTCACACATTAAATCAGTTGTACAGACAATATAATCCAACTTCTGTGTGTGTGCGTGAATTCACAAAAGACAGCCGCAGAAAAACCCCCACAGGAACAGGAAATCAAACAAATATGGACGCGCAAGATAAGCGATATTTTCGAAGTAAAGCAGGAAATCAACAGCAAGAAAACCCAAAGCCATGAAACCTTCACTGTCTTGTTTGGTGAAATTCAAGACAACAAGCAGTTCAGAAACTATTATATGTCAATGGACGAAAGAAGTGATACATTTACAGAAGAGATGATTAGTAATATGTGAATTTAAATAATAGTTTATAATAATATCAAGAGTCTACTTTGTTTTAACAATTTCTTTTTTTATTTTATTTGTTGTACAAGACAGTATGTTTGTCAGGAAGAGACAAGAAATTAAACATATGTAAAACTTTAAGCCCCGTCTCACTCGGTATATTCCACTTCCTGAAACAGAACACATGATCCAGACTAAGTATTCTGACATTAAAAGTACTGGTAAAAGTTACAGTAGTAACAACATATTACCGTGTACAGTGCTGTGGTCATGTGTTCGATTTCCTCTCTGTTGGGTGATTTTAACACAAAAATGAATTATGAGAAATTGTCTATTTGTGTAACTTTGCTGAATAGATACAGAGATCACTTCTACAATAAAAAAATAATAACAGTGAATTATAAGGAATATTTTTATACTATTTCGTACCCGAGGCAAGTTTTCCTGTTGATAAATCCCAGGATGATTCCAATCACAATGATGAATATAGTCGCTCCATTAACATCATAAGAGAGAGGTATCTCAGGAGAACCGACGGACTCTTCATCTGCATTTTCTTAACGTTAAAAGGAAGATCAGTATCGCACACATTCATTATCTTTTTGATGATTTACTTTCAGTGTTTTTTCTCTACGATACAGGCTAACACATGAACATGTGAAACCAGTTTTATAGAATAAATGAATCTCTTACCTTTCACAGTGATATTCAGATGAAGAGTGTGTGTTCCACCAACATATGAACACACACAGATGTGGTTCCCACTTTCCTTTGATGTTAAATTGATCAAGTGTAGAAACACGGTCTGATTTTCCTTCACTAGTGTGAATCTGGAGTCACATTCATGTACAAAGTCTTGTCCATGTTCATACAACAGACGACACTCTTCTCCCTGGTTCATCTCAGTTCTGATCTTACAAACTATAAATGTGATAACATTCTCAGTTGTATTGGTGCATAGTGGAGTGACATCTGGTTCTTTACCAATGGTCTTCTCAAGATACTCTTGTGTCACTGCAATCAGACAATTAAAACAGAAATTAAATTTAATGAGTTGACATGTGCTGCATCTGTAAAACCTAAAAACGCTGCAATAAGAAAACAGAAAATATTCAGATGCTCTCTTTAAACCCAAGAAAGAACGACTAAGAACAATGTATGATAAATTAAAGTGTGAATAATACGAAATACCTTCGCTGTCAGTGAGAAACATCAGCCTCAGAAGCAGAACAAACCACAGTTTACCTCCACCCATACTTGTAATGACATCTAACAACAAAGCAGCTCTTAGTGAGACGTTGGTGGGCAGTGTGTAGTAGTTTATAGATGAGGACACACACAACAGTTTCCACTTGACTTCTGCTACCAAAACCTCAGGTGGCTTTTGCAGAAGTATGAGCTGATGTGTGCGTCTCAAACAATATTTTTAGACCAGTCAGTCTCCAACTAGCATGAAGGACCACGTGCATTTCTGTGCACGTGCAAAACTTTGCACAAGTTCATAATTTACCCACATGACAAATTCAACAAATTCCAAGAAATTACAACTTTAACTTTACAGACTGACACATTTAAGTAATTGTCACACAACTGCATTAACAGAAACAATTATACAGAAATAATGTAGGTTTCGTACGGTGTCTCTGAAGAACCACGGCTCAACTCTCACTGCTAACAGACAAAACGCTTTAAAGTTAATCAGTGTAGAAATCTTTGACGTTCTTGTCTTACGTAAGATATGGGTGTTTCCAAACACTAACACAGTCACAAATAAAACAAAAAGACGTCCATCGTCGCCCACTTACATCTCTGATCACAGCAGGTAAATAACGGTTGTTGTTTGAGCAGCAGTTCAGACTCAGATAGAAATGAAGAAGATTAAATCATCACAGATTTTCACACATTTTATTTTATACTTGCATTTGTTTTACAAGAGAGTTCACTTCCTTTAAAAATATTAAACTCACATAAAGGATTAAATACATGGAAAATAATGTTCTAAATCATCATTTATGTGTTAGATACATTTTTAGTCCTCGTTTTTAAACAGTGTATTCTTGCAGTTGTGTAAAGTCCATTCTCCATCTGAATGAAGACGCCATACGGCTCGATGGCCTCTGCTTCCTGCAAAGTGACGCACAGTTAATACATTTGTTTTTTGTTTTTTTTGTTGTTTTTTGTTTTTTTTTTAATTCAGAAGGTGCAGCATATTACCGTGGGCAGTATCGTGTTTAGTTGACTGGTTGTGGGTTCAGTTTGTCTTCTGTTGGACATAGAAAATTAAATTATTACTAATTGTGAACTCGCTCTGCATTGTGTTAGTTTGTGATTTAGATTTTTAAGAAGACCTCTCCCAAAATCTCTAACAGTACGACAAACAATTTGATTAAATGAAATGTAAGGAACAGACATTTTTAAGTGGGACTAATAAAGTAACTTAATTAGATTTTATTCATCTCTTACCTGTGGCGCCTTTTTGTGTAGACAAATCCCAGGACGATGCAAATTACTATGATGAATATAGTGACTCCAATATAAACATAAGAGAGAGGAATATTTGTAGCTGTGGCCGGGACTTCATCTTCATCCTCTTAAATGTTGACGCGTAAAATTAGATTAGAAATGTAGAACAGGCTTTTAACATTAATGACCAACATTAAGATAGTTCTGAACATTACTACGAAAGTAACGCATCATCATCTAACGTTGACTTAAAAATTTATACTGTTAATATTTAGTGCCAGTGGGTTAGGTGTACCACAGTTTTGTTTTTGTTTTTTCATTTAAGTTTTAAATTATGTGATTACAAAATAAATGAATCTCTTACCTTTCACAGTGATATTCAGATGAAGAGTGTGTGTTCCACCAGCGTATGCACACTCACAGGTGTGGTTCCCACTTTCCTTTGGTGTTAAATTGATCAAGTGTAGAAACACGGTGTGACTTTTCTTCACTAGTGTGAACCTGGAGTCACATTTATGTTCAAAGTCTTGACCATGTTCATATAACAGACGACACTCTTCTCCCTGGTTCATCTCAGTTCTGATCTTACAAACTATTAATGTGATAACATTCTCAGTATTGGTGCATAGTGGAGTGACATCTGGTTCTTTACCAATGGTCTTCTCAAGATACTGATGTACCCCTGCAATCAGACAATTAAAACTGAAATCAAATTTAATGAGTTGACATGTGCTGTATCTGTAAAACCTAAAAACACTAAAATAAAAAAATAGAATATACATATGATGTATTTAAACCCAAGAAAGGTTGACTAAGAACAAGATTATGATAAACTAAAGAGTGAATAATACGAAATACCTTCGCTGTCAGTGAGAAACATCAGCCTCAGAAGCAGAACAAACCACAGTTTACCTCCACCCATACTTGTAATGACATCTAAACAACAATGCAGCTCTCAGTGAGACGTTGGTGGGCAGTGTGTATTATTATAGATACAATAGTTTCCACTTGACTTCTGCTACCAAAACCTCAGGTGGCTTTTGCAAAAGTATGAGCTGATGTGTGCGTCTCAAGCAATATCTTTAGACCAGTCAGTCTCCAACTAACATGAAGGACCACGTGCATTTCTGTGCAAAATTTTGCTCACTTCATGATTTACCCACACGACAAATTCAACAAATTCCAAGACATTACAACTTTACAGACAACCACGGCTCAACTCTCACTGCTAACAGACAAAACGCTTCAATGTTAATCAGTGTAGAAATCTTTGACATTCTTGACTTACATAAGATATGGGTGTTTCCAAACACTAACACAGTCACAAATAAAACAAAAGACGTCCAACGTTGCCCACTTACATCTCTGATCACAGTAGGTAAATAACGGTTGTTGTTTGAGCAGCAGTTCAGACTCAGATAGAAATGAAGATTAAACTATCACAGATTTTATTTTATACCTGCATTTGTTTTACAAGAGAGTTCACTTCCTTTAAAAATATTAAACACACACAAAGGATTAAATACATGGAAATAATGTTCTAAATCATCATCATTCATGTGTTAGACACATTATTAGTCCTCGTTTTAAAACTGTGTGTTCTTGCAGTTGTGTAAAGGTCATTCTCCATCTGGATGAAGACACCGTACGGCTCGATGGCCTCTGCTTCCTGTAAAGTGACGCACAGTTAATACATTTTTGTTTTTGTTTTGTTTTTTAAAAGTTCAGAAGGTGCAGCATATTACCGTGGGCAGTATCGTGTTTGGTTGACTGGTTATTGGTTCAGTTTGTCTTCCGTTGGACATAGAAAAATAAACTCTTAATAACTGTGTACTCGCTCTGCATTGTGTTAGTTTGTGATTTTAGATTTAGAAAAAAAAAAAAAAAACTCTCCCAAAATCTCTAACAGTACGACAAACAATTTGATTAAATGAAACATAAGGAACAGAAAATTATAAGAAAGTGTGACTAATAAAGTAACTTAATTAGTTTTTATTCACCTCTTACCCGTGGCCCCTTTTTGTGTAGACAAATCCCAGGATAATGCAAATTACTATTATGAATATAGTGACTCCAACATGAACATAAGAGAGGAATATGTGTAGCTGTGGCCGGGACTTCATCTTCATCTTAAATGTTGACACGTAACATTAGATTAGAAATGTAGAACAGGTTTTAACATTAATGACTGCTAGAATTATTTTTTGATTTTTGTCTAGACGTGTGATAATCAGTTGAGATTTTCTAGGTTTGTATTTAGAAGCGTGAATATCAACATAATTAACATTCATATAATCAAATAAAGAATGAGGTCCTAGATAATGGGAGGGTCAAGAGCATCAACCCTGTTTAAGTGTACTTGCGTAGGGTTGATGCATGTTGAGAAAGTAGCAATCAGATGACTGGGACAGAGCAAGAAGGAAACATAGCGATTCTGAGAGACAAAATAGAGAAAAAGGAGGCGCTGTTCCGAAGTGATAAAAGTTGCAAAGGAGGGAGTCACAGGAAGAGCGCGGTACAGAGCATGTGATGTCTATGTCAGAGAAGAACAGGTAGGAAGGACTCTGTCTTCTTTCTAGGGCGCTGTCCCAGGGGATTGGAGGACCTGAGTGGCCAAGGGCCGGGACCGACCGTCCACCAACGATGGGAGAGCTAAGTCTAAACCACGACTCCTGTAGCCAACCAATCATATTCATTTTGTTGAATCTGTTGTAATGGTGTGAAACTACTGAAAATCATCCTTCTCTGGGACGTTAGCCAATACTAAACGAACAGACAAGGGCCATGCGCATGTATTTCTATATTCAAATACATTTTTGAATAAATAGCTTAAATTGATAAGAAGTCGTATGGTGTTTTTTCAGAAGAATTAACAAACACGCTGACATGACCAACATTCAGATAGTACTCAAAATTACTACGAAACTAACGCATCATCATCTAACGTTGAATTACCACTTTTATACTGTTAATATTAAGTGTATTATCACAAGCAGAGGTTTTATTGGTTTAGGTGTACCACAGTTTTTTTTTTTTTTTTAAATAAAGCAACAGACATCCATGTTGATACGATTAAACAACAGAAAATAACCAGTAATATATAAAATAGGTGACTATTATAAATGAATCTCTTATCTTTCACAGTGATATTCGGATGAAGAGTGTGTGTTCTACCAGCTGCTGCGGGCGGCCCCAGTTTGAGTCCCACACAGGGCGACCTTTCCCGCGTGTCATTCCCCCCTCTCAAGTACTTTGACCATTTAAAAAAATGAATATTTAGAATCTCAGATTAGGTTCAGTAAGGAAGATGATCCTAAATTCTACCTTCGGCATTCTCTTCTCCTCATCCCCACCACCAGTATTAAGTCCAGGGGGCTTCCTATGCTAAGCATAGCCTTACTCTCTTACTAAAATTGTCACACCATGGTGAGGGTGTCTTGTCTTGGGTTTGTTTTGTCCTGTCATTTCCTGTTTTATTTTGAAAAGTAATTCTCCTCTCGTTTCAGGTCACTTGCCCTTCCTCATGTGTCTCAGTCTGATTGTCCTAAGTGTTTCCACCTGTCCCCATTTCCCTCCATGTGTTTAAGTAGTCTGTGTTCCCCTTGTCTTGTGCCAGAGTGTCATCGTCCTTGTCCTGCACCAGAGCTTTGTTCCATGTCCACAGCCATAGTAGTTGCCCAAGTAAGCCGTTTATTCCTCTCGAAGAGTGACTTTTTGTTTGTTAATTCTTTCCATAGTTTAGATTCATAGTCCTTCGGTTTTCCTCCATTCGGAGCGTTTTGTGTTTCTCGATTTGTTTCTTTTGATTAGAGTTTTTCCTCCTCCTCGAGAGTTTTTTGTTTCTCAGTATTCCGAGTTAGTGTCTAGGTTTTTATAGCCATTTGTTTGTCACTCTGTCTGAGTTCTCCTGTGAATTCAATAAAAGCCTTTTTGTTATTCAATATCTCTGCATCTGAGTCCTGCTTCGAGTCTCGGCCTGACAGTACACTCTGGCACAAGACAAGGGGAACACAGACTACTTAAACACATGGAGGGAAATAGGGGACAGGTGGAAACACTTAAGACAATCAGACTGAGACACATGAGGAAGGGCAAGTGACCTGAAACGAGAGGAGAATTACTTTTCAAAATAAAACAGGAAATGACAGGACAAAACAAACCCAAGACAAGACACCCTCACCACGGTGTGAAAAAAATATAACGTTGTCAGGATTGAGTACTAATGATCATTTAGTTCACACATTAAATCAGTTGTACGGACAGTACAATCCAACTTCTGTGTGTTTGTGTGTATTCGCAAAAGACAGCCGCAGAAAAAAAACCCACAGGAACAGGAAATCAAACAAATATGGACGCGCGAGATAAGCGATATTTTCGAAGTAAAGCAGGAAATCCACAGCAAGAAAATCCGAAGTCATGAAACCTTCACTGTCTGGTTTGGTGACATTCAAGACGACAAGCAGTTCAGAAACTATTATATGAGAATGGACAGATGAAGTGATACATTTACGGAATTGAAGAAATAATTAATAATATGTGAATTTAAATAATAGTTCATAATAATAACAAGAGTCTACTTTGTTTTGACAATTTCTTTATTTTATTTGTTGTACAAGACAGTATGTTTGTCAGGAAGAGACAAGAAATTAAATATATGTGAAACTTTAAGCCCCGTCTCAATCGGTGTATTCCACTTCCTGAAACAGAACACATGATCCAGACTAAGTATTCTGACATTAAAAGTACTGGTAAAAGTTATAGTAGTAACAACATATTACCGTGTACAGTGCTGTGGTCATGTGTTCCATTTCTTCTCTGTTGGGTAATTGAAGCACAAAAATTATTATAAATTGTCCATTTGTGTGACTTTGCTGAATACATACAGAGACCACTCCTAAAATAAAAAAAAAATAAAAATAAAAAAACAAGGGAATGTAATGACAGTGAATTATAAGCAATATTTTTATACTATTTCCTACCCGAGGCAAGTTTTCCTGTTGATAAATCCCAGGATGATGCAAATTACTATGATGAATATAGTGACTCCAATATAAACATAAGAGAGAGGAATATTTGTAGCTGTGGCCGGGACTTCATCTTCATCTTCTTAGAAATGTAGAACAGGTTTTTAACATTAATGACCAACATTCAGATAGTTCTCAACATTACTACGAAAGTAACGCATCATCATCTAAAGTTGAATTACCACCTTTTATACTGTTAATATTAAGTGTATTATCACAAGCAGAGGTTTTATTGGTTTAGGTGTACCACCGTTTTTTAAAATAAAGCAACAGGCATCCATGTTGATACTATTAAGCAACAGAAAATAACCAGTAATCTATAAAATAGGTGACTATTATAAATGAATCTCTTACCTTTCACAGTGATATTCAGATGAAGAGTGTGTGATCCACCAACATATGAACACACACAGATGTGGTTCCCACTTTCCTTTGATGTTAAATTGATCAAGTGTAGAAACACGGTCTGATTTTCCTTCACTAGTGTGAATCTGGAGTCACATTCATGTACAAAGTCTCGTCCATGTTCATACAACAGACGACACTCTTCTCCCTGGTTTATCTCAGTTCTGATCTTACAAACTATAAATGTGATAACATTCTCAGTTGTATTAGTGCATAGTGGAGTGACATCTGGTTCTTTACCAATGGTCTTCTCAAGATACTCTTGTGCCACTGCAATCAGACAATTAAAACAGAAATCAAATTTAATGAGTTGACATGTGCTGCATCTGTAAAACCTAAAAACGCTGCAATAAGAAAACAGAAAATATTCAGATGCTCTCTTTAAACCCAAGAAAGAACGACTAAGAACAATGTATGATAAATTAAAGTGTGAATAATACGAAATACCTTCGCTGTCAGTGAGAAACATCAGCCTCAGAAGCAGAACAAACCACAGTTTACCTCCACCCATACTTGTAATGACATCTAACAACAAAGCAGCTCTCAGTGAGACGTTGGTGGGCAGTGTGTATTATTATAGATACAATAGTTTCCACTTGACTTCTGCTACCAAAACCTCAGGTGGCTTTTGCAGAAGTATGAGCTGATGTGTGCGTCTCAAACAATATTTTTAAACTAGTCAGTCTCCAACTAGCATGAATTTTGCACAAGTTCATAATTTACCCACACGACAAATTCAACAAATTCCAAGACATTACAAATTTACCTTTACAGACTGACACATTTAAGTAATTGTCACACAACTGCATTAATAGAAACAATAGAACAGAAATAAGGTAGGTTTCGTACAGTGTCTCTGAAGAACCACGGCTCAACTCTCACTGCTAACAGACAAAACGCTTTAAAGTTAATCAGTGTAGAAATCTTTGACATTCTTGACTTACATAAGATATGGGTGTTTCCAAACACTAACACAGTCACAAATAAAACAAAAAGACGTCCATCGTCGCCCACTTACATCTCTGACCACACTAGGTAAATAACGGTTGTTGTTTGAGCAGCAGTTCAGACTCTGATAGAAATGAAGAAGATTAAACTATCACAGATTTTCACACATTTTATTTTATACCTGCATTTGTTTTACAAGAGAGTTCACTTCCTTTAAAAATATTAAACTCACATAAAGGATTAAATACATGGAAAATAATGTTCTAAATCATTTATGTGTCAGACACATTATTAGTCCTTGTTTTTAAACAGTGTATTCTTGAAGTTGTGTAAAGTCCATTTTCTGTCTGAATGATCACGCTGTACGGCTCAATGGCCTCTGCTTCCTGCAAAGTGACGCACAGTTAATACATTTTTGTTTTTGTTTTGTTTTTTAAAAGTTCAGAAGGTGCAGCATATTACCGTGGGCAGTATCGTGTTTGGTTGACTGGTTATTGGTTCAGTTTGTCTTCTGTTGGACATAGAAAAATAAACTGTTAATAACTGTGTACTCGCTCTGCATTGTGTTAGTTTGTGATTTAGATTTAGAAAAAATAAAAACTCTCCCAAAATCTCTAACAGTACGACAAACAATTTGATCAAATGAAACATAAGGAACAGAAAATTATAAGAAAGTGTGACTAATAAAGTAACTTAATTAGTTTTTATTCACCTCTTACCCGTGGCCCCTTTTTGTGTAGACAAATCCCAGGATAATGCAAATTACTATTATGAATATAGTGACTCCAACATAAACATAAGGGAGGAATATGTGTAGCTGTGGCCGGGACTTCATCTTCATCCTCTTAAATGTTGACACATAAAATTAGATTAGAAATGTAGAACAGGTTTTAAACATTAATGACCAACATTAAGATAGTTCTCAACATTACACAAAACTAACGCATCATCATCAAACATTGAATTACTACCATTTATTTTGTTGATATTTAATGCCAGTGGATTAGGTATACCACAGTTGTTGTTTTTTTTTTTTTATTTAAGTTTTAAATTATGTGATTACTACAAAATAAATGAATCTCTTACCTTTCACAGTGATATTCAGATGGAGAAAATCTGTTCCACCACAATATGAACGCTCACATTTGTAGCTTCCACTATCGACTAATTTTAAATCAGTCAGATGGAGAAATAAGGTATGGTTCATTATCATCAGCGAGAACCTGGACTCACATTAATGTCGAAAGCCTTATTCTTCTTCATACAACAGACGACACTCTTCTCCCTGGTTCATCTCAGTTCTGATCTTACAAATTATTAATGTGATGTATTAATGTGTCAGTCTCAGAAGGTGGAATTTTTTTTTTTATTACTGAGAAAGTCAGGATTGTTCCAGAGTGGTGTGAAGTTGAAAGCTGATGAGTTTGTGATTTTGTAGAAGTATTGTTATTTTAATCAGTGCTATACAGCCCAATAATGAAAGTGGTAAGTTCATCCAGCGGAGGAGACTGTCGGATACAGATTTCAGTAATGATGTGTAATTTAGACTAAGCAACTCTGACAGCCTGGGGGAAATGTTGATACCCAGATACGTGATGTTATACATGCTTAAAGGAATGGGAAGTGCCTGGGTTGCCATACCCCCGCTGTTACTGTATAGTGGGAGAACTGAGGATTTTTGCCAGTTAATGGAGTATTCAGAGATGTTGGAAAATGATTCAATGGTTTTAATTGTCTCTTGAAGGGATGTGTGGGGGTTTTGTAGGAAAAGTAAGATATCATCTGCATAAAGGCTGATTTTGTGGTGTATGTTCTGTGATTGAATTCCCTTGATGTTGGAATTTTGGCATATGGCTGTGGCTAGGGGTTAAATGAATATTGTAAACAGGAAGGGAGAGAGTGGGCACCCTTGCCTAGTTCCCCTGTGAATTGTGAAAGGTTGTGAAGTTAGTCCATTGGTGATAACAGTGGCTGAAGGTGCTGTATATAGAATTTTTATCCAGTTAATAAATGATTCCCCAAAGCCAAATTTATACATAGTTGATATGAGAAATGACCAGCTATCCCTGTCAAATGCCTTTTCTGCATCTAGTGTGGTTATGATGTACATGGTGCTTGGAGGAGTAGTCAATTATGTTGTAGAGTCTGCATGTGTTGTTGGAGGAGTGTCTGCCTTTAATGAAACCGGTCTGGTCTGGATGGATTATGGATGGCATTACTTTTTCTGCATGCAAGTACTTTGGTGATAATTTTGATGTTGGCATTTGAGAGAAATTGGACGGTAGCTTGAGGGTAGGGATGGGTCTTTGCCGGGTTTGAGAATCACTGAAATTATGTCTGTATTCATTGTTGGTGGCAATTTTGAGGTTTGTTTTATTTCGATAATACGTCTTGTAAAGAGTGGGGTGAGAATGGGCCAGAAGTGCTTATAGAACTCAGCAGGGAAGCCATCGGGTGATTTGTTGATAAGCATGAGTTCGAGAGCATGGAATAATTGTTCTTTAGTCAATGGAACTTCAAGTATGGCAGATTGATCAGGAGAAAGTTGTGGTATAGTGATATCATTAAAAAAGGGTTCGATCTGGTCTTGAGCAGGGTTTATTTCAGATGAATATAGTTTTGTATAAAAGTCTTTAAAGAATTTATTGATTTCCAGTGGTGCTTGTTTTGACTTCCCTGCTGAGTCCTTGATGACGGGGATGGAAGTTTTTTCTTTGTTTGCGTTGATTAAGTTTGCTAAGTATTTTCCAGATTTGTTGCTATGGTGAAATTGTTCTTGTCGGAGTCTGTGTATAAGGAATTTGGTTTTCTTATTTATTATATCATTTAATTGTGATTTGTATTTCCTGAGCTCACTCTGTATATCTTCTGCTGTATTATTCATAATAATATTTTCAAAGTGTGTGATTTCTTGTTCCAGTTTAGTTTCTTCTTCCTGTTCCTTCTTTTTTTTTGTGAGTGGAAAATGAAATCATGATACCTCTTAAAACTGCTTTACCTGTTTCCCATAGAAGTGATTGAGATGATGGGGAATCATTTATTTCTAGGAAGGATGCCCACTCCTTTTTAATGAGCTTGTCGAAATCTGGATTACTGAGGAGCAATGTGTTGAAGCGCCATCTGGGGCTAGGTTTGGGTAGACTGAGTCTCTTATATGTGAATGTTACTGGTGCTTGGTCACTGATGGTTATAGGATGGATTTTGGAATCTATGATATGTGGGATTATTGAGTTACTAGTGACTAGCCAAGACCAATATCACTCATAAACTGTTTTATTGTGTCTGTGGATTGCCAGTTGTTTTTTTTGTGGTGTTCCTTCTGTCTATTGATGGGTTAATGACTGTGTTGAAGTCTCCTCCTATTATTATGGGACTATTTGAGTTGGCGATAATGGAGGAGAAGAATTGAAAAAGGATGGGTTATCAGAATTTGGACCATAAATATTGCCAACTGTTAGTGGTTTGTTGTTGATTGTAATATTTATTATGATGAAACGTCCTTCCGGGTCAGTAATAGTGGAGTTGTGAATAAATGAGATTTGGTAATGTATCAATATAGCTACTCCTCTTTGCTTTGTATTGTAGTGGGCTGAGAATACTTGATTAAATTGCGGTGATAGCTTGTTATAGTCTGTTTTGGAGAGATGGGTTTCCTGTAATAAACATATGTCTGCTTTCAACTTTATTGATTGGTTGAATGTTTTGTTTTTCTTTGCCTGAGAACCAATTCCAACAATTCCAATTAACAAACTTTAGCTGAGGCAACATAGTAACATGGGTTATATATATATTTTTTTAAAACAGTTGTTAAAATTCATCTCTATGAGCATGTGAATGTGTGTGAGCGTGTGTAGAAACAAAAAAGAGAGAAAAAGACAGCAACGATAACAATAAACAACACATGAGAAAAAAGAAAAAAAGAAACCTGAAAATAAATGTGAGAAAAAGCATATGGTAGGTGCTGTACAGTGCAGCTTGGGCGTAATATTTAATACAAGTGGTCCCTGGTTATTTTATTCATGTGTTACATTTAAGTGGAGGGAGAGAAAGAGAGGGAGAGGCGTTGATGGAACTGCAGAGTCTGATGAAAGGTCTTTATGGGTGTGTGATGGTGGGTGAGATTTAGAAAAGCCAGGAGGTTATGTCCTTATCTTTGAATCGCTGACCATCAATGTAAAGTTTGTCCGTTGTTATGACTGCTCGCTTACCTTCCTTCATCATCTGCTTGCGGATGGGGAATAGGTGCTTGCGTCTGTGGTTGATTTCTGTTGGATATTGGTTGTTGAGTCTGTAGTCCGTTCCTCGGAGTCGTCTGCCTTGTCATTGGACCAGTTCTTTTTGTTTGAAGTGCTCGAATTTTGCGATGATGGGCCGGGGTCGGGTGGTGTTGGGAGTGTTTTTGCCCCAGACCGTGAACGCAGTGAAAGGTGATGTTGACGGCGTCCGTGGGAAGTGTCCTCCCCCAAACTTGTATGATTTCTGAAAACAAGAGGGGATATTGGAGGTGTATTTGTTCATATCAGTGAAATAACAACAGGATAAACTACTACTATACTTAAAGTGTGCCTGTGTTGGTCATTGGTTTCTTTTCTAAATCACTTTTTTTATTTTAACAACCCTAAAAATAACACTTGATTACTTAAATTGCCGGTCCATCGATCCATCCATCCATCAACTCATTAACTCAGAGCTGTTTTATGCTTTGCAACAAGACTCCCATTACTGTGAGAAAATGGTTAAATATCCTAAATTACAGCGTTTTCCTCCATATACTGTTAACACCAGCTGCCTCCATTTTAATGCCTGTGATGCAATGACATCTAGTGGTGAGATTGCGAACTGCATCCAACTGAATGCCAACATTTTTGGAGGCAGTGTTTTTGTTTTTTTTTTTGTTTTTTTTTTTTTACATCCTGAGCTACTCTAGAAACAACCATTCATAGTTAAAGATACACTGATGAAAACAACTATTTCCTGATAATACATCACCCTAGATACACACAAGTACTTTTTAGTAGGAGGTATTAAAAAAATTCAACTGCAATGACTTTTCCTCAGGATACGTCCAGCAGTAAGATATATTTTTTTCCATCAATATTTAGAAGCTCTGATTAAGTTCAGTTAGGAAGATGATTCTAACGTCATTCCTTCACATCTACTCTTCTGCATTCTCTTCTCCTCATCCCCACCACCAGTGTTTAGTCCAGGGCGGTTCCTACGCTAAGCACAGCCTTACTCTCTTACTAAAATATAACGATGTCAGGATTGGGTACTAATGATCATTTAGTTCACACATTAAATCAGTTGTACAGACAGTACAAACCAACTTCTGTGTGTTTGCATGTATTCGAAAAAGACAGCAGGAAAAAACCTCACATGAACAGGAAATCAAACAAATATGGACACATGAGATAAGCGATATTTCCGAAGTAAAGCAGAAAAACAGCAAGAAAACCCAAAGCCATGAAACCTTCACTGTTTTGTTTGGTGAAATTCAAGACGACAAGCAGTTCAGAAACTATATGTGAATTGATGAATGAAGTGATACATTTACAGAACTGAAGAGATAATTAATAATATGTGAATTTAAATAATAGTTAATAATATCAAGAATCTACTTTGTTTTAACAATTTTTTTTTATTTTGTTATACAAGACAGTATGTTTTTCAATAAGAGATAAGAAATGAAATATATGTAAAACTTTAAGCCCCGTCTCACTCGGTGTATTCCACTTCCTGAAACAGAACACATGATCCAGACTAAGTATTCTGACATTAAAAGTACTGGTAATAGTTACAGTAGTAACAACATATTACCGTGTACAGTGCTGTGGTCATGTGTTCCATTTCTTCTCTGTTGGGGGATTGAAACACAAAAATTAATCATTAGAAATTGTCTATTTGTGTAACGTTGCTGAATATATAGAGACCTCTCCTTAAATAAAAAAAAAAACAAACAAACAAAAAACAAAACAAGGGAATGTAATGACAGCGAATTATAAGGAATATTTTTTCATACTGTTTCCTACCTGATAAATCCCAGGATGATTCCAATCACAATGACAAATGCAGTCGCTCCAGTAACATAAAAGAGAGTGGTATCTCAGGAGAACCGACGGACTCTTCATATTCATCTTCTTAACGTTAAAAGGAAGATCAGTATCGCACACATTCATTATCTTTTTGATGATTTACCTTCAGTGTTTTTTCCCTACTATACAGACTAACACATGAACATGTGAAACCAATTTTATAGAAAGATTGAATCTCTTACCTTTCACAGTGATATTGAGACAGAGTGTGTGATCCACCATGATATGAACGCACATTAGTGTTGCACACTATTGGCTAATTTTAAATCAGTCAGGTGGAGAAATACGGTATGGTTCATCATCATCAGCAAAAACCTGGCGTCACATCCATGGACAAGACTTCGAACATGGATGTGACTCCAGGTTTTTTCCTCCCTGGTTCGTCTCAGTTCTGATCTTACTATAAATGAAATAGGATTCTCTGTTGTATTGATGCATAGTGGAGTGACATCTGGTTCTTTCCCAATGGTCTTCTCAATATACTTCTCTACCACTGCAATCAGACAATTAAAACAGAAATCTAATTTAATGAGTTGACATGTGCTGTATCTGTAAAAACATTACAATAATAAAACAGAAAATATTCAGATGCTCTCCATCAACCCAAGAAAGGACGACTAAGAACAAGATTATGACAAACTAAGTATGAATAATACGAAATACCTTCACTGTCAGTGAGAAACATCAGCCTCAGAAGCAGAACAAACCACAGTTTACCTCCACCCATACTTGTAATGACATCTAACAACAATGCAGCTCTTAGTGAGACGTTGGTGGGCAGTGTGTAGTAGTTTATAGATGAGGACACCCACACAAGACTTTCCACTCAACTTCTGCTACCAAAACCTCAGATTCGTGACCTTTGCAGAAGTATGAGCTGATGTGTGTGTCTCAAACAATATTTTTAGACCAGTCAGTCTCCAACTAGCATGAAGGACCACGTGCATTTCTGTGCAGAATATTGCACAAGTTCATAACTTACCCGACAAATTCAAAGACATGTAACTTTAAAAAATGTAACTTTACAGACCGACACATGTAAGTAATTGTCACACCACTGCTTTAACAGAAACAACTGAACAGAAATAAGTTGGGTTTCATACGTTGGCTCTGACGTCAGCACACAATGTCAGAAGAACCACGGCTGAACTGTCACTGCTAAGAGACCACAGTAACTTCCGTCATGGCCAAAGGCCAAATTAGAAGTTGCTGTGAACTTTAAAACCATGCTTTAAAGGTAATCAATGTAGAAATCTTTGACAGTCTTGGCTTACATAAGATATGGACTTTTCCAAACACTAACACAGTCACAAATAAAACAAAAACACATTCATTTTGCGCAGTTTCATTTCTTTAATGCACATAAATTTGTAAAATGATGTGTTATAACTTTAAGCAATGTAAGCAGTAAGCTAATTATCACGTTATAGCCAATGGCTGTGTATAACAGTAACTTGATCTTTAGTCTTCTTTCTGTGCGGTGTCATCATAAGTGGACATTAGTAATAATGATAAAGAGTTTTAACACTTTCTTTATATTATGTATTTATGCCTCACCATTCAGATAAACCACAACTATTTATGAAACACACACGGACATTTTAGTTAACACCCTGTCTGCTCAGTTCGAGTGTCTTTCCTTCTCTTGTAAACAATCTCAGTCTGCAACCAGCATCAGCAACAAAGTTATTTTCAACACTCTCACAACAACCGGACACATGTCTTGACACTTGGGTTAAATGTTTTCATAGATTTCACACATATGGTCAGTCTCTGTTTCAGCTCTTCTGCTTAGTTCTTGTTCCAAATTGGCAGTAGCTGTAGGCTGAATGTAGCATCTTGTCATATGCTTTGTGTTGTTGGCACTCGAGTATATGGTACAGATCCCTTTGTGGTTGCCTGAGGCTTGTGTATTGGTCGTCTGGGTTGTCTTCATTCTAAAGAGATGACCAAAGTTTGCGAAATAATATTAATCACGAATATAAAAGAGATAACCAATAAATTGGTTATAAGTTATATTAAGCTTAGTCAATAAATTCACAGTCTGGCCCCCAAAGAATGACCTAAAGAATGAATTAAAGATAATGCCATAGAATAAAATGTTAGCATTAAATTAGACTGAAAATGGGAAGAACCATCTAGAAATCTGACTCATACTGACACTAAAACTTTCAGCCCCGACCCGAAGGAAAAGTTGCTTGTTCTTAATGAAAGGTAGCTCCTCTGCAAACAGTCTCTCATAGGGTTCAAATGCATATGTACCAGTGGGACACCTCATACCATGGGTGAAATGGTTGCCATGGTATTCAAGACCACAAGCTAAATATCTATGAACAAATGTACAGTATGTAAAACTGCACATTATAAAGTGAATTCATACTGAGTTGTAAAGTTTAGAACAGGATACTGTACACTGAGGGGCTTTCACTTACAGATAATCCATATGGACTCGAACTTGTATGATTTCTGAAAACAGGAGGGGATATTGGAGGTGTATTTGTTCATATCAGTGAAATAACGGGATAAACTACTTAGATGCAGCAATTTGTGAAATGATACTTAAAGTGTGCCTGTGTTGGTCATTGGTTTCTTTTCTAAATCACTTCCAGGATTTTAACAATCTTAAAAATAACACTTGATTGCTTAAATTTGCCAGTCCATCCATCAACTCAGAACTGTTTTATGCTTTGCAACAAGACTTTGACATTAGATATAAGACATTAATGTGAGAAATTTGTTGAATATCCTAAATTACAGCGTTTTTCTCCATATACTGTTAACACCAGCTGCCTCCTCTTTAAGGTCTATTATGCAATAACATCTAGTGGTGAAACTGCGAACTGCAACCAATTGAATGCCAACATTTTCAGAGCCAGTCTTTGTTTTTTTTTTTTACATCCCGAGCTACACTAGAAACAATCAACCATTCATAGTTACACTGATGAAAACAACCATTTCCTGATAATACATGGCCCTAGATAAACACAAGTACTTTGAGTAGGAGGTATTAAAAAAAATTCACCTGGAATGAATTTTCCTCACGATAAGTCCAAGGACAACTCCAGTCACGATGATAAGTGCTGTAGAAGTGGTGATAAAAATGAATCTTGTCATAAAAGAACCACTGGTCTCTTTATCTGTTAAAACAAAATAATACAAAAGTCAGATAATAGAAATGGAGACAGGAATGATAATGTCATGAAACTTTTTTCCCCCATCAATATTTAGAAGCTCATTAAGTTCAGTAAGGAAGACAATCCTAACTTCTACTCTTCGGCATTGTGTGTGTGTGTGTGTGTGTGTGTGTGTGTGTGTGTGTGTGTGTGTGTGTGTCACAAAAGACAGCAGCAGAAAAAGAAACCCCCCACAGGAACAGGAAATCATTTGAACATGGACGCATCAGATAAGCAATAGCTTCACTGTCTTGTTTGGTGTGTAACTTTGCTGAATATATACAGAGACCACTCCTTAAATAATAAAAAAGCACAAGAAGGTAATTGCAATAAATTTTGAGGACCCTACCCAAGGCAAACCTTTCTGTAGATAAATCCGAGGATAATCAATAACAATGACGAATACATTCACTCCAATATCAACATAAGAGAGGTATCTCAGAAGAGCCGACGGACTCTTCATCTTCTTTACATTAAAAGGAAGATCAGTATCACACACATTCATTATCTTTTGATGATTTATTTTCAACATTTTTTCCTGTAACACCATGCATGATGTTACCACACTGAAAAACAACCAGACTAACACATGAACATGTGAAACCAATTTCATAGAATAATTGACTCTCTTACCTTTCACAGTGATATTCAGATGAAGAAACTGTGTTCCACCAACATATGAACACTCACAGGTGTGGTTCCCATTTTCCTTTGGTGTTAAATTGATCAAGTGTAGAAACACGGTGTGATTTTCCTTCACTAGTGTGAATCTGGAGTCACATTCATGTACAAAGTCTTGTCCATGATCATAGAACAGACAACACGTTTTTCCCCGGCTCATCTCAGTTCTGATCTTACAAATTATGAATGTGATAACATTCTCAGTTGTATTGGTGCATAGTGGAGTGACATCTGGTTCTTTACCAATGGTCTTCACAAGATACTGATGTACCCCTGCAATCAGACAATTAAAACAGAAATCAAATTTAATGAGTTGACATGTGCTGCATCTGTAAAACCTAAAAACACTACAATAAGCAAATAGAAAATATACAGATGCTCTTGTTAAACCCAAGAAAAGAAGATTAAGAACAAGATTATGATAAACTAAAGTATGAATCATTGAATAAAAAGGTTATTTTAAAATACCTTTGCTGTCAGTGAGAAACATCAGCCTCAGAAGCAGAACAAACCACAGTTTACCTCCACCCATACTTGTAATGACATCTAAACAACAATGCAGCTCTCAGTGAGCCGTTGGTCGACAGTGTGTTGTAGTTTATAGACGAGGACGCACACACACAAGACTTTCCACTTGACTTCTGTTGCCATAACCTCAGATTCGTGGCTTTTGCAGAAGTATGAGCTGATGCGTGTGTCTCAAAAATTGATTTTTAGACCAGTCAGTCTCCAACGAGCAGGAAGAACCACATGCATTTCTGTGCAGAATTTTGCCCAAGCTCATAATTTATCCACACGACACAACTGCTTTAACAGAAACAACAGAATAGAAATAAGTTGGGTTTCATGCAGTTGCTCTGACGTCAGCACACAATGCCAGAAGAACCACGACTGAACTCTCACTGTGAACAGACCACAGTAACTTCCGTCACGGCCAAAGGCCAAATTAGAAGTTGCTGTGACCTTTAAAACAACACTTAAGTTAATCAGTGTAGAAATCTTTGACATTCTTGGCTTAGCTAAGATATGGACATTTCCAAACATAACTTTAAGCAATGTAAGCAGTAAGCCAGGGGTCTTCAACCTTTTTAGGCTATTGCAACTGCCATAAATTTAAACACACCTGACATAAACATACATACATACACGGGATTTCACCTGGGAACCCCCGCTGGAGTACTTCTGTGGACCCACTAGGGGTCACAGACCCTCTGTTGAAGACCTATGCAGTAAGCCAATCCTCAGTTTATAGCCGATGGCTGTGTATAACAGTAACTGGATCCTAAGTCTAAGCATTAGGAACAAAATTCATAGCATCCTTCCAGCTGCCAAAGATGCAAGTACTGTGGCATTAGAAACCTCTGTAGGACCCAGTCAATACTTAAATTCTTTCTTCCTAATTGATCTTCCTGAGCTCACTTAAAGCATCTAAACCATCAACTTGTCTTCTAGACCCCATCCCAACAAAATTGCTCAAGGAGGTTTTTGCATTAACTAATACCTTCACATTAAATAAAATAAACTTAACAGGATATGTGCCCCATTATTTTAAAACTGCCGTAATTAAAACTTTATTTAAAAAAAAAAAAAAAAACGTACTCTTGACCCAGATGTTTTAGACAACTATAGGCCATCTTCCAACATTTTTTCATTTCTAAAGTTTTAGAAAGGGTTGTTGCCAATCACTTGTAAGATATTTAAACAGGAATGGTTTATTAAAAGAATTTCAGTCAGGTTTTACAGTTCATTAGCAAGAATTGCTCTGGTTAACGTTACCAACGATCTCCTCAGGGCTTCAGACGATAGACTGGTCTCTATACTCATCCTACTAGATCTTAGTGCTGCATTTGACACTATTGATCACGGTATTCTACTGTAGAGACTAGAAAGTGTGATCAAGATTACAGGAACTGCACTAGACTGGTTTGAATCATATCTGTCAGACAGATTCCATTTTGTCCATGTAAACAATGATTCTTCTATATATACCAAAGTAAGCTATGGAGTTCATCAGGGGTCTGTGCTAGGACCAGTATTATTCACATTATACATGCTTCCCTCAGGAAATATTATTAGAAAGCACAGCATTAACTTCCATTGCTACGCAGATGATACTCAGCTATATTTATCCATGTAACCAGATGAAACTAATCAGTTGGTTGAACTACAAGCATGCCTTAAAGACATTCTACTTCTAAACTCTGACAAAACAGAAGTCATTGTATTGGCCCTAAACATGTCAGAGATTCATTATCTAATCACCTGGTTTCTTTGGATGGCAGTACCATGGCCTCCAGTACTACTGTGAAAAACTTTGGTGTTATATTTGACCAGGATATGTCCTTTAATTCCCACATAAAGCAGGTGACCAGGACTGCTGTCTTTCACCTGCGTAATATCGTCAAGATAAGGAACATCCTTTCTCAAAGTGATGCGGAAAAACTAGTTCATGCATTTGTGTCTTCCAGGCTGGATTATTGTAACTCATTACTGTCTGGCTGTCCAAATGGCTCTTTAACAAGCCTCCAATTAACACTTTCTTTATATCATTTATTTATGTGAAACCACACTTGGGTTAAATGTTTTCATAGATTTCTCACTTATGGTCCGTCTCTGTTTCAGCTCTTCTGCTCAGTTCTTGCTCCAAATTGGCAATGGCTTTGTAGCTGTAGGCTGAATGTAGCATCTTGTCATGTGTTTCAGGATGATGGCATTCAAGGATATGGTAGAGGTCACCTTCTGGTTGCCTGACACTTGTGTATTGGTTGTCTTCATTCTAAAACAAATAACTAAAAGTTTATAATCAAATGTTAGCATTAATTTCGACTGAAACTGGGAAGGACAATCTAAAAATCTGACTCATACCGACACTAAAGCTTTCAGCCCTGGCCTGAAGGAAAAGTTGCTTGTTCTTGATGAAAGGTACCTCCTCTGCAAACAGATTCTCATATGTTTAAACACATATGCAGGGATGGGACACAAGCTAAATATCTATAAGCAAATATACAGTATGTAAAACTGCACATAATGAAGTGAATTCATACCAAGTTGTAAAGTTCAGAACAGAATACTGTACACTGATGGGGGGTTTCACTTACAGATAATCCATATGGACTTGACCTTGTATGATTTCTGAAAACAAGAGTTGCATTTTAGTGAAATAACACAGGATAAACTACTTAGAGAAGCTACTGCTGATGCAGCAATTTGTAAAATGATACTTAAAGTGTGCCTGTTTTGGCCACCAGTTTCTTTTCTAAATAACTTCCAGGAATTTAACAACATTAAAAATAACAGCTTGCATTGATTGCCGGGCCATCCATCCATCCATCCATCCATCCATCAACACAGAGTCGTTTATGTTTTGCAACAAGAATCTCATTACTGTGAGAAAACGGTTGAATATCTTAAATTACAGCGTTTTTATCAGTATACTGTCAACAACAGCTGCCTCCATTTTAAGAGTTAGGCCTCTGATGTGTTCACATCTAGTGGTGAGACTCGAAACTGCAACCAAGGAACATGAAGTCAAACGAATGTGGACGAATGAGATAAGTGATATTTTGGAAAATCAAATTTCACACATTTTTTGATGATTTACTTTGACCTTTACCCTAAAATACAGTGCAAGTGGCATACTGATGTTGAGGTTACCACACTGGAAAACAACCAGACTAACACATTAACATGTGAAAACTATTTTATAGAATAGATGAATCTCTTACCGTTCATAGATGTAGGTCCCACTTTATTTTGGTGTGAAACTGATCAAGTGAAGAAACATGGTTTGATTTTCCTTCACTAGTGTGAACTTGGATTCACATTCATGTACAAAAGCTACCAATTAGCAATTGAAGAAGACACCAGCTAAAAGCCTAGCCAACGGCAATAGGCAGTATGTGGCCCATCACTCGGATTTTCAAGTGGGCACCTCCCTTCACAGATGTTTTGTTAAGTTAGTCCCACGACACCTCTAGAAGGCTTAACAGTGAATTCCAGTGTCCTCTATGCAGCTACCATGCAACTGTGTGACTTTCAACAGAGAGATTAGCTTAGCCCTACTACTAAGCACTAATACTACTTCGCTAGCCTTACCTTTAGCATGCACCCCAGTTAGAATGTTTCCTCCTTAGCCACAGCCACTCACTCTGCTGCTAGGGACATGTTTACTGCATGAATGCCAAGTTCACACAGGAGAGCAATGGTGGATTTGCCACGAATCCACATCAACCGGCCGCACGTGGGCGCTCCACCCTCTCTGCTCTGCTGCCCATCTTACGCCCATTAGCCTCCTCCACTGTCTTCCCACAGGACGGTAAGTTCAATAAAATACACAACCTTCTCTATTCCCAACTACAACAACATGTCCGCTCTCAATCGGGTGCTCACTGTCTGCACTGGGACGATCAGCTGTTCTTTTATGTCGGCCCTCAGCTCCCAGGCTCCCCTACACATAGCTGCCCTGCCTTATGCCTGATGTGTACACCCACAAACTATAAACATGATAAAGCTTCCAGTTGTATTGGTGCATGGTGGAGTGACATCTGGTTCTTTACCAATGGTCACAAGATGCTTCAAATACCGTGCAGAAAGACAATTAAAACAGAAATCAAGTTGGCAAGAGTTGGCGTGTGCTGTATCTGTAAACCACAAAAATCCATTTCACAAGAATAAGCAAACAAACTATTTATATGCTCTCTTTAAACCCAAGAAAGGGCGACTAAGAACAAGATGTTAAATTAAAATATGAATTGAATAAAAATTGTTCTTTTGAAATACCTTCGCTGTCAGTGAGAAACATTAGCCTCAGAAGCAGAACAAACCAGTTTACCACCACCCATACTTGTAATGACACCTAAACAATGCAGTGAGACATCGGTGGACAGCGTTTAGTACTTTATGGGTGCGCACGCACATACACACACAACTTTGCACTTGACTTGTGCTGTGAAAACCTCAGATTCACAACTTCTGCAGAAGTACGAGTTGATGTGCGTGTCTCAAACAAGCAATAGTTGGACTAGTCAGTCTCCAACCAACTAATAATTTACAGACAAGACATTAGAAATTCAACTTTACAGACCGACACATTTAAGTAGTTTTCACAACAACTGCGTAAACAGAAACAATAAAATAGGAATAAGTTGAGTTTCGTACTGTGGCTCTGACGTCAGCACACAATGCCAGAAGAACCACGGCAGAACTCTCCCTGCTGACAGACCACAATAACTTCCGTCACGGCCAAAGGCCAAATTACATGTTGCTGTGAACTTTAAACCATGCTTTAAAGTTAACGTAGAAATCTTCCATCTCTGATCTATGAACAGTAGGTAAATAATGGTTGTTTGCAGAACAGTTCAAATGCTGATAGAACTGAAGATTAATCACAGATTTTCACACATTTTATACTTGCATTTGTTTTACAAGAGAGTTCACTTCTTTTAAAAATATTAAACACACACAAAGGATTAAATACATGAAAAATAATGTTCCAAGTCATCATTTATGTGTTAGATACATTTTTAGTCCTCGTTTTTAAACTGTGTATTCTTGCTGTTGCATAAAGGCCTTTCTCCGTCTGAATGAAGATGCTGTACGGCTCGATGGCCTCCTCTTCCTGCAAAATAACAGTTATAAAGACAAGCAGAATCAAGAGTGTGACGTTCAGAAGGTGCAGCATATTACCGTGGGCAGTATCGTGTTTGGTTGACTGGTTATTGGTTCAGTTTGTCTTCTGTTGGACATAGAAAAATAAATTGTTACCAATTGTGTACTTGCTCACCCTTGTGTTAGTTTGTGATTTTAGAAAAATAAAAAAAACTCAAAGAGTACGACAATTTGATTAAATGAAATATAAGGAACAGAAAATTTTTTAAGTGTGACTAATGAAGTAACTTAATTAGTTTTTATTCATCTCTAACCTGTGGCGCCTTTTTGTGTAGACAAATCCCAGGATGATGCAAATTACTATGATGAATATAGTGACTCCAATATAAACATAAGAGAGAGGAGTATGTGTAGCTGTGGCCGGAACTTCATCTTCATCTTAAATGTTGACACGGAAAATTAGATTAGAAACACTGAATTACAACTTCTGTTAATATTAAATGTATTATCACGAGCAAAGGTTGTAGTGTTTAAGTGTACCACATTTTTAAAAATTTTTATTTATAAATAAAACATACATATCCATGTTGACACTATTAAACAAAAGAATATAACCAGCCAGACAATTATGTACATAAATCTCTTACCTTTCACAGTGATATTCAGATGAAGTGTGTCTGTTCCACCAACATATGTACACTCACAAGTGTGGTTCCCACTTTCTTTTGGTGTTAAATTGATCAAGTGTAGAAACATGGTGTGATTTTCCTTCAGTAGTGTGAATCTGGAGTCACATTCATGTACAAAGTCTTGTCCGTATTGATACAACAGACGACACTCTTCTCCCTGGTTCATCTCAGTTCTGATCTTACAAACTATTAATGAGATAACATTCTCAGTTGTATTGGTGCATAGTGGAGTGACATCTGGTTTTTTACCAATGGTCTTCTCAAGATACTCTTGTACCACTGCAATCAGACAATTAAAACAGAAATCTGCTCAGCATGAAACAGACTTGAGTGTTAGATAAGTTAGCATGTGTTATGAACGTATGAAATAGAACCAACAGAAAACACCGAAAACTAGGGAAAGAAATATTAACAGCTTATATAAAAGTAGTTACAATACCTTCACTTTCAGAGCAAGAAGTCAGAAGTACAGCAAACCACAGTTTCCATGTAACCATAGTGGACAAGACTGCTGGCAGTTCATGATTTACTGTACATTATATGCAAGAAGAGTGCGCTTTACTTCACATGCTACAACCACAGGGTCTCAGCTTTTGCAGAGATGTGAGCTGGTGTGGACACGTCAAAAAGGAAGTGGAAGAGGTTTCGGCTTGTGCCTTTATGTTACCGAAAAGAAAAAAAAGATTCTGTCGAAGGAGAGAAAAAAGGAGCCACATTTAGCCACATTTAAAAGCTACTTGAATTTTTGTTAAAGTTCAATTTAAGAAAAAAAATAAAAAATCAAACACGTCAAACAGCAGGTTGTTGCACAACAACAAAGAATCCAGGCAGGGAAACAAAGACACCAGCCACAGACACAGATGAACTGTCAACAGAAAGACCCGAGGAAGAGACCACTCTTAAACTGGAATTAGGGGTCTTGGTGAAATTCAAGACAACAAGCAGTTCAAGTGGCAAACTATTACATGTGAATGGACAAATGAAGTAATACATTTGTGGAACTGAAGAGATAATTAACAATATTGTTATGGGATGGTGGTGGAGACAAGGCCAGGGTTCAAAATAAATACATTTATTGAACGAAAGTAAAGTGCTGGCAGTGGCGGGAAAAATCCAAAAATCAAAGAAAAGCACAAGAACACAGAAACAAGGCAGAGGGACAAAACAGGGTGACAGGTTCACGGGGACAAAAATCACAGGGAAACAACTGCAGACTAGATGCTGCAAAGAACAAAGGGAAAAGCTAAAGAACAAACAGGGTCCAGGGAGTCTCTAGAACTCAGGAGGGTGACCTGGCGGCTGGGCCAACATGATCAGATGCTCTGGAGCAGGTGCGGCATGGGAGCCGAGACAAGCCCGGGAGCGAGCACTGAGCTGTAAAGTTTATAACAAGATACTGTACACTGAAGGGGGATTCACTTACAGATAACCTATAAGGACTCGAACTTGTATGATTTCCTAAAACAAGAGGGGATATTGGAGGTGTATTTGTTCATGTCAGTGAATTAACAACAGGATAAACTACTTAGAGAAGCTACAGCTGATGCAGCAATTTGTAAAATAATACTCAAAGTGTGCTTGTGTTGGTCATTGGTTTCTTTTCTAAATCACTTCCAGGATTTTAACAACCTTGAAATAACAACAGCTCACTTTGAAAGCTTAAATTGCCAGTCCATCCATCCATCCATCCATCCACTCATTAACTCAGAGATGTGTTATGCTTTGTAACAAAACTCCAATTACTGTGAGAAAATGGTTGAATATCCTAAATTACAGCATTTTTCTCCATATACTGTTAACGCCAGTCTCCATTTTAAGGCCTGTGATCCGGTGACATCTAGTGGTAAAATTGAGAACTGCTTCCAGTTGAATGCCAACATTCTCTGAGCCAGTGTTTGTTTTATTAACATCCTGAGCTACTCTAGAAACAATCAACCATTCATAGTTAAAAACACACTGATGAAAACAACTATTTCCTGATGATACATGGCCCTAGATACACACAAGTACTTTGAGTAGGAGATATTGAAAAAAAATTCAACTGCAATGACTTTTCCACAGGATAAGTCCAACAGTAAGTCATGAAATATTTTTTCCATCAATATTTAGAAGCTCAGATTAAGTTCAGTAAGGAAGACGATCCTAACTTCATTCCTTCACATCTACTCTTCAGCATTCTCTTCTCCTCATCCCCACCACCACTATTAAGTCCAGGGGGGGTTCCTACGCTAAGCACGGCCTTACTCTCTTACTAAAATATAACGATGTCAGGATTGAATACTAATGATCATTTAGTTCACACATTAAATCAGTTGTACAGACAATACAATCCAACTTCTGTGTGTTTGCGTGTATTCGCCGAAGACAGCAGGAAAAAACCTCACGTGAACAGAAAATCAAACAAATATGGACGCGCAAGATAAACGATATTTTCGAAGTAAAGCAGGAAATCAACAGCAAGAAACCCCAAAGCCATGAAACCTTCACTGTCTTGTTTGGTGAAATTGAAGAAGACAAGCAGTTCAGAAACTATTATATGTGAATGGATGAATGAAGTGATACATTTACGGAATTGAAGAGATAATTAGTAATATGTGAATTTAAATAATAGTTCATAATAATAACAAGAGTCTACTTTGTTTTGACAATTTCTTTATTTTATTTGTTGTACAAGACAGTATGTTTGTCAGTAAGAGACAAGAAATTAAATATATGTGAAACTTTAAGCCCCGTCTCACTCTGTGTATTCCACTTCCTGAAACAGAACACACGATCCAGACTAAGTATTCTGACATTAAAAGTACTGGTAAAAGTTACAGTAGTAACAACATATTACCGTGTACAGTGCTGTGGTCATGTGTTCCATTTCTTCTCTGTTGGGTAATTGAAACACAAAAATTAATTATTAGAAATTTCTCTATTTGTGTAACTTTGCTGAATAGATACAGAGACCACTCCTGAAATAAAAACAAAAAAAACAAGGGAATGTAATGACAGTGAATTATAAGGAATATTTTTATACTATTACCTACCCAAGGCAAGTTTTCCTGTTGACAAATCCCAGGATGATGCAAAGTACTATGATGAATACAGCCACTCCAACATAAACATAAGAGAGAGGAATATCTGTAGCTGTGGCTAGGACTTCATCTTCATCATCATCCTCTTAGAAATGTAGAACACGTTTTTAACATTAATGACCAACATTAAGATAGTTCTCAACACTACTACGAAACTAACGCATCATCATCTAAAGTTGAATTACCACCTTTTATACTGTTAATATTAAGTGTATTATCACAAACAGAGGTTTTATTGGTTTAGGTGTACCACAGTTTTTTAAAATAAAGCAACAGACATCCATGTTGATACTATTAAGCAACAGAAAATAACCAGTAATCTATAAAATAGGTGACTATTATAAATGAATCTCTTACCTTTCACAGTGATATTCAGATGAAGAGTGTCTGCTCCACCAACATATGTACACTCACAAGTGTGGTTCCCACTTTCCTTTGGTGTTAAATTAATCAAGTGACTGAGATGTGATAATGTGATAACATTCTCAGTTGTATTGGTGCATAGTGGAGTGAAATCTGGTTCTATACCAATGGTCTTCTCAAGATACTGATGTACCACTGCAATCAGACAATTAAAACAGAAATCAAATTTAATGAGTTGACATGTGCCATATCTGTAAAACCTAAAAACACTACAATAAGAAAACAGAAAATATTCAGATGATGTCTTTAAACCCAAGAAAGGACGACTAAGAACAAGATGATAAAATGTATAAATAAGTGAATAACTGAATAAAAAAAAGGTTATTTTGAAATACCTTCGCTGTCAGTGAGAAACATCAGCCTCAGAAGCAGAACAAACCACAGTTTACCTCCACCTATACTTGTAACAACATCTAACAACAAAGCAGCTCTTAGTGAGACGTTGGTGGGCAGTGTGTAGTAGTTTATAGATGAGGACACCCACACAAGACTTTCCACTTGACTTCTGCTACCAAAACCTCAGATTCGTGACCTTTACAGAAGTATGAGTTGATGTGTGCGTCTCAAACAATATTTTTAGACCAGTCAGTCTCCAACTAGCAGGAAGGACCACGTGCATTTCTGTGCAAAAATTTTGCACAAGTTCATAATTTACCCACACGACAAATTCAACAAATTCCAAGACATTACAACTTTAACTTTACAGACTGACACATTTAAGTAATTGTCACACAACTGCATTAATAGAAACAATAGAACAGAAATAATGTAGGTTTCGTACGGTGTCTCTGAAGAACCACGGCTCAACTCTCATTGCTAACAGACAAAACGCTTTAATGTTAATCAATGTAGAAATCTCTGACATTCTTGCCTTAAATAAGATATGGGTGTTTCCAAACACTAACACAGTCACAAATAAAACAAAAAGACGTCCATCGTCGCCCACTTACATCTCTGATCACAGTAGGTAAATAACGGTTGTTGTTTGAGCAGCAGTTCAGACTCTGATAGAAATGAAGAAGATTAAACTATCACAGATTTTCACACATTTTATTTTATACTTGCAATTGTTTTACAAGAGAGTTCCCTTCCTTTAAACATATCAAACTCACATAAAGGATTAAATACATGGAAAATAATGTTCTAAATCATTATCATTTATGTGTTAGACACATTATTAGTCCTCGTTTTTAAACTGTGTATTCTCGCAGTTGTGTAAAGTCCATTCTCCGTCTGAATGAAGACGTCGTACGGCTCGATGGCCTCTGCTTCCTGTAAAGTGACGCACAGTTAATACATTTTTTTTTTTTTAAAGTTCAGAAGGTGCAGAATATTACCGTGGGCAGTATCGTGTTTGGTTGACTGGTTATTGGTTCAGTTTGTCTTCTGTTGGTCATAGAAAAATAAATTGTCACGAATTGTGTACTCGCTCTGCATTGTGTTAGTTTGTGATTTAGATTTAGAAAAAGACCTCTCCAATAAAATCTCAAACAGTACGACAAACAATTTAATTAAATGAAATATAAGGAACAGTAATTTTTAAGTGTGACTAATAAAGTAACTTAATTAGGTTTTATTCATCTCTTACCCGTGGTGTCTTTTTGTGTAGACAAATCCCAGGATGATGCAAATTGCTACGACGAATACAGTGACTCCAACATAAACATAAGAGAGAGGAATATCTGTAGCTGTTTCCGGGACTTCATCTTCATCCTCTTAAATGTTGACACGTAAAATTAGATTAGAAATGTAAAACAGGTTTTTAACATTAATGACCAACATTAAGATAGTTCTCAACATTACTACAAAACTAACGCATCATCATCTAACGTTGAATTACTACCATTTATACTGTTAATATTTAATGCCAGTGGTTTAGGTGTAACACAGTTTTTTTTATTTAAGTTTTAAATGATGTGATTATTACAAAATAAATGAATCTCTTACCTTTCACAGTGATATTCAGATGAAGAGTGTCTGTTCCACCAAAATATGTACACTCACAGGTGTGGTTCCCACTTTCCTTTGGTGTTAAATTGATCAAGTGTAGAAACATGGTGTGATTTTCCTTCACTAATGTGAACCTGGAGTCACATTCATGTACAAAGTCTTGTCCATATTGATACAACAGACGACACTCTTCTCTCTGGTTCATCTCAGTTCTGATCTTACAAACTATTAATGTGATAACATTCTCAGTTTTATTGGTGCATAGTGGAGTGACATCTGGTTCTTTACCAATGGTCTTCTCAAGATACTGATGTACCACTGCAATCAGACAATTAAAACAGAAATCAAATTTAATGAGTTGACATGTGCTGTATCTGTAAAACCTAAAAACACTACAATAAATAAACAGAAAATATACAGAGGCTTTCTATCAACCCAAGAAAGGATGACTAAGAACAAGATTATGATAAACTAAAGTGGGAATAATTAGATAAAAAAGGTTCTTTTAAAATACCTTTGCTGTCAGTGAGAAACATCAGCCTCAGAAGCAGAACAAACCACAGTTTACCTCCACCCATACTTGTAATGACATCTAACAACAATGCAGCTCTCAGTGAGCCGCTGGTCGACAGTGTATAGTAGTTTATAGATGAGGACACACACAACAGTTTCCACTTGACTTCTGCTGCCAAAACCTCAGGTGGCTTTTGCAGAAGTATGAGCTGATGTGTGCGTCTCAAACAATATCTTTAGACCAGTCAGTCTCCAACTAGCACAAAGGACCACGTGCATTTCTGTGCAAAATTTTGCACAAGTTCATAATTTACCCACACGACAAATTCAACAAATTCCAAGACATTAGAAATTTTACTTTACAGACTGACACATTTAAGCGGTTTTCACAACAATTGCATTAATAGAAATAAGTTGGGTTTCGTGCAGTGTCTCTGACGTCAGCACACAATGCCAGAAGAACGACGACTGAACTCTCACTGCGCACAGACCACAGAATTAGAAGTTGCTGTTAACTGCTGTCTACTGCTGCTGCACAACAGAGCTCCGCAAGCCTACGTTTTTATCCAGTTTTAAAATGTTTTAAATCCTCCCAAGCATTATGCCCTTGGTTAATGTTTGCTTTGTATGAATGTAAATCAGGTTCAAAATTGGGGGGGTAAATCTAAGTTAATGGTTTTGATATTGTATTTTGCTGGAATTGATTATTTGAGTTGAGGTATTCCAGAAACTGGTTGCTCCTGATGCTGTCCTCCCGGACCAAGTGAGTAAACGGGACCAGTGTGTTGTTATGGATTATGTGTTTTAAGTGTGTTATGCCTTTTTGTGACCATGTGGGAAGGTGTAGTGTTTTTTTTATTACTGAGAAAGTCAGGATTGTTCCAGAGTGGTGTGAAGTTGAAAGTTGATGAGTTTGTGATTTTGTGGAATTTCCACCAGACTGTCAGAGTTGCTGAAATTGTTAACATTCTAAAACACTGATGTTGTTTGATCGTCTGACTGAGGAATGGGAGATTTGAGATAGTGATGTTATTGCAAGTTGCCTGTTCTATGTCTAACCAAGTGCTGTCTGACTGATGAAGGTTGATCCATTTTAGGATGTATTGTAGTTGGTTTGCCGGGTGGTAATTATAAAGGTTTGGTGCTGTAAGTCCGCCGTGTGTTTTTGGCTTCTGTAAAGTTGTGAGTTTGATTCTTGCCGTTTTATTTTTCCAGTAGAATTTTGTTATAATCGAGTCTAGGGATTTAAACCATGATGTACTGGGTAGAGACGGAATCATTGTGAATAGATAGGTTATTTTGGGAAGTATTGTCATTTTAATCAGTGCTATACGGCCCAATAATGAAAGTGGTAAGTTCATCCAGCGGAGGAGACTGTCTGATACAGATTTCAGTGATGATGTGTAATTTAGACTAAGCAACTTTTACAGCCTGGGGGAAATGTTGATACCCAGATACGTGATGTGATACGTGCTTAAAGGAATGGGAAGGGTCCGGGTTGCCATACCCCCGCTATTACTGTATAGTGGGAGAACTGAGGATTTTTGCCAGTTGGAGTATTCAGAGATGTTGGAAAATGATTCAATGGTTTTAATTGTCTCTTGAAGGGATGTGTGGGGGTTTTGTAGGAAAAGTAAGATATCATCTGCATAAAGGCTGATTTTGTGGTGTATGTTCTGTGATTGAATTACCTTGATGTTGGAATTTTGGCGTATGGCTGTGGCTAGGGGTTCAATGAATATTGTAAACAGGAAGGGAGAGAGTGGGCATCCTTGCCTAGTCCCCCTGTGAAGTGTGAAAGGTTGTGAAGTTAGTCCATTGGTGATAACAGTGGCTGAAGGTGCTGTATATAGAATTTTTATCCAGTTAATAAATGATTCCCCAAAGCCAAATTTATACATAGTTGATATGAGAAATGACCAGTTATCCCTGTCAAATGCCTTTTCTGCATCTAGTGTGGTAATGATGTACATGGTGCTTGGAGGAGTAGTCAATTATGTTGTAGAGTCTGCGTGTGTTGTTGGAGGAGTGTCTGCCTTTAATGAAACCGGTCTGGTCTGGATGGATTATGGATGGCATTACTTTTTCTAGTCTGTATGCAAGTACTTTGGTGCTAATTTTGATGTCGGCGTTTGAGAGAAATTGGACGGTAGCTTGAGGGTAGGGATGGGTCTTTGCCGGGTTTGAGAATCACTGAAATTATGTCTGTATTCATTGTTGGTGGCAATTTTGCGGTCGGTTTTATTTCGATAATAAGTCTTGTAAAGAGGGGGGGATGAGAATGGGCCAGAAGTGCTTATAGAACTCAGCAGGGAAGCCATCAGGTGATTTGTTGATAGGCATGAGTTCGAGAGCATGGAATAATTCTTCTTTAGTCAATGGAACTTCAAGTATGGCAGATTGATCAGGAGAAAGTTGTGGTATAGTGATAGCATTAAAAAAGGACTTGATCTGGTCTTGAGCAGGGTTTATTTCAGATGAATATAGTTTTGTATAAAAGTCTTTAAAGAATTTATTGATTTCCAGTGGTGCTTGTGTTGGCCTCCCTGCTGAGTCCTTGATGACGGGGATGGAAAAACAAAAAAACGAATATTGTTTTGAGGATGGGTGTTGTATACGTCAACCATCGCCAAGACCAATATCACTCATGAACTGTTTTATTGTGTCTGGATTGCCAGTTGCGTTTATTTGTGGTGTTACTTCTGTCTATTGATGGGTTAATGACTGTGTTGAAGTCTCCTTGAAAAAGGATGGGTTATCAGAATTTGGACCATAATTATTGTCAAATGTTAGTGGTTTGTTGTTGATTGTAATATTTATTATGATGAAACGTCCTTCCGGGTCAGTAATAGTGGAGTTGTGAATGAATGAGATTTGGTTATGTACCAATATAGCGACTCCTCTTTGCTTTGTATTGTAGTGGGCTGAGAATACTTGATTAAATTGCGGTGATAGCTTGTTATAGTCTGTTTTGGAGAGATGGGTTTCCTGTAATAAACATATGTCTGCTTTCAACTTTATTAATTGGTTGAATATTTTGTTTTTCTTTGCCTGAGAACCAATTCCAACTATTCCAATTAACAAACTTTAGTGAGGCAACATAGTAACATGCGTTATATATATTTTTTAAAACAGTTGTTAAAATTCATCTCTATGAGCATGTGAATGTGTGTGCGCGTGTGTAGAAACAAAAAGGAAAGAGAAAAAGACAGCAACGATAACAATAAACAACACATGAGGAGAAAAAAAAAGAAAAAGAAACCTGAAAATAAATGTGAGAAAAAGCATATGGTAGGTGCTGTACAGTGCGACTTGGGCGTAATATTTAATACAAGTGGTCCCTGGTTATTTTATTTATGTGCTACATTTAAGTGGAGGGAGAGAAAGAGAGGGAGAGGCGTTGATGGAACTGCAGAGTCTGATGAAAAGTTTTATGGTTGTGTGATGGTGGGTGAGATTTAGAAAAGCCAGGAAGTTATGTCCTTATCTTTGAATAGCTGACCATCAATGTAAAGTTTGTCCGTTGTTATGACTGCTCGCTTACCTTCTTTCATCAACTGCTTGCGGATGGGGAATAGCTGCTTGCGTCTGTGGTTGATTTCTGTTGGATATTGGTTGTTGAGTCCGTACTCTGTTCCTTGGAGTTGTCTGCCTTGTCGTTGGACCAGTTCTTTTTGTTTGAAGTGCTCAAATTTTGCGATGATGGGCCGGGGTCGGATGGTGTTGGGAGTGTTTTTGTCCCAGATGGTGAACGCGGTGAAAGGTGATGTTGATGGTGTCCGTGGGAACATTTTTGAAGCCAGCGTTTGTTTTTTTTAATCCTGAGCTACTCTAGAAACAATCAACCATTCATAGTGAAAGACACACTGATGAAAACTATTTCCTGATAATACATCACCCTAGATACAAACAAGTACTTTGAGTAGGAGGTATTAAAAAAATTCAACTGAAATGACTTTTCCTCGGGATAAGTCCAGCAGTAAGATATATTTTTTCCATCAATGTTTAGAAGCTCAGATTAAGTACAGTAAGGAAGATGATTCTAACTTCATTCATTCACATCTACTCTTCTGCAGTCTCTTCTCCTCATCCCCACCACCAGTGTTTAGTCCAGGGGTGTTCCTAAGCTAAGCACAGCCTTACTCTCTTACTAAAATATAACAATGTCAGGATTGGGTACTAATGATCATTTAGTTCACAAATTAAATCAGTTGTGCAGACAATATAATCCAACTTCTGTGTGTTTGCGTGTATTCGCCGAAGACAGCAGGAAAAAACCTCACGTGAACAGAAAATCAAACAAATATGGACACGCGAGATAAGCAATATTTCCTTAGTAAAGCAGGAAATCAACAGCAAGAAAACCCAAAGCCATGAAACCTTCACTGCTTTGTTTGGTGAAATTCAAGACAAGCAGCTCAGAAACTATTATAGGTGAATGGATGAATAAAGTGATACATTTACGGAATTGAAGAGATAATTAGTAATATGTGAATTTAAATAATAGTTAATAATAATATCAAGAATCTACTTTGTTTTAACAATTTCTTTTTTTATTTTGTTATACAACACAGTATGTTTGTCAGTAAGAGAGAAGAAATGAAACATATGTAAAACTTTAAGCCCCGTCTCACTCGGTGTATTCCACTTCCTGAAACAGAACACATGATCCAGACTAAGTATTCTGACATTAAAAGTACTGGTAAAAGTTACAGTAGTAACAACATATTACCGTGTACAGTGCTGTGGTCATGTGTTCCATTTCTTCTCTGTTGGGTGATTGAAACACAAAAAATAATCATTAGAAATTGTCTATTTGTGTAACTTTGCTGAATATATGCAGACCTCTCCTTAAATATCATAATAAAAAATAAAAAAATGTAATGACAGTGAATTATAAGTAATATTTTAATACTGTTTCCTACCCGAGGCAAGTTTTCCTGTTTATAAATCCCAGGATGATTCCAATCACAATGACGAATGCAGTCGCTCCAATAACGACATAAGAGAGAGGTATCTCAGGAGAACTGATGGACTCTTCATGTCCATAACGTTAAAAGGAAAATCAGTAGCACACACATTCATTAACTTTGATGATTTACTTTCAGTGTTTTTTTCCATACAATACACACTAACACATGAACGTGTGAAACTAGTTTTATAGAATAAATGAATCTCTTACCTTTCACAGTGATGTTCAGATGGAGAAATTCTGTTCCACCACGATATGCACACTCACATTTGTAGCTTCCACTATCGGCTAATTTTAAATCAGTCAGGTGGAGAAATACGGTATGTTTCATTATCATCAGCGAGAACCTGGAGTCACATTCATGTCGAAAGTCTTGTCCATGTTCATACAACAGATGACACTCTTCTCCCTGGTTCATCTCAGTTCTGATCTTACAAACTACAAATGTGATGAAGCTCTCGGTTTTATTGGTGCATAGTGGAGTGACATCTGGTTCTTTACCAATGGTCTTCTCAATATACTTCTCTACCCCTGCAACCAGACAATTAAAACAGAAATCAAATTTCTGTTACAATAAGAAAACAGAAAATATTCAGATGCTCTTGTTAAACCCAAGAAAGGACGACTAAGAACAAGATGATAAACTAAGTATGAATAATACGAAATACCTTTGCTGTCAGTGAGAAACAGCCTCAGAAGCAGAACAAACCACAGTTTACCTCCACACATACTTGTAATGACATCTAACAACAATGCAGCTCTCAGTGAGACGTTGGTGGGCAGTGTGTCGTAGTTTATAGATGAGGACACACATAACAGTTTCCACTTGACTTCTGCTGCCAAAACCTCATGTGGGTTTTGCAGATGTATGAGCTGATGTGTGTGTCTCAAACAATATTTTTAGACCAGTCAGTCTCCAACTAGCATGAAGGACCACGTGCATTTCTGTGCAAAACTTTGCACAAGTTCATAACTTACCTAATAAATTCCAAGACATTAGAAATGTAACTTTACAGACTGACACATTAAGTAATTGTCACACCACTGCTTTAACAGAAACAACAGAATAGAAATAAGTTGGGTTTCGTACGTAGGCTCTGACATCAGCACACATGTCAGAAGAACCACGGCGGAACTCTCCCTGCTAAGAGACCACAGTAACTTCCGTCATGGCCAAAGGCCAAATTAGAAGTTGCTGTGAACTTTAAAACCATGCTTCAAAGTCAATCAATGTAGAAATCTTTGACAGTCTTGGCTTACATAAGATATAGACGTAAATTTCCAAATACTAACACAGTCACAAATAAAACAAAAACAAACTCATTTTGCGCAGTTTCATTTCTTTAATGCACATAAATTTGTAAAATTATGCATTATAAGTTTAAGCAATGTAAGCAGTAGGCTAATTATCACGTTATAGCCAACGGCTGTGTATAACAGTAACTGGATCTTTAGTCTTCTTTCTGTGCAGTGTCATCGTAAGTACACATTAGTAATAATGATAAAGAGTTTTAACACTTTCTTTATATGATTTATTTATGCCTCACCATTCAGATAAACCACAACTATTTATGACACACACACACACACGTTGGACATTTTAGTTAACACCCACTCAGTTTGAGTGTCTTTCCTTCTCTTAACAATCTCAGTCTGCAACCAACATTAGCAATAAAGTTATTTTCAACACTATCACCACAACCGGACACATGCCTTGACACTTGGGTTAAATGTTTTCATAGATTTCACACGTATGGTCAGTCTCTGTTTCAGCTTTTCTGCTTAGTTCTTGCTCCAAATTGGCAGTGGCTTTGTGGCTGTAGGCTGAATGTGGCATCTTGTCATATGCTTTGTGTTGATGGCACTCGAGGATACGGTACAGATCACCTTCTGGTTGCCTCAGGCTTGTGTATTGGTCGTCTGGGTTGTCTTCATTCTAAAGAGATGACCAAAGTTTGCGAAATAATATTAATCGCGAATATAAAAGATAACCAGTAAATTGGTTATAAGTTATATTAAGCTTAGTAAATAAATTCACAGTCTGGCCCCCAAAGAATGACCTAAAGAATGAATTAAAGATAATGCCATAGAATAAAATGTTAGCATTAAATTAGACTGAAAATGGGAAGAACCATCTAGAAATCTGACTCATACCGACACTAAAACTTTCAGCCCCGACCTGAAGGGACAGTTGCTTGTTCTTGATGAAAAGTAGCTCCTCTGCAAACAGTTTCTCATAGGGTTCAAATGCATATGCATCAGTGGGACAGACAATTTGGTTTCTCAGAAATAGCCACTTCCTTGTCATTTTAACACCTTAGACCATAAGACCACAAGCTAAATATGAACAAATGTAAAGTATGTAAAACTGCACATAATAAAGTGATTTCATACTGAGTTCTAAAGTTTAGAACAGGATACTGTACACTGAGGGGGTTTCACTTACAGATAATCCATATGGACTCGACCTTGTATGACTTCTGAAAACAAGAGGGAACATTGGAGGTGTATCTGTTCATACCAGTGAAATAACAACTTAGATGCAGCAATTTGTGAAATGATACTTAAAGTGTGCCTGTGTTGGTCATTGGTTTCTTTTCTAAATCACTTCCAGGATTTTAACAATCTTAAAAATAACACCAGTCCATCCATCCACTCTGAACTGTTTTATGCTTTTCAACAAGACTCCCATTACTGTGAGAAATTTGTTGAATATCCTAAATTACAGCATTTTTCTCCATATACTGTTAACACCAGCTGCCTCCTCTTTAAGGTCTATGATCCAATGACATCTAGTGCTGAAACTGGGAACTGCAACCAATTGAATGCCAACATTTTAGAGCCAGTCTTTGTTTTTTTTACATCCCGAGCTACACTAGAAACAATCAACCATTCATAGTTACACTGATAAAAACAACTATTTCCTGAAAATACATTGCCCTAGATAAACACAAGTACTTTGAGTAGGAGGTATTAAAAAAAATTCACCTGGAATGAATTTTCCTCAGGATAAGTCCAAGGACAACTCCAGTCACGATGATAAGTGCTGTAGAAGTGGCGATAAAAATGAATCTTGTCATGAAAGAACCGCTGGTCTCTTTATCTGTTAAAACAAAATAATACAAAAGTCACATAATAGAGAATAAAGACAGGA